>NC_133581.1:2225360-2571803 GCF_964106895.1 Numenius arquata
GAGGGCTGTTTTTTTTTTGGGGGGGGGAAAGGCTTGGGGCTATAGGGAAAAGAAGAAATCCATTTAATCTAGTGCTGGGGTAACCCCCCGCCCCCAGAGAGGGCACTGTCACCCCGCTCTCTGTCGCCGGCGGGAGGGAATGATTCACCCGAAGCCGGGGCAGCTCCGGCAAGGGGTCACCGGGGTCTCCCCGGTCCCCGCGGCCACTTCCCTCAGAAAAAGGGGAATTCTCCTTCTCATCAGCTCCCGGTGGGGAAGTCCGGCGGGTGCGGGAGGGCACGTACGGTAACTGGCCTTTTACGACGTTTACAAAAGAGCAAAATTAAATGGGAATATCGTAACCTGCGGCCGCGTTTAACATGCTCTTACACCTCAGGGCACCATCCTTTACGCACGGCAACGATTCTGTGCAATTCACACCAATTCTAAATTGCCAGTGGAACGTTCTCCCGGCTTGGGGGAACAGCCCCCTCCTCACCTGACTTAGTGGTTTGGGATTTCCTTTCCTTCCCCCCCCCCCTTCCCCTTTCCTTTTTCCTTTCTTTTTTCCCCCCCTTTTCCCTTTCCTTTCCTTTCAATTTCCTTTCCTTTTTCCTTTCTTCCCCCCCCTTTTCCCTTTCCTTTCCTTTCATTTCCTTTCCTTTTTCCTTTCTTCCCCCCCTTTTCCCTTTCCTTTCCTTTCATTTCCTTTCCTCTTTCCTTTCTTCCCCCTTTCCTTTCCTTTCCTTTCCTTTCCTTTCCTTTCCTTTCCTTTCCTTTCCTTTCCTTTCCTTTCCTTTCCTTTCCTTTCCTTCCTTTCCTTTCCTTTCCTTCCTTTCCTTTCCTTTCCTTTCCTTTCCTTTCCTTTCCTTTCCTTTCCTTTCCTTTCCTTTCCTTTCCTTTCCTTTCCTTTCCCTTTTCCCTTTCCTTTTCCCTTTTCTTTCCTCTTTTCCCTTTCCCTTCCTTTTTCCCCCTTTCCCTTCCCCCTTTTCCTTTTCCCTTGCCTTTCCTTTCCCCCCCTCCTTTTCCCTTCCCTTCCCTTCCCTTCCCTTCCCTTCCCTTCCCTTCCCTTCCCTTCCCTTCCCTTCCCTTCCCTTCCCTTCCCTTCCCTTCCCTTCCCTTCCCTTCCCTTCCGATCCGTGCCCGTTTCTTTGCATCAAGGCTGTGCCAGGCGTGTGAACTACAAAGCATTAATTAGTTAAAAAAAAAAAAAGCTCAGGGGAGGAGTCGTCCAGGAGGCTCCTTATCTCTCTCTTATCAGCAGGCACCTCCCTCCTGCCAGTGCAGACACGGGGAGAGATGGCTCATTAACACTGATTGGGAAGATTTTCCGGCTGGTGTAGAGTTTTTTTCTCCAGATACCTATTTTTATCGGAAGAAAACAGACATTAAGGAGGCGGCATCGTCCCTCGGTCACATAGAAAGCCTTTTTTTTTTTTTTTTTGTTGAAATCGGTTGGTGCTCCATCTCTGAAAATGGATTTGGGAACCGCCGTCACCCCCCGGGATGCTCCTTCCAGGAATTGCTGCCTCCGTAGGGCAGAGGGACAAATTTCCGGGAGGAAAAATAGGCGAAATGAAAGAAGAACCGCGTCGGGGACAAATTTCAGGGAGAAAAAAAACCCTGGGAAAGCGAGAGCGGCTCATGGCTGTGGATGCTGCGATGGGTCCCACAGCCCAGCTCCGCTCCGCGCGGGCTCTGCCTTCCCGGGAGGAGGAGGAGGAGGATGAAGGATGAAGGATGAAGGATGAAGGATGAAGGATGAAGCACACCCCCGCAGCGGCCGGGAGGTCCCGTTCTGCAGAGCCGTCCTGCTTCACGCTGGCTGAAGATGGGTTAGGGAAGTCCAGGGTCGTGTTTTTCCCTCTGGCCCATGGAAATCCGACTGAAGAGAAACTTTGGGAGTGGGAGCAGCTGCTTGCATTTAAGGCAGCCTCTTAGACATTTTAGCTAATCCTAATATCGCTTTAGCATGAAAAAAAAAGTTACTTTTGGGTTGTTTTTCGTTTTGTTTTGTTTTTCAGGGGCTGGAGGAGAAGCCCCTGAGCTGGAAGGATGGATTGCCCCGGGTCCTGCAGTGGGTGACCGTTCCCAGCCAGCCCGGTGGGCGGGGGCTTCCGAAGGATACGGCACCGGGATACCCTGCCCACTCCTGCCGGACCAGAGCAGACCTGCGGCAGGGTGGGGGCAATTTGGAACGAGCAGGCCCAAAGGATTTGTGGTTGGAAGGATATTTGGGGCAAACGGGGACAGCTGGAGATGGCAGCCCTAATTATTGCAAGCTTCAGCAGCTTCGTTATTCACTGGGACAACTTGGAAGCTCCATGCTATGATACTTGAATATTTTATTATTATTTTTTTTAGGCTATTTAAATAATCCTGGGGGAAATGATTGCCCTCTGTTATCGAGCTTATATTTCTGTTAGAATGGTTTATAATTTTTGGCCTGATTTCTTATCGTTCCACGGGTTCTCTGTGGTCGCCGGGTGGGTTGGAAGGAGATGTTTCTGCTGGGAAACGCGTTGCCCCGCTCCGGCCCTCCCCGGCAGAATTCCCATTAATTAACTTCAGTTCACACATATGTTCCTGCGGTTTGGCGTTTTGTCCAGCTGGAACTGGATATGGCAGAAATGCCAAAAGACCATCTCCAAGCCTCCTACCCTGCTTTCTGCCTTTTGTTTGTTTGTTTGTTTTGGTGTTTTTTTGGGGAGTTTCTGGTTTGCTTGTTTATTTTTTTGTTTCATTTTTGGGTGGGTTTTTTTTTTATTTGGTTTTTTTTTTTGGTTTGCTGTCTTTTTTCTTTTTTTTCTTTTTTTTTTTTTTTTCCTGGGGTCATAGTGATCTAAAAGGGGGATCCAAAGCCAATCAGGGAGTCTTCCAAGGAGAAGTCAATCAAATCTTTTCCAGGATGGTCCTGGGAAGGAAGGGGTGATGCCCGGAAGAGATACTGGGAGGCGACAGCATCGTGCGTCCCAGGAAAGGAAAGACATCACTTCCCTGCGACCCCAACCGGGCAAAAAACCCAAGCGCTGGTACGAAGAGCTCGCCCGTGGGTCTGCCACGGGGTTATTTCTGAGCGCTGTGCGACTTTGGAGAGGGCAAAACTCCAGGTTTAATTAAAGAGTGTGATTTTTATTTTTTTTTTTTTTTAATTTATTTCTTAATATTCATAGAATCATAGAATCGTCTGGGTTGGAAGGGTCCTTTAAGATCATCGAGTCCAACCATCGACCCAACACCACCAAACCCAGCACTATCTTGGAACGTAAGTTAGCATTACAGGGGAGAAAAAAAACCAAACAAACCCCTTTCTCTCAATTTTTAACATAGGGAGAAGGAACTTAAACATTTAAAATGACACCAAAAGGTGCCTTTAGGGACAACTCGTCACCTTTGTCCCCAGCACGGCTTGTCCCCGCGTCAGTAGGAGTTATTAACCGATGAAGAATCGGACATTTTGATGTTGCCACAAGGTGAAATAAGAAATATCAGCCCGATAATCACCGTTGTCCTGGTTACCCCTGGTACCCCAGGACCCCTGGATCAGGAACCATGTCCCCCGGCCTCACGCAGACCCCAGCCCACCCGGCAGGAGAGGGCTTCCCCAGGCAGCTGCTGTCAATGTTATTTATCACATTAATGATAACAACAACTATTATTTATTTATAGCTTAATTTATCTATTTTATTTGCTTTTATTTGTTAATCGCTATGTATATTTGTTATTTGTTAAGTGCTATTTATTGTTTATCATTTATTACTTACTATTTATTCACTGATTTACTATTTACTGTTTATTTTCTACCAACGGGGTTTATTATTTACCATCTGCGGTTTCTTATTTGCTATAAAGGTAATAATATTTACTATTTGTCATTTATGTGTCACATCAACATAATTTAACAAATATTTAACATTATTCACAAACAATTGGGGAAACAGTGGCCAAGGAGCTGCCGGCTGCTCTTCTGCACCGGGTAAGAAAGAGCCATCAGGGGCTTTGGAGATGCTGAAGAGCCGGGGGTGGACAGGGCAGATCAATGCACCAAAGCTCTCCTGCGGTCCAGTTTCATTATTATTTAAATAAATGTTATTTATTAAGGAATTTGGAGGATCCGGGTTTCATGCCAAATCGAGACTGTTAACTGAAGTCAGGACTATTTCACCTTCTGCCTGATCAAAGTCACAGGGGAAGCAGAGTATCCCACCATAATCCTCTCCAAAAAAAAAGCTCAACATGAGCTGGCAACGTGTGCTGGTAGCCCAGAAAACCCCCCGTATCCCGGGCTGCATCCCCAGCAGCGTGGCCAGCAGGGTGAGGGGGGGATTCTGCCCCTCTGCTCCGCTCTGGGGAGACCCCCCCCCAGTGCTGCCTCCAGCTCTGGGGCCACCAACAGTAGAAGGACATGGTCCAGAGGAGGCCAGGGAGATGCTGGAGGGCTGGATCCCCTCTGCTGGGAGGACAGGCTGAGAGAGTTGGGGGGGGTTCAGCCCGGAGAAGAGAAGGCTCTGGGGAGACCTTCGAGCCCCTTCCAGTCCCTCAAGGGGCTCCAGGAAAGCTGGGGAGGGACTCCGGATCAGGGAGGGGAGCCCTAGGAGGAGGGGGAATGGTTTTAACCTGAAAGAGGGGAGATTTAGAGAAAAGCGGAGATCTCAGGAAGAACTTCTTTGCTGTGAGGGTGGTGAGAGCCTGGCCCAGGTTGCCCAGAGAAGCTGTGGCTGCCCCATCCCTGGAGGTGTTCAAGGCCAGGTTGGGCGGGCTTTGAGCAACCTGATTGAGTTGAAGATGTCCCTGCTCATTGCAGGTGGGTTGGACTAGACGACCTTTGAAGATCCCTTCCAACCGGAACCATTCTGTGATTCCACCCCCCTCTGCCTGCAGCCAGGCAGGATTTAGGACGGAGGTGCAGGCAGGACGGCATCCAGGGATGGATGGGATGCCCTCCCGGGTGCTTGCATTTTCTTCCCCTTGCTCTGGGTGCCTGCAGTGATTTCTCCTGAGCTCTTCATTTAGATTTGCTTGTTCAGCAGACGGGGAAGTGGGACAGACCTCCCTGGCCCCGATCCCTAGAGCAGGGCAAAGGGGATGGGGCTGTTGGTGCCAGGAGGCTCCTGCCCTGCAGAGATCCCTCATGACAAACAGTCCCCTCCGAGGTCTCACGCCATGTCCTGCCCCCTCGGCAAGGTGAGACGTGAGGATGGGGCACGGAGCAGCCGCCCACCCGCCGGTGTCAGGGAAGGGCAGGTCCAGTGGTGTGTGTCATCCCTGGAATGTGGTGGCCGGGGTGCGTCACACTGCCCCACTTCCCTCCCGGTGGCTGGGGGTGATGGAGGTGCCCGGTTCAGCTCTTGCGAGCGGGGAAGTGACAGTCAACAGGCGCCGAGCATCATCGATCGGGGAGCTGGTGGCTTCTGTGTGACAGCAAAGAGCGGACATTGACACAGATTGCCGGGGGGACCGTCCGCGACACATCTCAGGGACGTTACAGCCGGGACGAGGAGGAAGATGATAATTTCGTGCCCGACGCGACGGTAGGTTTGCAAACAGGAAATGTTTGAAGCAACCAGCAGATCGGTCTGCAACGCCCTTCCTGTGAGGGTGACTCTTTGGCAAGTGGCTTCTGCCGCTCTCAGAAGTGATGACCAAGCCCTGGCATGTCTATGAGCCCGCAGCCACCCACCCCTCAGCAGACACCCAGGAACCGTGGTCCTGGGGCCCATTTGGCCCGGAGCTGAGGAAGAGACAAGGTGCCAGGGCTCACAGTCGGACCATTGGAGGAACCTCATCATGGAGTTACCTTCTTCCTGGCGGCCAGAACTCATCTGAGAGAATTTCGGTGCGGCAGCTTTGTAAAATTCCATGAGCAAGTCTGACGGAGAGGACTGGAGTTTGCAGCTCCGTGATACCAAGGCTGTGCACGGACTCTGCCCTCACTGGACCCCACCGCACCTGGTGAGAAGAGCCTGGGGCTCATCTCTGCTCCTGTTCCTGGGGCACGATGCTCTGCTCTTCCTTCGTCTTTCCATTCTCCCCACTCACCTCCTTAGTCCTTAAAGGGCAAATGATTCTGAGTGCTTTTGCTTTCTCCCTCCACTCCTCTTCCAGCTCTCTGTCCATCTCCCGCCACCCTACGCCCAACCTTTTCCTTCCTATTCCTATTCCTATTCCTATTCCTATTCTTTTTCTCCCTTCCCTTCCCTTCCCTTCCCTTCCCTTCCCTTCCCTTCCCTTCCCTTCCCTTCCCTTCCCTTCCCTTCCCTTCCCTTCCCTTCCCTTCCCTTCCCTTCCCTTCCCTTCCCTTCCCTTCCCTTCCCTTCCCTTCCCTTCCCTTCCCTTCCCTTCCCTTCCCTTCCCTTCCCTTCCCTTCCCTTCCCTTCCCTTCCCTTCCCTTCCCTTCCCTTCCCTTCCCTTCCCTTCCCTTCCCTTCCCTTCCCTTCCCTTCCCTTCCCTTCCCTTCCCTTCCCTTCCCTTCCCTTCCCTTCCCTTCCCTTCCCTTCCCTTCCCTTCCCTTCCCTTCCCTTCCCTTCCCTTCCCTTCCCTTCCCTTCCCTTCCCTTCCCTTCCCTTCCCTTCCCTTCCCTTCCCTTCCCTTCCCTTCCCTCATCACTGAATGACCAGAGGATGTTTACAGTACTGGAGACCTGGGAGTCACTAATTTTGCCTTCATCTCTTGCTTTCCCCCAGGTGAGCACAAAGGAGAAAGGAGGAAGATGGACCGCCATCCCAACAACACGATCCCTGACTGGCGTATGGTGTTCCCAGCGCCCACGGAGGGCACAGTCTACGGGGATGGACACAACGGGACCAAGCACTTTGCTGAACACATCCCTGAAATCGTCACCGGCAGCATCACGCTGCTCGTCTGCCTCTGCGGGCTGGTGGGGAACGGGGCCATCCTCTGGCTCCTCGGCTTCCGCATCCGCAGGAACCCCTTCACCGCCTACCTCCTGAACCTGGCCGTCGCCGACGCCTGCTTCCTCCTCTGCACATCGGCTTTCCTTGTGATATACCATATGCCCATGCTCAGCCGCTTCCAGCCAGAGATTTTGCAGGTGCTGCCGCTATTTCACTCCATGGTTCTGCTCACATACAGCACCAGCCTCTACCTCCTCACGGCCATCAGCGTGGAGAGGTGCATCTGCGTCCTCTGGCCCTTCTGGAGCCGATGCCACCGACCCAAGCTCCTGTCAGCCGCCATGTGCAGCCTGTTGTGGGCCCTTGCCTGTGTCCTTGCCGGGCTGGTGTACTTCGTGTGTGACCTGGGTCACTCTAAACACTGCTGGATGGCTTTTGGAGCCTTCTGCTTTCTCAATTTCTGTTTTGTCCCCCCCTTTATGGTTCTTTCCAATGTCATCCTCTTCATCAAGCTCAGGCGTAGCTCTTGGCAACACCACCCGGCGAGGCTGTACACTGTCATCTTCCTCACTGTTCTCTTCTTTGTCCTCTTTGGCATCCCGCTCAGTGTCCAGACCTTCCTCAACTTCTTTGGCTACATTAATTTTGTCTTTGAGATCTGCCTGTTGCTGGCCTCTTTCAACAGCAGCATCAATCCAGTTATTTACGTCCTGGTTGGGAGCTGCGGAAATGGAAATTCCAGGTTCAGGGGATCTGTCAAAGTGGCTCTTCAGAGGGTCTTTGAAGAGAGGGCAGATTCCCGAGAGGTGGGTGAGACCCCTGTGATGGGAATTGCTGCCTGAAACCCTGTGGCTGCAGACTGGCGCCTGGAGAGGGGCAGCCCTGCCTCTGCACCCCGGGCTATCCCCCAGGGGAGCCCACTTGCCCAGCTGGGCGAGCAGAACCAGCAGTGGATGGTGGCGTGTCCCCCAGGACACGGCCACGCGCCATGAGATTTCCAGGGGCAAGGCTTGGTTCCCACCTCAAACTTATTTTTAAGTTATTTTAATAAAAGTGTCTTGGCATGTAACTTACTGGTGATTGCAGTTTCTTCCCTTGCTGGCTCCACGGGGTGCTCTTGCTTGTTCTCAAAATTGCAGAGGTGGCAGCCACCTCACGCTGCCCACTACTTTATATTGCTGAAATGATGTCATCCAGAAAGTCTTGCTTCATTTTTTTTTCTCCAGGGTTAACACAGCCACGCTCCTGGGCCCCGATCTGTACCTTGTCTGCTTCCCAGCATGGAGATGTTCCTTCCTGCCTTTTCCCTCTTCTGGGACCTTGGTGTCTGGTTCAAAAAGCACTGAGCACTCACTACCTTGACCCTCCAAAGTCCCCAGAGCAGAGGAGATGATGGTGAGGGACAGAAATGACGTTTTCAGCTCCTTCTGGCTTGCGGTCCTCCTGTGCCTCAGTCTGACAGAAGAAATCCATCTCAGTCTGGCTAATCATAGAACATAGACCATAGAATGGTTTGGGTTGGAAGGGATCTTCAAGATCACCTAGTTTCAACCCCCCTGCTCTGGGCAGGGACACCTCCCACCAGACCAGGTTGCTCCAAGCCCCCTCCAACCTGGCCTTGAACCCCTCCAGGGATGGGGCAGCCACAGCTTCTCTGGGCAACCTGGGCCAGGCTCTCACCACCCTCACAGCAAAGAACTTCTTCCCCACATCTCATCTCAATCTCCCCTCTTTCAGTGTCAAACCCTTCCCCCTCCTCCTAGGGCTCCCCTCCCTGATCCAGAGTCCCTCCCCAGCTTTCCTGGAGCCCCTTCAGGGACTGGAAGGGGCTTCAAGGTCTCCCCAGAGCCTTCTCTTCTCCGGGCTGAACCCCCCCAACTCTCTCAGCCTGTCCTCACAGCAGAGGGGCTCCAGCCCTCCCAGCATCTCCCTGGCCTCCTCTGGACCATGTCCTTCTGCTGTTGGTGGCCCCAGAGCTGGAGGCTCCCAGAGCGGAGCAGAGGGGCAGAATCCCCCCCTCACCCTGCTGGCCACGCTGCTGGGGATGCAGCCCGGGATGCGGGGGGTTTTCTGGGCTGCCAGCGCACGTTGCCAGCTCATGTTGAGCTTTTTTTTTGGAGAGGATTATGGTGGGATACTCTGCTTCCCCTGTGACTTTGATCAGGCAGAAGGTGAAATAGTCCTGACTTCAGTTAACAGTCTTGATTTGGCATGAAACCCGGGATCCTCCAAATTCCTTAATAAATAACATTTATTTAAATAATAATGAAACTGGACCGCAGGAGAGCTTTGGTGCATTGATCTGCCCTGTCCACCCCCGGCTCTTCAGCATCTCCAAAGCCCCTGATGGCTCTTTCTTACCCGGTGGAGAAGAGCAGCCGGCAGCTCTTTGGCCACTGTTTCCCCAATTGTTTGTGAATAATGTTAAATATTTGTTAAATTATGTTGATGTGACACATAAATGACAAATAGTAAATATTATTTACCCTTATAGCAAATAAGAAACCGCAGATGGTAAATAATAAACCCCCGATGGTAGAAAAACAGTAAATCAGTGAATAAATAGTAAGTAATAAATGATAAACAATAAATAGCACTTAACAAATAACAAATATACATAGCGATTAACAAATAAAAGCAAATAAAATAGATAAATTAAGCTATAAATAAATAATAGTTGTTGTTATCATTAATGTGATAAATAACATTGACAGCAGCTGCCTGGGGAAGCCCTCTCCTGCCCCACAGCATCTCCGTGGTCTCCTCTGGCCCCGCTCCAACAGGTCCATGTCCTTCTGCTGTTGGTGGCCCCAGAGCTGGATGGAGCTGGCAGCACCAGTCAGCAGCCAAACCTTCACCCTGCCATGGGGGTCTAACCGGGGAGGCAAGTTAGCGCTGCCTGAGACTAGAACCGTGCCAGGCTGGACAGAGGACGGACAGACAGACAGAGAGCTACGGGCTGATGACTGTTGGAAAGCGCAATTCTGTGCACCGGCTGGAGAAGCCCCTGGAGCAAACTGCCAGGGCAGACCCAAGGAAAGAAGGAGGAGCAGAGGCTGGGAAAGCTCTGGCAGGCGATAGCTCCAAGAAGTTGAGCTCTGTCTGCCAGATGGTTTTATTAACTCTCCTGACACAGAGAAACAACCACTACCAGAGCCATAATATTTACAGAATGTGGCTTCTTTTGAACGCGAGCCTGACCCCCATACAAACAACTAACTGTTGTCTGTAAATCTTGTGTTGGAAATCCAAATTTTAGGTGAGGGTGCTCAGGACGTTGCCCGTGAAAGAAGAAGCTGAGGAAATCCAGGTAACTCTTGCAGAACACACGGGTAGAATGGGCAGCGAGCATTGTGTTGCACATTGTTACGCTGGTGTACCTTGATGCTTTCCTTATCACGACCCGTTTGGACATAAAGGGGTTGGCTTGGTGCGAGGATATGGGACTGGGGACCCAAGCGCAGTGTCAGGGAGGGAGAGAGGAGGCGGGTTTGGTCCTGGGGTCCCCACGTGTGACAGTTCCCAGCATCAAGGAGCATCCCCTGATGCAACAGGAGCTGGTTGCGTTTCACCTCCTGCGTGGGAACCATCTCACCGACCTTCAGCTCTCTAGAAATTACACGGTCCCATCCGAGAAAACCATCGTAGGCTGCTGGCTGACTGCAAAGGGGGTGTAGAAGACAACTCGGACAAATCCCTTAACTTTCAGATGGCTGAAGCCAAGTGAGCTGCGTTGATTCATCTCTCCTTAGGAAAAAAAAAAAAAGTTTTCCTGAAATCCTACATCACTTCTCTGCCGTCTGCCTGTGCTCTGGGTCACGCATACATATTATTCGGTGGTCTCCTCCACGCACGCGGTAGGTCCTCTTGGAAAGTGTGTATTTGATGGTCAAATATCGCTGTGAAATTGCGGTATGCGAGTAACAAAGCTAGAGCTGGATCAGAAAGGGAAGTTTTGGAGCAAGGCCAAGCTTGCAGCGCAGGGTCCTAACGGTACAGCCCTGGAAGGGCAGGAGGAAAGTTCAGCCAGTTCAGAGATACGAATATTTTGGCATCGGTGTTCCTTTAAAACGAAATGAAGGAGGAACCTGACACTGAAATAATCTGCTTTTCTCATGGGTCTAGTTTCTGAGACTCTGGTTTGTTAGTCATTTCCCGTACAAAGCCAAGAATAGATTGTAACCAGAACCCTGGTACTGTCAAACGCAGTGAAATAGTTCCCTGTTTGCAAGAACCCTCGAGAACGTGACCTGCTTGGCTAACACTGAGAACAGCGGTTTGTGAAAGGGCCGGAGGAAGACCTCAGGCTGGACGCTGCAGAGGCTCACCAGGGGCAGGCTTCGGTCCAGTTTTCCAAGTGATAATTCCAGGAAACCTCATGAAGATGCCGTCACGGGGGCGGCAGCTGGGGAGAGCGAGGTGATGCGAGTCTGCAGCGCGTTTGCTCCAGCAAATTTCTCCAGGCTGCGAGAGGAAAGAAGGTCAGACTTTTCCGGGTGTTTTCTTTGGTTGCTGTTTTTTTCCCCAGCTTAATCGGTGCCACCCCTGGTTGGTTTTGAATCTGTTGGTCAATTTGCACCAAATCTGGTCAGGGAATAGTGGCCTCTAGGATATTAAGACTTATAAGTATTGTGGGGTATTGTGGTGGTAGGGGAATAATGAAATGAGTGTCCTGCTGAAGGATCCCGGCAGCTTAGTGATATCAACTCTAATATTGGAAATCTGAGAATCCATATCAGATCCACCCCCAAAACCACTTGCTCCATCTCCAAGGACAATCCTTTCATCTTGTTATTTCCCTCCTGTTATTTCTGTCCTGTCCAAAGCCAGGAAGAAGGCATCTCCCTAGCTTTTTCTCCAGAAGGCATCTGCCTAGCTTTTTCTCCACCTCTGTACATACATACATACATACATACATACATACATACATACATACTCTTGTGCCAGGTGTGTCATGCCCATCTCCCCTCATCCTGTCTTCCATCTCTCCTCTCCCTCTTTCCCCTCTGTGCTCCTCCACGTGGAAGCTGGGGGCATGGCTGCAAAGCCTGGTGTGGGGGACAGCGGAGTAAGTAACGTGTCTCTGTTTTATCTCGTCCCTCCAGCTGTGCGAGGAGGAAGGAGAAGCAGCAGCGGTTTCGTAATGGTGCCTGCCATGGAAGGAGCCAGCCCAGCTTGCTGGAGCCAGCCCGGTGGGACAGCACATAACAGGAGCTGGCATCACAGGCTGCTGGGGCAGGAGGATGACGACTACAACGGGACCGACTGTGAAGGTGACCACTTGAGCAAAGTCCCTGTGACACTGCTCATCTGCCTCTGCGGGCTGGTGGGGAACGGGGCCGTCCTTTGGTTCCTCAGCTCCCACGTCCGCAGGAACGCCATCATCGCCTATGTCTTCAACCTGGCCGTCGCCGACTTCACCTTCCTCCTCTCCATCGCCGTTGCCATTGTGATATTTTACAGCCCAGAGAGCCTTTGTCACAGGCTGGGCTCACGGGATGTGACAACTGTGGTGAACATCACCATCCTCTTCTCCTTCACCGCCAGTGTCTACCTCCTGACAGCCTTCAGTGCCGCCACGTCTCTGTCCCTCCTCTCCTCATCCCGATGCCCCTGCCACTGCTCCTGGGGCTTCCCAGGACTCCTGTGTGCCCTGCTCTGGGCCCTCTCCTTCCTGCTCACCCTCACCCTCTACCTCAGCCCTGCGGCGGTCATCATCTTTGTCCTGAGCTACCTCTTGTCGGTGCTGACCATGTTGTTGTCTGGTCTAACCCTGCTTGCCAGGGTCTTGTGTTCTTCAAGGCAATATCCCCCAAGGATGCTCAGTGTTGTGGTCCTGCTCGCTGTCTTCTTCTTCCCCTTCTTCACGGCTGATTTTGGTTACTGGCTCTTGCTAAGGCTGATTGATTTTTCTGTTTTTGTCTTTAACGGCTCTCTCCTGTTGGCCTGTGTGAACAGCACCATCAACCCCGTGCTTTACTTCTTGGTCGGGTGCTGTGGAAAGAACTTCACCCTCTCTGTTAAGGTTGCTTTCCAGAGGGTTTTGGAAAACGTATCAGAGCCCCAAAATGGAGGTGAAACTCCCAGAGAAAACACAGTGAGAGCAGCTGTTTAAACCTCTGCTCCCTGGGAGAAGATGCTCCAGGGATGGACGGGTCTCGTGAGCCGGGGCGAGCCAAAGAAGATGACTTTTATGTGTGTCCAGCTGCAGTGGAATGGAATTAGCTGCAGCACAAGGAACCGTGCTGGGTGGCACGAGAACTCCTGCTGGGGGTGGACGCTGGACGGGGTGGTGAAATACCCATCGAAACCTTTTGCTTTGAAACCTCTGCTTGGAATCGGTCCTACCCCACAGGTCTGAGCTTTCCCTGTCCCGAAAGTGAGGTTGCTCTACCCTGCGCTCTATTAAAACAGAGCTGTGGAGGCTCTTCGCTCCTGCCGGTGTGTTTTTGGTGTGTCTGCTTAAGAGCAGAGGGTGGGTGGATAAGAAATCTGGGCACAGCTGGGCAGAAAAATTGCTGGGCAAAGCCTTGTGTGTGCATCGCCAGCGGGTTCCGAACCGTGTGAAGAATACGTGGAGCCTTCACATTCAGCTTTGTTAGCGGGCACATAACTGTGTGTTTGGGATCGCCCCTGGAAGGCTTTCAGCACGGTTTGGCTCAACTGGAGGCTTCTTACAGTGAGAGACACCTCCGCTAACTGCAGGCATCCCAGAGAGATGTCGCCTGCTGACCAGGTCGCTCCCAGAAGGAATGAGGAGGTCTTGGCACTGCCAACAGATGGCTCATCCCGACTATTGCAGGCTCCTACTTTAGGATGAGGTGCATCATGCCCTAGGGGTACCTGTCCTCCTCATATACAGAGGCTTTAGAATGAGAGGAACTGAGACATTTGTGTGCTCACAGCCCAGAAAGCCCCCCGCATCCCCAGCTGCATCCCCAGCAGCGTGGCCAGCAGGGCAAGAGGGGGGATTCTGCCCCTCTGCTCTGCTCTGGGGAGACACCCCCAGTGCTGCCTCCAGCTGTGGGGCCACCAACATCAGAAGGACATGGTCCTGTTGGAGCGGGGCCAGAGGAGGCCACGGAGATGCTGGGAGGGCTGGAGCCCCTCTGCTGGGAGGACAGGCTGAGAGAGTTGGGGAGGTACAGCCTGGAGAAGAGAAGGCTCCGGGGAGACCTTCGAGCCCCTTCCAGTCCCTCAAGGGGCTCCAGGAAAGCTGGGGAGGGACTCTGGATGAGGGAGGGGAGCCATAGGATGAGGGGGAATGGTTTTAAACTGAAAGAGGGGAGATTGAGATGCATTCTTGGGAAGAACTTCTTTTCTGTGAGGGTGGTGAGAGCCTGGCCCAGGTTGCCCAGAGAAGCTGTGGCTGCCCCATCCCTGGAGGGGTTCAAGGCCAGGCTGGACGGGGCTTCAAGCAACCTGGTCTGGTGGGAGGCGTCCCTGCCCAGGGCAGTGAGGTGGAACTGGATGATCTTCAAGGTCCTTTCCAACCCAAACCATTCTATGATTCTATGATTTTCTGACAGAGTGGGGTCGGTTCTCCAGTGACAAGCTCTGCAAGGAAGCCCAGCTGCTGTTTATTCAACAGACCTTGGGGTCAGAGTCACCATGTTGGAGTAAGAAAATGACACCTTAGGTTGGTAACTACAACAAGACCAGTACAATCAGGCTTCTGGAGGTTATGGTTAGTCACTGAAAGCTGTGCAGAGGAGCTGCTCAGCTCCTCCTGAGGACAGCCAGGTTCAGAACAGAGGCAGGGAAGGGCTTCCTCTTGATGCTGAAGCTGGGGAACCAAAGGATGGCCCCACTCCCTGCCAGCCCACACAGGCAGATGTGTGATGTTCCTAATTTCGATAAAATAAAATGGCCCATTAAATGGCCCAGCACTTGTTTATAGAATCATAGAATGATCAGAGTTGGAAGGGACCTTGAAGGCCATCGAGTTCTGTATTTCAGGCTCTTTTTGGTCATGGAGACAGAGGTGCGATGAGTGGAGTAACTATGAAATCTTTGCTGCAAGCCAAGAGAATACAGGAATTGGTGTCTCTGGCTTGCCAGGATCATCTGATCTGGTAATCCCCCACCTTGCTTCACGGCACGGCTCGGAGCGATGTTTGGGTAGAGTTTGGGGAGCTGTGCCAGAGCAGGTTCCCGTCTCAGCCCTTGCAGCTGGCATCTGCCCGCTGGGCTTTTCTCTGGCATCAGAGAGGTGATCTTTGCCACCAGACATCCTGAGTTGCACCGTTTTATCTCACTCATCACCTTGAAATATTTCCTTGCCAAAATCAGCACCTTTTCTGGAGACAAAGCCTCCCCCATCGTCCCCTTCCACGTTTGGGTGTCACAGCCTTGGCTGAAGTCAGGCAAAAGAGGCTGAAGCCTCCTTTGGGCTGCTTTTGTCCCCGTGGCCAAAACTTTTGTGGAGATATTGAAAAGTGAAACATGTCTTAAGATCTGCTCTTGGTTTTCCTGTAGGGAACGACAGGAGCAGGGCTGGAGTAGATTCTCTGACCCTTGCAGGGACATTTACTGTAGTGGCTGGCCCATGAAATTCCAGGCAGGAACGTGAGCGCCGGGAACTCGTAATTCCCCGGCTCTATCAAACCCACACTTTTCTCAGAACGATTTAACCCAGGAATTATACAGTGTGACAAATTCCCACTTCAGGTACAAAATTTCTGCAAAGACAGCTTCCCAGGGAAAGGGTCTGGTGATAGCTGCCAGGGCAACCAACTTTGATTTGGCCTCCTCCCCCAGAGATCACAGAGATCTCCTGTGGTCGGGAGACTCCCGTCACAATCTCAGCACATGGGTGACAGCTTCCCCTCACATGTCCCAGGGATGGTGATATTGTCAGTAGGAGCTGGCCAAGTCAGCCCCTTCCTCTCCTCCCGCTGCCCTCCAGTGTTGTCCTACCATCCAAGGGGCTTCTGCCTTTCCTGTGTGTTCCGGGTGCTGGACCAGGAGACCCTCCACATGGGGAAATCACCAGGGTGAGGACATGCAACAGCACAAAGGCTTCACCCGCTGCCTCTGATGAAACTGCACAGGCGAGTGGCCTTAGAGATTGTACCTGTGGGTTACATGGGGCTGTAAATGGGATTTTATCTGCCAGATTCTTGTCTCACCAAACCTCATCCATCAGCACCACGAGACAGCTCACTTGTCTCTGTATTTCCTTTGCTTTCCCATTCTCTCTCTTGCTTTTTTCCTTTCTCTCTTCCTTTCTTCCTCATTTGCTTTCTATCTCTCCATCTCTCTCTCCCATTCTCTCTTTCTTTCCTCCTTTTCTTCTTTCTCGTTCCTTTGCATTCTCCAAGCTGTAATTTTACTCTCTGCCTTATTCTCTACACCACTCCTCCCCCATCAGTCACCAGGACCCTTTGGCTTGACCATTTTTGCAATCCCTTTTGCAGAGCTCTGCCTTGCTTGGCCAGCAGAGATGGCCATAGCTCCCCAAGGTAAGAATGTGTCAGACCTTCCCCGGGCAAGAGATCCCCCAAAACACCACAGAACCCATCCTCTGCTGAGCAAAGGGGCCAGAGTTTATTCGCTGGGTCCAGAGCAATGAGGGTCATGGCAAGGGGAATACAAGGCGGGCAGAGGGACGGATCCCAGCTGATCAGTGCAGCGCTGGCTCTGTGCTATGTGCCCCCACGCCTCCATCTCCTTCTGGCTGTCTGCGAGGGGCCACATATCCAGGGTTCCTCACCAGCGGTGCCTTATACAGTGGTCTCCACTGCAGCGTCCCCAGGCACGTGGCTTCGATCCTCGCTCTTCACTTTTTCTTCAAACACTCGTTGTAGGGCGACTTTCACAGAGCCCTGGAACCGGTGTTTCCGGAAGCTCCCCACCAGGAAGTAAATGACTGGGTTGACGCTGCTGTTTAGGGGCGCTAGCAGGTAAGAAATATGAAGGCAAAACACGTTTTTATAAATAAGATCTCTGAAAATCATGACAGTGGGAGGAAACCCAAAGATGAACATGAAGATCACACTGAGGAGGATAGCAACATAGAGCTTCCCTGGGTGCCGTCTCTGTGAGCCACATCGGAGTCTGATGAAGAGGGAAAGGTTGGAAAGGAGTGGGAATAAACAGAAAATGAGAAAATTCATAATGCTTAAACCTTTTAATACGTGGTCACAGTCTATATTCAACTGCTTATTACAGCTCAAAGTAGTGAAAGAAACAAAAAGCCCGTCAAGAGCCCAGAGCACCCCACACACGATGCCTGACAAGTGCTTTGGGCGGTGACAGCGGTACCAGATTGGGAACAAAACAGAGGCGCACCTCTCCATGCTCATTGCTGTCAGGAGATACATGCTGGCATAATAGAAAAACAGAAACAGAACCATCAGGATATAATATGACAAATGATATTCTGGTGAGTCAATATAATAGAGTGTTGAATTAATGAATAGTGTAAGTATAGCAAGAATGAAGAGGAGCAGAGAGAAGTCAGCGATGGCCAGGTTCAGGACATAGACAGTAAAGGGGTTCTTCTTCATGTGGAAGCCCAGGAACCACATGACCACCATATTCCCCACAAGTCCACACAGGCAAACAACAATAAAAACACCTCCAATTATCAACGCGCTATGATTATGTCTTATGCACCAATATTGTTCATTTTCCTCAGTGTAACCATATCCAGAATCCATGTAGTACAGAAAGAGGTCCGTTGTGTTGTTCTCGACCATGGTGAATGACCCAGCTCTGGGTGGCCTCCTTCTCCCTCTCCCACCACCTCCTAGGAGAGACCAGGAATCAGAAGGAAATGAGGGGCAGCACATTCCCAGCACTCGCCACCTTTCCCCATGGCCCCACGCCAGCCCCGGGCTATGCCAGGAAGGACCCTGTCCTATGCCATGTCCAGGACAGGCTCCAACCCCTCCTGTCCTCTTCCTGGACAGGAGGCATCTGTCATGGAGCCTTATAAAAAATTTGCGTTAGGAAGGTGATAAACTCAAAATAAATGTTATGCTAACCAAAACTTTTTAAGACTCTGACAAATATGATCAAAGAAATAATCAACCAGCTCAAGATGCTACATGGAATTAATACTACACAACCCACCCAAGAGTCCTTAAGCTTTAGAAATGGTGACCCAAAATGTGCAATCACTCACCCCGTAAGACGAGGGTTCTCAACTTGCAGGAGGGACCATGGACGGTGTCCTGAACCACAGGGAGAGCACCCGACTGCAGACTGGCTGCTCCGAGGAGGACTGATTCAATTTGCCTTCCGGTCGGGCTCCGTTTATGCCCTCATCGAATCTTATCTGTTGTCATATTTGGTTATGTTAGTCCTCATTGGTTGGGGGCCTTAACTTCCTTGTCTTTCGGCCGCAGTGTTTACTTGATGGTGATCACTGGGCGGACGGGGTGGCCTGACCCCCATACCACAACTTCTGGGTTTTTGAGAAATTTCGGTCCCTATCAAGATTGTTTCACCTGCCATAGGATCCAACCCTTGATCACAGTCACGATTCGACTGTTTGTTTTGGTGCGGTGGTACCATCATCTCTTGCCTCCAAAGTTAAAAGGGAGCACAGTCTCAGGGAGCTTGATGCTCTCCACAGATCACTGTTTCTTGGTTGTCCTAAGGTTGCATTGGGACACCCATTACACAAACGGGTTTTCAGGGAGTATCCTCCATGATTGATAGAGATCTCACCATTGCACTCTTAATGCAGCTTATCATAATAGAAATCCTGATAACCAGAACTATAATCATTATTAAAGATTGGTGGAGGCTGGTTAGGTGACCCTATTATCATTTTTGCTACCATATTGTCCACATCCCTGTTATCTGCACTGGCCGTTGCCATCATTGCCAGCAGAAGTGCCAGGACAGCCCATTTCTCCAGTGTCCTGTAAGAAAACACGTAGTTGGGCCTCAGATTTTTGAAACTGGGCACCAGGGTTAGAAATCGGGAATTATCCACTGAGTACAAATACGATGGGTCCTTCCATTCCTGTTTAGAGCTTCCCAGCTGCGAGTTTTCACCTAGATATGTTGAACTTTGTTTGAACTTCTGCTTAGTTACACAAAGGAAGGCCCTGAGACCAGTACAAACCAAGAGATATGGAAGCTACAATCATCAGCAGAGCCTGCAACCCAACAAGATAAGAACGGTTAACACCGTTAGAGAATAAGAAGACCCTAGACCAGGAATGACCATTGGACCAGGCGGTGTGTACAAGGCGCATGAAGAACACCTTGGGAGCAGATGCATAATTTGTAAGGGTATAATCACCCAGGAATGTCTTTGTTCTGGGTCCCTCTCTGGAGGCACCCAGCTTGAGCTGTCCTTGCTGCTGTACCACTTGAATAAATTGTTTGTTTGGAGGATTTTTGCCTGAGACTCTGCTATGAGAAACCAAGGGCAAAGAAACTTCTGTAACAGTTTGGCACCCCAGAGGGGACCCTAGGCCACCACCGTTGGATCCTCTTGTCTCCAAACATCCAACTGCTGGCATCGGGTGAGCTCACCTGGGACCTTTGGAGTGGGAGGTGCCGAAGGGCGAGTGTGATAACTTCCTAAGCAGGAAATAGTGTAGGAAGTTTGAGACTCTCTCGGTATCAGGCTGAGTTTGAGTCTCTCCCTTGCTGTAGCTTTAGGCATCACCTCATCATGCTGAGAAGGTTGGCCATTTATAACCAGAGATGGAACCTCGGCAGAGCGGTGGCCGCCACAAGGGACCTTTGATCACCACAGCCTTACATTTCTGCAACATCTCCTAGAGGATCAGTTCCCGGGACAAACGGATTACTGGTATGTTTGGAACGACTGGCCGTGGGAGAGGAAACGCCCAAGTCGGAGGTGTGGGATGAACGAGGCATCGCCAAAGGTAACACTTGCAGTAGCGGAGGCTCCTGACCCGGATGAAGCCTCAGATAATGTCCCAACCACATCTGCTCCACCTTAGATACCTACTGCTCCTTCTCTGTCTTCTGATTCTGCTCCGCTGGCTGCTGCACTCTATCCCATTTAATTTTTAATGTCTTACCTAATCCTGCTGCTCTTCTACTGGGAGGTGACGGGGTTCCCCCTTGTGTGGCACGTATTTACTGCTCAGTCTTAGAATCCCAGCGGTTTGGTTTCATGGGCGAGTAAAATGACGAGACTGAGAAAGGATGCAGAAAAATGTGCTCAGTTCTTTTCTAATATAACCCAAACTGGGGGATACTCAAAATTTTAATGACGCACTCGCAATTAGCATCTTTGTGGATCAGGCAGCACCCGATATATGGAAATACTTTAAAGAACACACGCCTGGATGGCAGGGGGAGAATTTGCAGAAGATTTTGAGTGTTGCTTCATATGTATATGGTGGATGTGAGGAAAGGCAGAAAGATGAGCAATTAAAGAAAGACAGAAAGTGAAAATCGGGAGGCAAATTTTCTGATCCTGGCTATGGCAAGGATCCTGTGAGGCAGAAACAGGGGCTGAAGGGGAAGAAGACCAGGTACAGGATCTGGACTAAAACTGGAAAGAAGGGAAAGAGGAATGGGAAGGAACGGTGGAAGAGAGTGTTACTATCACAGGAGCGAAGTGCCCCAGGAGGATTCGTGGTCACAATGACTGGAGGGACCCTGTAGATCTTGGGGTGGGATTGGAAGAATTAGAAATCTTTAATATGTGGAAAACCCAGCTATACCAGCAGCCCAGAGAGCCTTTGTCACAGGATGGGCTCACGGGATGTGACAACCGTGGTGAACATCACCATCCTCTTCTTCACCGCCAGTGTCTACCTCCTGACAGCCTTCAGTGCTGCCATGTCTCTGTCCCTCCTCTCCTCATCCTGCTGCCCCTGCCACCACTTCTGGGGCTTCCCAGGGCTCCTGTGTGCCCTGCTCTGGGCCCTCTCCTTCCTGCTCACCCTCACCCTCTACTCCTGCCCTGCCACACTCATCATCTTTGTCCTGAGCTACATCTTGTTGGTGCTGACCATGATGTTGTCTGGTCTAACCCTGCTTGCCAGGGTCTTGTGTTCTTCAAGGCAATATCCCCCAAGGATGCTCAGTGTTGTGGTCCTGCTCGCTGTCTTCTTCTTCCCCTTCTTCACGGCTGATTTTGGTTACTGGCTCTTGCAAAGATTGTGGTGGATAAGAAAGCTTGGCACAGCAGGGGAGAATGATTGCTGGGCAAAGCCTTGTGTGTGCATCTCCAGAGGGTGCCAAACCGCGTGAATAATATGTGAAGGCTTCACATTCAGCTTTGTTACCAGGCAAGTAGACACGTGTTTGGGATCACCCCTGGAAGGCTTTCCCTGAAATTAATTACTGCAACCTGAGTTTTGTCTGCATATCATGTGGGTCGTCTGCACGCAAGGGCTGACTGGAACTGCCTCTGGTGGTTCCTCCCACTTTTCTCCGGGCTGTTGTCTGCGTCATTGGCTTGAGCAAATGTCATTTCGCCACCATGGCCTGAGGTCCATATCCATTTCTGGTGTGTTCGCTCCTCGTCTGGAAAAACAAGAGGAATAGGGTCAAAATGAAACAAGGCCAAAAGCACAGCCCTGCCTGAAGGCTCTGTAAAGAATGGATTTTCCATGTGAAAGAGGATACAGGGAGAGGGAAGGAAAATAGGGGACTTTTTATGGAGAAGACCCTGTTGAGGCCATGAGGACTGACTCCCTGCAGCCTGGCTCCAGCACTTGCTGGGTAAAAGGGGTAAAGGCAGCATTTTCTCTGTTCCTCTCCCCCTTCCCTGGCTGTCAGCCCTTGCTCTCAAGGAGCTGGGGCGGGGGGTTCACCAGCTCTCATTTGCCTATGAAGCCACCAAACCCTTGCTTTTGAGCTGGTTTTGTTTCCTGGTGCGACTCCCCACCAGGCTGCACTATATTTAGTACACGCATGAGGGAAAGGTTGGGAAGATGCTGCTGGCAGGGAGGGGTGGAAGGAGAGAAGGCATCAGCAGTGCAGACCCAGGACTGGGTGCAGTGCAGGACCTAGGATGGTGACAGAAGATTCTCTGCCCTTTGGCTTAGAATCACAGAATGGTTAGAGTTGGAAGGAACCTTAAAGATCATTGTGTTCCAACCCCCCTGCCATGGGCAGGGACACCTCCCACCAGACCAGGTTGCTCAAAGCCCTGTCCAGCCTGGCCTTGAACACCTCCAGGGATGGGACATCTACAACAGTTCTGTGCTTGTCCCTCAGCCCAGAGCTACATGTCACCAGAGACGCTGGAATGCAAATTGATCACTTGGCAGAGTACAGGTACAGAGCCACGATAATTAAACACATAAAACCCCCTGGTAAAACCAAGCAGCTCAGACCAGTGGTGGCCTCAGATGCATCATCCAGCCATTGTCTCTCGCAAAAAGCCAGACCAGCGCAGCCAGAAAGCAGCACCTCGTGTGAAATTCTTGACACAAACGTGAGCGCCAGGAACACGTCACTCATAATCCCCCAGCGCTATCAAACCCACACTTTTCTCAGAACGATTTAACCCAGGAATTAAACAGTGTGACAAATTCCCACTTCAAGTACAGGAGAATGTTCTTGTTTCTTCTCCAGCTCGACCTGATGTTAGTTTGTTCATCTTCCTATCAGCCAGAAGGGCACGGCCAGCTCTGCTGACCAGCTCTTTAGACGGAAGAGCAAGGATGTTCCGGGCAACCCATACCCCTCTCCTGCCATCTAGAGGCATCAGCCCCGCAGATATTTGTGAAATCACCGCCAACTCCATGCTGGATGTGTCCCCGCAGACTTCCGAGCCCCAGGTTTGGGTGAACAGCAGGATCTGGGTCTCCCACTCCTGCTCGGGGGAATCTGCGCAGTCCCAGAGAAGAAAGAGGGTATCAGCTGGGCTGGGGAGGGGACTTTGGTGGGGGTGAGTTGCAGTGCCTCCATGTTGAGGGAACCAGAGTGAGGAGGGGTCTGCACGACCCCATGGACAAGCCCCAAGGCTGCCTCCCATGGCAGCAATGGCCTCTACTCCATGCTCAGCCTTTCACTTCAGCACGGGTGCAACAGAGACCAGTGAGATGCCCACTTGGCACCCGTGACGTACCCATTTTTGCAATCCTTTCTACAATCCTGCCTTGCTTGGAAAATAGATGGCCACAGCTCCCTAAGGGCCTAGTGTGGCCCGGGACAGGAGGCATCTCCCACCTGGCCACCCCCAGCATCCTACCTGCTGGTTCTCCTGGGAACAGTGATACTGTAGGAGTTCCAGCACACAGACCCTCTGCAGGGCCATGCTCGCCAGAAGAAAGTGGCCAGGGATGGCTGTGGGGGCCACTTCATTCTGCTTCAGCTTCCTCTGTTGCACCCGAAGGAGCAAACCTTTGTTCATAGATCATGTCCCATGGCCAGGGGACTGTCCTCACAATCTCAGCACATCGGTGACAGTTTCCCTTCACATGTCCCAGGGACGGTGATCTTGTCAGTAAAGTTGGCTATGTCACCCCCTTCCTTTCCTCCCACCGTCCTCCAGTACCATGCCACCATGTGAGGGGCTCCTGGCTTTCCCTGTGTGCACCCGGAGCTGGACCAGGAGACCCTCCACAAGGGGAAATCACCAGGGTGACGACATGGAACAGCATAAGGGCTGCAACCTCTGCATCAGGTGAAGCTCCCCAGGCGAGTGGCCTTAGAGATTGTGCCTGTGAGGCACAAAGGGGCTGCAAAGGGGATTTTATCTGCCAGATTCTTGTCTCACTGAACCGCATCCATCAGCACCATGAGACAGCTTCCTTGTCTCTGTATTTCCTTTGCTTTCCCATTCTCTCTCTTGCTTTTTTGCCTTCCCTCTCCTTTTCTTGCTCGTTTGCTTTCTATCTCTCCATCTCTCTCTCTCTCTTTCTTTCTTTCCTCCTTTTCTTCTTTCTGTTTCTTTTGCATTCTCCAAATGATAATTTTACCTTATGCACCTTACCACTCCTCCCCCCATCACCAACCAGCACCCCTCGGCTTGACCATTTTTGCAATCCCTTTTTGCAGAGCCCTGCCTTGCCTGGCCAGCAGAAATGAGATGGCCAGAGCTCCTCAAGGTACGAATGTGTCAGACCTTACCCCGGGCAAGAGATCTCCCAAAACACCACGGAACCCAGCAACTGAGCAAAGGGGCCAGAGTTTATTCGCTGGGTCCAGAGCAATGAGGGTCATGGCAAGGGGAATACAGGGCGGGCAGAGGGACGGATCCCAGCTGATCAGTGCAGCGCTGGCTCTGTGCTACGTGCCCCCACGCCTCCATCTCCTTCTGGCTGTCTGTGAGGGGCCACATCGCATGTGGTGCCTTATACAGTGGTCTCCACCACTGCAGTGTCCCCAGGCACGTGTCTCCTGTCCTCGCTCTTCACTTTCTCTTCAAACACTCGTCGTAGGGCGACTTTCACGGAGCCCTGGAACTGGCGTTTCCGGCAGCTCCCCACCAGGAAGTAAATGACTGGGTTGACGCTGCTGTTCAGCGATGCCAGCAGGTAACCAATATAAAGCATATTTCTGGGTGCAAAAAAAACACGAAGCAAGATCACGACAGTGAGAGGAAGACCAAAGATGAACATGAAGATCACACTGAGGAGGACAGCAACATAGAGCTTCCCTGGGTGTCGCCTCTGTGAGCCACGTTGGAGTCTGATGAAGAGGGAAAAGCTGGAAAGGAGTGGGACTAAACAGAAAACGAGAAAATTCACAGTAGTTAAACCACTTTCTACCTTTTCACACTTGGTATAAGAAAGTAAAATACAACTAATCCAAGACAAAGAAATAAAAAGTGCAGCAAGAGCCCAGAGCACCCCACACATGATGCCTGACAAGTGCTTTGGGCGGCGACAGCGGTACCAGATTGGGAACAAAACAGAGAGGCACCTCTCCATGCTCATTGCTGTCAGGAGATACATGCTGGCCAAGTACCAAAACAGAAACACAAGCATCAGGATATCATGGACGATGAAATGTAGAAGAAAGCTAAAACAATTGACTTTTGAAATAATGAATACTGTAAGTATAAAAAGAATGAAGAGGAGCAGAGAGAAGTCAGCGATGGCCAGGTTCAGGACATAGACAGTGAAGGGGTTCTTCTTCATGTGGAAGCCCAGGAACCACATGACCACCAAATTCCCCACAAGTCCACACAGACAAACAACAATAAAAACACCTGCAATTATCAACCTCGTATAATTTTGTTTTATGCACCAATATTGTTCATTTTCCTCAGTGTAATCATATCCAGAATCCATGTAGGTCAGAGGGAGGTCTGTTGTGTTGTTCTCAACCATGGTGAATGACCCTGCTCTGGGTGGCCTCCTTCTCCCTCTCCCACCACCTCCTAGGAGAGACCAGGAATCAGAAGGAAATGAGGGGCAGCGGCATTCCCAGCACTTGCCACCTTTCCCCACGGCCCCACGCCAGCCCCAGGCTATGCCAGGAAGGACCTTATCCCCTGCCATGTCCAGGACAGGCTCCCACCCCTCCATCCCTGTACCTGGACTGGAGGAATCTACCCTCCTCGCCCCATCCCTAGCCTCCTACCTTCTGATGCTGCTGGGAACAGTGCTGCTGCAGGAGCTGCAGCACATGTGGCCTCCAGGCTTCCAGAAGAAAGAAGGTAGTGATGGATGCCAGGGCCACCCGCACTGCTTCGTCCTCCTTCCTTGCGTCTGAGCAGCAGACGTTTACCCAGAGATCACATCTCGTGGTCAGGAGACTCCCCTCACAATCTCATCACATCGGTGACAGCTTCCCCTCACATGTCCCATGGACAGCGATCTTGTCAGGAGGAGCTGGTCACATCACCTCCTTCCTCTCGTCCTGATGTTTTCCAGTTTCATCCCACCATGCGAAGGGCTTATGGGGTTTGCTGCATTCACGGTGGTCCAAGACTTCCCCTTGCTCTCCCTGGGGGAACTTTGCCCCCATAGAGAGGCTTCTCCAAAACAGTTGGCAGAACCTGGAATATGCTGCGTGTAACTGAGCTATAGCTCCAAAACCATAGGAGACAACCCCCAGAGCCAAGGACAAGCAGGATCTTCTGCTTGGAGGCTAAGGAAGAGAGAGGAGCACTGTGCCAGTGAGGCACAATGCTGGGAAATGTTTCCACAGTGGAGGGAAGGAAAGAAACACATGCTGTCATCGAATCATAGAATCATAGAATGGTTTGGGTTAGAAGGGACTTTAAAGATCATCAGTTCCAACCGCCCTGCCCTGGGCAGGGACACCTCCCACCAGACCAGGTTGCTCCAAGCCCCCTCCAACCTGGCCTTGAATCCCTCCAGGGATGGGGCAGCCACAGCTTCTCTGGGCAACCTGGGCCAGGGTCTCACCACCCTCATAGCAATGGATTTCGTCCAGAGATCTCATCTAAATCTCCCCTCTTTCAGTTTAAAACCATTAGTCCCCTCATCCTATTGCTCCACTTCCTGATAAAGAGTCCCTTTCCATATCTCCTGTAGCCCCATTTAGGTATTGGAAGGCTGTTATAAGGTCTTCCCGGAGCGTTCTCTTCTCCAGGCTGAACCCCCTCAACTCTCTCAGCCGGTCCTCATAGCAGAGGGGCTCCAGCCCTCCCAGCATCTCTGTGACCCTCCGCTGAACTCATTCCAATAGGTCTATGCCCTTCCTGTGCTATGAAGGACAATGATGAGCTGCTTCTTAGAGACCCAAAAGTGTGGGAGAGGGTAATAAAGGGACTCCATCTCATGAAGCATGACGGAACAGCATAGCCCACTAAAGTGTCCCTGGGAGGCCCTCTGATTCTCTCTTCCAGGGTCCCAAAGGCAACAGAAGGCCTTTTTTGCCCTGACCACATGCATTGATCCTGTGCCTGTGGGACCAGGGGCTCCTGTTAGTGTCAGGCCTGAGCAACCAGGCTTTGCCTGAGCTATTGCAGGAGTAGCAGGTCTCTGAAGACCTGTCTCTGTCCCCCTCTCATAGATGGCTCTTTAGCCTATACTTTAGCCTTGTTTCTACTCTGTCTCTGGCGGCAGCTCTGGCCCCTGCAGCTCCAGGCTGGAGCCCCTGGAGACATGTGGACCATGTTCATTGTTGTACATTCACTACATGAAATCAAATGGCATCTTTGGAGGACGGCATCAGTCTTGGGGGTGACAATCACAGGCCATAACTCCCAAGAAGAGGTATTCAAAAGATGGAAAACTCATGAAAGCAGGAGAGAAAATAAGCAAAGAAAACACCAGTTGTTGTGAGGCTCAAGGATAGTTGGTGTGAGAGGAACCACTTGTAGATAAAAGCACATTTGCAGCACAATGTACCCCACAGAGTGTAATCTGAGAGGAGACATGTGCATGTCAGGGATGAGATTAGAGGCAGTGGGCAAAGCCCTCGTGCTGTTCTCTTTTTGAATTGTGGTGATTTGTCACGGCAAGTTGAGACGAGGCCAGTGCTCTGCCTCTTTGGCTGCTGTTGATGGGCCTCTGTTGGCATCCCAGGTACATGGAGTGGGTGTAGGTGTTGCTTGGTGGGGCAAAGGAAGGGAAGAGCAGGACCAGGAGTGGTGCTGCACTTGAGGAATGACAGGGAAGAAGACAGAGTGTTATGGCCATGGGACTGTCACGGACTTCCAAGGGTTTTCTGCTGGTTCATCCCTGTTGGCGGTAGTCCCTGGCTCATCTCACTCATTCTCATATTTCTGCCTCCATCTTGCCCTGCCCAATCTCTTCCCCATCATCCCCCTGGTGATGCAGGCCATAAGGACAATAAAGGAACAGAAGAGAGCTCGGAGAAGTCTTCCACCACCAGCTTTGCACAGCAACACCCATTAAATCCCCACATGGAGACCTGAAGATGGAAGACTGGGGTGTAGAGATCCTGACCAGAAGACTGTTATAATCAGGAAGTTAGTGATCCACTAAACATTCAACCTGCAGAGTCCCAGGCCTGCACTGGTCCATGCCATGCTGTGCTGTGCTCTGCCTCTTCCTTGGCCATGGGTTAAACCCAGTCGGCTGATGGAAAGAGAGGAGCCTGCAGGTAGCTCCCCCTGGGTGTTGCTGATTACACCACCTGCATGTTCTTGCCTTTACCTGAGATTGCTACAACAGTTCTCACATGAACATCCCTTTTGTTTGACAGTAGAGCAAGTTGTTTTCTTTTTTAAGAAAATACTGTCAAATGACCATAATGGGGTAACATTGCCACGGGCAGGATCTGCCCTGATCAGAGGTCTGTTTGGTGCTGCAAGACCTGGGGTTCCCAGCACGTGAAGAGACATAAGATTATCTGTGCTACCCTCTCCCTCTTCATAGTTTTAGATCTCGTAAATGGTGTTTTAAATCATACTTTACGGAGTCTGAGTCCCTCTCTTAATGGCATCATAACAGATCAGGACCTCCTGTTGAAAAACTGGGGGGAGGAGAGGAAGGGAGTGACGTGTCCAACTCCTATTGACAAGTTCGCCGTCCATGAGACATGTGAGGGGAAGCTGCCACTGATGTGATGAGATTGTGAGGAAAGTCTCCTGACCACAGGACGTCATCTCTGGGCAAAGATCTGCTCATCAGGCACGGGGAAGGAGGACAAAGTGGAGCGGGTGGTCCCAGCAGCCATCAGCACCCTCTTTGTTGTGGTAAGTCTGGCCTTGCTGAGGTCCCGTCTACTGGAGCTCCTGCAGCGGCACTGTTCCCAGCAGAACCAGGAGGTAGGAAACTGGGGATGGCCAGGTGAGAGATGCTTCCTGTCCAGGAACAGGGCTGGAGGGGTGGAAGCCTGTCCTGGGCACTGCAGGGGACGCAGTCATTCCTGGCATATCCTGAGGCTGGCATGGGGCTGTGGGGAAAGGTGGTGAGTGCTGGGAATGCCACTGCCCCTCATTTCCTTCTGATTCCTGGTGTCTCCTAGGAGGTGGTAGGAGAGGGAGAAGGCAGCCACCCAGAGCAGGGTCATTCACCATGGTCAAGAACAACACAACTGACCTCTCTCTGAACTACACGACTTCTGGATATGTGGACTATGGGGAAAATATGGAATATGAGTGCTCAAGACTACCTCATGGACTGATGGTCTTTGCAGGGGTCTGTATGGGGATTTCTCTCTGTGGACTTGTCTGGAATGGGATTGTCATGTGGTTCCTGGGCTTCCACATGAGGAAGAACCCCTTCACTGTCTACATCCTAAATCTAGCTGTTGCTGACTTCTCTCTGCTCCTCCTCTTTTTTCTGCTCCTACTGGCAATTTTGAGCTTAACGTCATTTTGCTCTTATTTGTCCCATTTTATTTATTTCTACATCGATTTCGTATCTGTAGTTGAATTTCTGTCCCACTTCTTTGACCTCAGCAGCCTTGGTCTCCTGACTGCGATCAGCGTGGAGCGCTGTCTCTCTGTCCTCTTCCCACTCTGGTATCGCTGCCACCGCCCAAAGCACTTATCAGGCGTTGTGAGTGGGGGGCTCTGGGCTCTTGCTGGGTTTTTTGTTTTCTCAATGTACCTTAGCTTTAACTTTGCTGAAGGCTATGAGATAGCATTTGCAGGTGTAGCCATTGCAATTTCCATTATTTTGTCATTGATGATGCTTATTTCCAATCTGTTCCTGTTCATCAAACTCTGCTGTGGCTCACAGAGACGACACCCGGGGAAACTCTATGTTGCTGTCCTGCTCAACGTGATCTTCTTCTTTGCCCTTGGGATTCCTTTTGGTGTAGAGGTTTTCCTCAATCTTCCAAGTTCGCATGAATTATTTCCTGAAAATATATCTCTTCTGCTGGCGTTGCTAAACTGCACCATCAACCCAGTCATTTACTTCCTGGTGGGGAGCTGCCGGAAACACCGGTTCCAGGGCTCTGTGAAAGTCGCCCTACAACGAGTGTTTGAAGAAAAAGCAGTGAGTGAGGAGGAGAGCCGTGCACCTGAGGAGACTATGGTGGAGACCACTGTATAAGACACCGCTGGCAAGGAGGCCTGGAGATGCGGCCCCTCGCAGACAGCCAGAAGGAGATGGAGGCATGGGGGCATGTAGCACAGAGCCAGCGCTGCACTGATCAGCTGGGATCCATCCCTCTGCCCGCCTTGTATTCCCCTTGCCATGACCCTCATTGCTCTGGACCCAGCAAATAAACTCTGGCCCCTTTGCTCAGCAGATGATGGGTTCTGTGGTGTTTTGGGAGATCTCTTGCCTGGGGAAGGTCTGACACATTCATACCTTGGGGAGCTATGGCCATCTCATCTCTGCTGGCCAAGCAAGGCAGAGCTCTGCAAAAGGGATTGCAAAAATGGTCAGGCCAAAGGGTCCTGGTGACTGATGGGGGGAGGAGTGGTGTAGAGAATAAACCAGAGGGTAAAATTATCATTTGGAGAATGAGTCTCCTGGTTTCAGTTGGGAAAGAGTTAATTCACTTTCTAGTGGCTGCTGTTTCAGATTTGGGATGGAAGGAATGTTGATAATGCATATTGTTTTAATTGTTGCCAGGTGATGTTTATATTTTTCAGCTTCCCATAGAAGGGAAGACATTTTTCAGCTTCCCACAGAAGCTGAGAGGGAGCGTGGACAGGACAAACCGACCAAAGGAATATTCTGTACCATAAAGGTCCCACTCAGTATAGAAATGGGGGTTAGCTGGGGTTTGGGAATTGCTGCTCGGGATGGACTGGCCAATTGATCATCGGGCAGTGGGAGTAATTTACATTGTACTACTTTATCTTTCATAGTCTTTTACCATTATTACTATTATTATTGCTATTTTTCTTTTCCATCATTGTTCTATTAAACTGCCTTTATCTGAACACATAAGGTGTTTATTTTCCATTTTCCCCGTCTTTTTTCCCCTCTTCTTCCTACCCTTCTGGGCAGGGAGGGAAAGAATTGAGAAAATGGCTGCATGTTCCTAGATGCTGGTATGGAATAAACCATGACAATGAGGAAAAAAGAAAAGAAAGAAAAGGAAGAAAAGAAATAAAAAAAAAAGAAAAGAAAGAAAAGAAACAAAAGAAAGAAAAGAAAGAAAGAAAGGAAGAAGACAGAAAGAAAGAAAGAAATGGACAGAAAGGAAGAGAGAAAAAAAATGAGAGAAAAAGAGAAAGAATGTAATAGAGAAAGATTAGTGGTATAGAGAAAAAAGAATTTAGAGAAAAAATAACTCTAAAAATGGCAAAGCCAAGGGGTGCTGGTGGGTGATGGGGGAGGAGTGGTGTAGAGAATAAGTTATAGGGTAAAATTACAGCTTGGAGAATGCAAAAGAATGAGAAAGAAGAAAAGGAAGAAAGAAAGAGAGAATGAGAGTGAGAGAGATGGAGAGATAGAAAGCAAATGAGGAAGAAAGGAAGAGAGAAAGGAAAAAAGCAAGAGAGAGAATGGGAAAGCAAAAGAAATACAGAGACAAGTGAGCTGTCTTGTGGTGCTGATGGATGAGGTTTGGTGAGACAAGAATCTGGCAGATAAAATCCCATTTCCAGCCCCATGTAACCCACAGGTACAATCTCTAAGGCCACTCGCCTGTGCAGTTTCATCAGAGGCAGCGGGTGAAGCCTTTGTGCTGTTGCATGTCCTCACCCTGGTGATTTCCCCATGTGGAGGGTCTCCTGGTTGACTGCCAGGAACACACAGGAAAGGCAGAAGCCCCTCACTTGGTGGGACAACACTGGAGGATGGCAGGAAGAGAGGAAGAGGGTGACGTGGCCAGCTCCTACTGACAAGATCACTGTTCATGGGACATGTGAGGGGAAGATGTCACTGATGTGATGAGATTGTGAGGGGAGTCTCCTGACCATGAGACATGGTCTCTGGGCAAACACCTTCTCTTTCAGGTTCAAGAGAGGAAGCTGAAGCAAAGTTGGGTAGCCACGGCAGCCATCACCAGGCCCTTTCTCCTGAAAAGCCTGGAGGCACTGTGCCCAGGAGCCAAACTCACCCTCAGGTGGGCATTCCAGAGGGCCTTTGAAGACACAGCAGATGACAAAATTTCTCCCTTATTTTGCCCAATCACTTTTTGAAATGGAGATAGATGGAAAAAGAGAGGAAGAACATAAAGATTCCTTTGAACCATTGCACCCCAGACTCCAGCAGTGGAAGGAAAAGGCCATATATGAGTCTAATTTAGGACTATACCACGCCATGGTGCTTGCCCCATATCTGAACCCCAAATTTAAATGCACTTCTATTTGTTTATGTAGACTCCTCAATGGTAAAGCATGAGAGTTGTCTTTGGGGCTAGATTACTTCGCTCATTGTCGCTCCATTTGGGTGCCAAGTCTAATAAACAGCATTTTACAATGGCTCTGCCTGGTCTTCCTTTGCTCTTGCCTCTCACCTCTCAGTCTACAGCCAACATTTCAGAACTTCAGGAGCAGCTGAGGAAGGCACACACTTGCACAGTCCTGCACAGCAGAGGGGTCTCTGCAAGGCTTGGCAGCAAAAGCTGCGACCCGGCTGCAGGTCCAGACAAGACTTTTCAGAACCTCTCTCCTGGCATCCGCTTCAAATCCCTGGGGATGCCCATGAAGCCCTGGGCAAAAGAAATCTACAACGTCTTTTGGGGGAATCACAGAGGGAGGCACAAGGTGCTGGAGAACACACACAGGACTCGTGCCGGTCAAGGACATTCTCTTTCCTGAATGTGCCTCCGTGGCAGAATTCACTCACCCTCATTTCTACTCCTTTCATGCACCTTCCCAACTCACTTGCAGAGCAACAACGTGGCCTTTGCTCCCTCCTTCACACCCAGCTCAGGAAACTGGGGATGCTCCCTGAGTGAGAACGTCTCAAATCGTTGGACACATCCCTGCAGGAAAGCTGACCGGTCACAGTAATTTGAGTGGGGTTAATTCAAGGAATTAAGCCAAGGAAGGGGATGGGCCAAGGCTGCTGCATGGGCTCTTGGACACTCTACACGGCATCTGCCGTGTCAGAGAGAATCCTCAATACGTCATTCACCTGGGGTTTTCCTTAAGACAATCAATGTCATCCCAGACTAGAATTAAAAAGCTGTTGCTATTTACGATGTCAAAATTACAACTAACTCCAAATTAGCATCTCGTTATTCTGCTGTTTCTACTCGGGGGTAGCACAGTGCCACTCCATCTCCCCTGGCAGTGAACAGGACAGGAATTTGGAAGGTTTAGAAAACAAATTGGAAAATTTTATGGCATACAAACAGAAATGTACCTTTGTCAAGAAGAGGAGTCAAGGACAGGAGTGAAGCTGTCGAGGTAGGGAGAGGTGATTTTTTTGTTCTATCAAACTCACTAAACTTAGCAAACTTCAGGTTAAATACATTCAGAAGACAGTTCCTCTGAGCTCAACCTTATGACACTCTTCAGGGAGGTGACACCTCCACCACCTTTGTGCAGGAGCTGTCTCCTACCTTCAGTCTTTGTATTACTCTTCAGAGGCTCTCCATTGCACAACAAACCCTCTGACCCTCTTGGGTTACTCCTGAGAGGGGAGTAGATTTAAAAAAAATATTGCTGCTGCTGTTTGCTGAAAGAAAAACTCTGGGTACAACATGTGGTGGGTTTGATACATGCCCTGAGAACATCAGGCAGGAAAGTAGTGATAAGGATATCAGTCTCTCCTAACTGATACTGCTCTGTATATGTTTTAGACGTTAATGAGGAGGAGAAGATGGAGAAAAATCAACAGCAAAACTAAACAAATTACTCCACACAACATCTGACAATAGGCTCTTGGGTTGGTGGACTCAATGCTGGACCAGAGAGTGGAATTACTGATGCCAAAATGCCAATTCCCCTCAGGGTGATGGGTGACTGCTGTTACACGTAACTTGGTAGCACTGTGGATTTCAGTTTTCAAAAGCGATGAGAAGCATCTGATTGCACTCACCAGCAAGAGGAAGCATGTGCCCAGAGGTGCAAACCAGCACCAAGAAGGCTGGATCAGAGGGGGAGGCTGGAAACCTCATCCTTTCAGGGATGACAAAGAAAAGAGGAATGGGAGGACAAAAATCAGCCCAAACAGAAAAACGGCGATGGTACCTAACAACAGTGACACAGTGTCCTGGTTTGAGTGACACAGGACTAATTTCTTTTTCAGTAATTTTACTTTGCTGTAAGGTCTCCTCTAATGCTCGAGAAAACTGCATTTTTAGAAGATTCTAGTGTCTGAACTGGTGAATATATTTACTTTATAGCCAGCTATGGTATGTGGGTTTTAAGGTCTCAGTGTTTTCGAGCTCACTGGGTACGGGAATGAGGAGGAGCGAGTCCGTGGGCACTTGACCCAAGCTGCCAACAGGACTATTTCACATTCAATATAAATTAGGAAGTTTGCTGAGTTCTCTCTCTCTCTCCCATGATGGCTGCCATCCTGAGAACTCCTTGCCCTGGTGCCAGAGCCCTGAGCCCTTCCCTTCCTCCCGAAGCCGCAGCGCTCGCAGGGTCCCACATTGGCTGTCCCTGCTGGGAGGGACCAGCTTCCTGGGATAGAATGGGCTGGGCATAGTCCTTGTGTATATTATGTCGATATCAGGGTCAATATTGTTTCTTTAGTGTAAATAATGTTAAATATTTAGCCTTATTCTATTAAATCTGTTTATATTTCAACCATTGGGTTTCCTTGTTTTTTTCCTCAATTCCCCTTCCCGGGTCGGGGGGGATCATAAGGTGAGAGAATAATTGTCTAAATGTCAATAAATGGTTGTGGGTTCCTCAAACCATAACACAAGGCCTAACTGGGATCTTGGCCATGCCCAGAGAGGGTACACAGAGGGTTCTGGTGGACCTCAGGTAAAGATCGGGGGGGTAGCAAGGTAGGAAGAGGGGACTGAAAGGATTAACAACCATATATCAATGACAATGTGCGAAAAGCAGCTCCAGAAAATGGCTGCCCTTTCCTTCTGATACCTAAGGCAGATTTTATGTAGTTTATAAATGGTTAAACTGTAGAGAATCTTCTTTTAGAGAAGAAATGTAGCTACTTTAGCAACCATACCAAATGGTTTCAAGGACTTAGTAAGATAAGAAAAGATGTATGTGGCCCTGCGAACATGGTGACCTAAGACAGGGGTATAATAAATATGGACATAGTCTGACAGGTGGTAGCAGAGAGATCATGAGTTTTAATGAGCAATTAAGCAGTTAGAATGTTTTGCCAACATGAAAAGTGAGCCAAACAACAGGTGAAGAAGATTAAGGAAGAAATGACCCTCACTCAAAATGAGGACCACCAGAAGGCACAACTACGCATGCCCAAAAGCTTATAATAATATGTAAATGAATTCTCAGAAATGTAATGAATATGCTAATGTTTTCTTGGAATTACATTGAATATGTATACCTGTTGTGTATAAATTTAATTTGACAACAGTATCGGGCGCGCACAATAGGGAGGAGCTATCCCCTGCGCACCCGGCGACCCAATAAAGAATGCCTGCTTTCTAAACTTATAAATTGAGCCTTAGAAAGTTTTATCTGCCGGTTTGCGGTGACACTGCCGGCCCGGTACCTCAGAAGTTTCTCCAGTTCAGAGCCTCGGTCTCTCTCCTCTCCTCTCTCAGGTCTCTCCTGACAGAGCTTCCAGCCGAAGGCCTGGGGGCGGCAGGAGAAATGGCGCCGGAGCTGGCAGACCCCTGCGTGTGTCCCAAGAGCGAGGGACAGCGCGGGGAACCCCCAAAGCCTCCGAAGTAGGAAGAATGAAGCCTGTACGGGTGTGCACAGGGTGTCTGGGCCCGGCTGCCGGCCCTGTGGAGCCCGGGGGGGGGCTCTGTGAGGGGAGCTGAGGGGCTGGCCTGGGCGGGGCACGGCCGGTTCCGGCTGGTTCCAGCCGGTTCCACAACGGCCGCAGCCCCTCAGGGGAGTGTGTGGCACCCCCGCTGTGAAAAACGTGTTTGAGAAAGGGCAGAAAACAGCGGAGAGGCAGAAAAAGAGTGAGAAACAGCAGGGAGAGAAGGGAGGGGAGGGAAGGAGGCCGCGGGGGCAGCTCGGCAGCCATGGAGGAGCCTGTGCTGGGGCAGAGGGGTGTTACCTGAAGGGAAGGGCGGCCTGAGGAGCCCACAGGCCCAAACACCCCAATAAAACAGTGCGAAAAAGCCAACTGAAAAGTTATGTGATTCACAAGACCGGCTGTCTCGCGCATGTTTTCCATCATAGAATGAATCACTGAACAGGGAGACGTTTGCTGTGTTGGTCTCCTGTGTTGTGAATGACGCTGAAATGAATCCTCATTTCTCCCTTCCTCTCCCCCTGCCATCCTCCAGTGCCATCCCACCATTTGAGGTGGTTCTGTTGTTCCCTGTGTGCACCTGATGCTGGACCAGGAGACCCTCCACATGGGGAAGTCACCAGGGTGAGGACATGCAACAGCACAAGGCCTTCACCTGATGCCTCTGATGAAACTGCCCAGGTGAGTGGCCTTAGAGATTGTGCCTGTGGGTTACATGGGGCTGTAAATGGGATTTTATCTGCCAGATTCTTGTCTCACTGAACCTCATTCCTCAGCACTGCCAGACAGCTGGTCCTGCTGTTATTCCCTTGGGAGAAGAGGCCAACACCCACCTCTCTACAACCTGCTTTCAGGTAGTTGTAGAGGGCAATGAGGTTTCCCATCAGCCTCCTCTTCTCCAAACTAAACATGCCCAGTTCCCTCAGCCTCTCCTTGTATGACTTGTTCTCTAGACCCCTCACCAGCTTTGTGGCTCTCGTCTGGACATGCTCCAGCAGCTCAATGGCCTTCCTGTAGTGAGGGGCCCAATCTTCTGCTTGGAGGTTAGGGAAGAGAGAGGAGCACCGTGCCAGCGAGGGACGATGCTGGGAAATGTTTTCTACAGTGGAGGCAAAGAAAGAAATACACACGCTGTCATGGAAGGACAATGATGAGCTGCTTCTTAGAGACCCAAAAGTGTGGGAGAAGGTAATAAAGGGACTCCATCTCATGAAGCATGACGGAACAGCATAGCCCACTAAAGTGTCCCTGGGAGGCCCTCTGATTCTCTCTTCCAGGGTCCCAAAGGCAACAGAAGGCCTTTTTTGCCCTGACCACATGCATTGATCCTGTGCCTGTGGGACCAGGGGCTCCTGTTAGTGTCAGGCCTGAGCAACCAGGCTTTGCCTGAGCTATTGCAGGAGTAGCAGGTCTCTGAAGACCTGTCTCTGTCCCCCTCTCATAGATGGCTCTTTAGCCTATACTTTAGCCTTGTTTCTACTCTGTCTCTGGCGGCAACTCTGGCCCCTGCAGCTCCAGGCTGGAGCCCCTGGAGACATGTGGACCGTGTTCACTGTTGTACATTGGGCACATCAAATCAAATGGCATCTTTGGAGGACGACATCAGTCTTGGGGGTGACAGTCACAGGCCATAACTCCCAAGAAGAGGTATTCAAAAGATGGAAAACTCATGAAAGAAGGAGAGAAAATAAGCAAGGAAAATGCCAGTCGTTGTGAGGCTCAAGGATGAGTTGGTGTGAGAGCAACCACTTGTAGATAAAAGCACATTTGCAGCACAATGTACCCCACAGAGTGTAATCTGAGAGGAGACCCGTGCGTGTCAGGGATGAGATTGGAGGCAGTGGACAAAGCCCTCGTGCTGTTCTGTTTTTGAATTGTGGTGATTTGTCACGGCAAGTTGAGACGCGGCCAGTGCTCTGCCTCTTTGGCTGCTGTTGATGGGCCTCTGTTGGCATCGCAGGTGCAGGGAGTGTGTGTATGATGAAAGCTGGTGGGGCAGAAGAAGGGAATGGCATGACCAGGAGTGGTTCTGTACCCGAGGAATGATGTGAAGAAGAAGGGGCGTTAAGGCCATGGGACCATCAGGGACTTCCCAAGAGGGTCAATGGGTTTGTTGATATATGGAGAGCCTCTGAAGAGTAATACAAAGACTGAAGGTAGGAGACAGCTCCTGCACAAAGGTGGTGGCGGTGTCACCTCCCTGAAAATAGGTTGAGGTAAGAGGAACTATTCTCTGAACGTATTTAACCTGAAGTTTGCTAAGTTTAGTTAGTCTGATAGAACAAAAAAATCACCTCTCCCTACCTTGACAGCTTCACTCCTGTCCTTGACTCCTCTTCTTGACAAAGGTACATTTCTGTTTGTATGCCATAAAATTTTCCACTTTGTTTTCTAAACCTTCCAAATTACTGTCCTGTTCACTGCCAGGGGAGATGGAGTGGCACTGTGCTACCCCCGAGTAGAAACAGCAGAATAACGAGATGGTAATTTGGAGTTAGTTGTAATTTTGACATCGTAAATAGCAACAGCTTTTTAATTCTAGTCTGGGATGACATTGATTGTCTTAAGGAAAACCCCAGGTGAATGACGTATTGAGGATTCTCTCTGACACAGCAGATGCCGTGTAGAGTGTCCAAGAGCCCATGCAGCAGCCTTGGCCCATCCCCTTCCTTGGCTTAATTCCTTGAATTAACCCCACTCGAATTACTGTGACCGGTCAGCTTTCCTGCAGGGATGTGTCCAACGATTTGAGACGTTCTCACTCAGGGAGCATCCCCAGTTTCCTGAGCTGGGTGTGAAGGAGGGAGCAAAGGCCGCGTTGTTGCTCTGCAAGTGAGTTGGGAAGGTGCATGAAAGGAGTAGAAATGAGGGTGAGTGAATTCTGCCACGGAGGCACATTCAGGAAAGAGAATGTCCTTGACCGGCACGAGTCCTGTGTGTGTTCTCCAGCACCTTGTGCCTCCCTCTGTGATTCCCCCAAAAGACGTTGTAGATTTCTTTTGCCCAGGGCTTCATGGGCATCCCCAGGGATTTGAAGCGGATGCCAGGAGAGAGGTTCTGAAAAGTCTTGTCTGGACCTGCAGCCGGGTCGCAGCTTTTGCTGCCAAGCCTTGCAGAGACCCCTCTGCTGTGCAGGACTGTGCAAGTGTGTGCCTTCCTCAGCTGCTCCTGAAGTTCTGAAATGTTGGCTGTAGACTGAGAGGTGAGAGGCAAGAGCAAAGGAAGACCAGGCAGAGCCATTGTAAAATGCTGTTTATTAGATTTGGCACCCAAATGGAGCGACAATAATCAAAGAAATCTAGCCCCAAAAAGATAGTTCTCATGCTTTAGTCCTCCAGCGGTGTCCCACCAAGTGAGGGGCTTCTGCCTTTCCTGTGTGTTCCTGGCAGTCAACCAGGAGACCCTCCACATGGGGAAATCACCAGGGTGAGGACATGCAACAGCACAAGGGTTTCACCCACTGCCTCTGATGAAACTGCACAGGCGAGTGGCCTTAGAGATTGTGCCTGTGGGTTACATGGGGCTGTAAATGGGATTTTATCTGCCAGATTCTTGTCTCACCAAACCTCATCCATCAGCACCACGAGACAGCTCACTTGTCTCTGTATTTCTTTTGCTTTCCCATTCTCTCTCTTGCTTTTTTTGCTGTTTTCCTTTCTCTCTTCCTTTCTTCCTCATTTGCTTTCTATCTCTCCATCTCTCTCTCCCATTCTCTCTTTCTTTCCTCCTTTTTTAGTTTCTCATTCTTTTTCATTCTCCAAACTGTAATTTTACTCTCTGCCTTATTCCCTACAGCACTCCAACCCCCTTTAAGCCCCAGCACCCCTTGGCTTGACCATTTTTGCAATCCATTTTGCAGAGCCCTGCCTTGCTTGGCCAGCAGAGATGGCCATAGCTCCCCAAGGTACGAATGTGTCAGACCTTCCCCAGGCAAGAGATCCCCCAAAACACCACAGAACCCATCATCTGCTGAGCAAAAGGGCCAGAGTTTATTCGCTGGGTCCAGAGCAATGAGAGTCATGGCAAGGGGAATACAGGGCGGGCAGAGGGACGGATCCCAGCTGATCAGTGCAGCGCTGGCTCTGTGCTACGTGCCCCCACGCCTCCATCTCCTTCTGGCTGTCTGCGAGGGGCCACATATCCAGGGTTCCTCACCAGCGGTGCCTTATACAGTGGTCTCCACTGCAGCGTCCCCAGGCACGTGGCTCTGTTCCTCGCTTGTTACTTTCTCTTCAAACACTTGTCGTAGGGCGACTTTCACGGAGCCCTGGAACCGGCGTTTCTGGCAGCTCCCCACCAGGAAGTAAATGACTGGGTTGATGCTGCTGTTCAGCGATGCCAGCAGGTAACCAATAAAAAGTATAGTTAGGTATGTAGCAAGGTGAAAAATGAAAATCAGTATAATGAGAGGAAGGCCAAAGATGAACATGAAGATCACACTGAGGAGGACAGCAACATAGAGCTTCCCTGGGTGCCGTCTCTGTGAGCCATATCGAAGTCTGATGAACATGGAAACGTTGGAAAGGAGTGGGAATAAACAGAAGATGAGAAAATTCAGAGGACTTAAAACATTTAATACTTTTGAACAGTGTGTATTCAAATGGAAGCAACAACTAACTAAAACCAAAGAAGCAAAAATTCCAGCAAGAGCCCAGAGCACCCCACACACGATGCCTGACAAGTGCTTTGGGCGGCGACAGCGGTACCAGATTGGGAACAAAACAGAGGCGCACCTCTCCATGCTCATTGCTGTCAGGAGATACATGCTGGCCAAGTACCAAAACATAAACACAACCATCAGGATATTCCTGGACACCATATATTTATACCAGTTAAAACATTCTACTATTGAAAGAACAGATAATGTAAGTATAACAAGAATGAAAAGGAGCAGAGAGAAGTCAGCGATGGCCAGGTTCAGGACGTAGACAGTGAAGGGGTTCTTCTTCATGTGGAAGCCCAGGAACCGCACAACCACCATATTCCCCACAAGTCCACACAGGCAAACAACAATAAAAACACCTAAAATTATCAACATCCTGTAATTATCTCTTATGCACCAATACTGCATATCTTCCTCAGTGTCTTCATATGGAGAATCCATGTAGTTCAGAGAGAGGTTTGTTGTGTTGTTCTCGACCATGGTGAATGACCCAGCTCTGGGTGGCTGCCTTCTCCCTCTTCTACCACGTCCTAAGACACACCAGGAATCAGAAGGAAATGAGGGGCAGCGGCATTCCCAGCACTTGCCACCTTTCCCCACAGCTGCATGCCAGCCCCAGGCTATGCCAGGAAGGACACCGTCCCCTGCCATGCTCAGGACAGGCTCCCACCCCTCCAGTCCTGCCCCGTGGACAGGAGGTATTTCCCATCTGGCCATCCCCAGCCTCCTACCTCCTGATGCTGCTGGGAACAGTGCTGCTGCAGGAGCTGCAGCACACAGGGCCTTCAGGCTTCCAGGAGAATGAGGGTGGTGATGGCTGCCAGGGCCACCCGCTCTGCTTTGCCCTCCTTCCTCGCGTCTGAGGAGCAGACCTTTGCCCAGAGATCACTTCCCGTTGTCAGGAGACTCCCCTCACAATCTCATCACATTGGTCACAGCTTCCCCTCACATGTCCCATGGACGGAGATCTTGTCAGCAAGAGCTCAACACGTCAGCCCCTTCCTCTCCCCAGGATGTCCTCCAGAGTTGTGCCACCATGCAAGGGGCATCTGGTGTTTGCTGTGTACATAGTGGTCAGAGACTTCTCCCTGCTCTCCCTGGGGACACTTTGCTCCCATACAGAGGCTTCTCCAAAACAGTTGGCAGAACCTGGAATGTGCTGCATGTAACTGAGCTATAGCTCCAAAACCATACCAGAAAAGCCTCTCAGAGTCAGGGCAAGCAAGATCTTCTGCTTGGAGACTAAGGAAGAGAGAGGAGCACCGTGCCAGTGAGGGACGATGCTGGGAAATGTTTTCCACAGTGGAGGCAAAGAAAGAAATACACACGCTGTCATGGAAGGACAATGATGAGCTGCTTCTTAGAGACCCAAAAGTGTGGGAGAAGGTAATAAAGGGACTCCATTTCATGAAGCATGACGGAACAGCATAGCCCACTAAAGTGTCCCTGGGAGGCCCTCTGATTCTCTCTTCCAGGGTCCCAAAGGCAACAGAAGGCTTTTATTTGCCCAGATCCCACGTATTGATCCTGTGCCTGTGGGACCAGAGGCTCCTGTTAGTGTCAGGCCTGAGCAACCAGGCTTTGCCTGAGCTATTGCAGGAGTAGCAGGTCTCTGAAGACCTGTCTCTGTCCCCCTCTCATAGATGGCTCTTTAGCCTATACTTTAGCCTTGTTTCTACTCTGTCTCTGGCGGCAACTCTGGCCCCTGCAGCTCCAGGCTGGAGCCCCTGGAGACATGTGGACCGTGTTCACTGTTGTACATTGGGCACATCAAATCAAATGGTATCTTTGGAGGACGACATCAGTCTTGGGGGTGACAATCACAGGCCATAACTCCCAAGAAGAGGTATTCAAAAGATGGAAAACCCATGAAAGAAGGAGAGAAAATAAGCAAGGAAAATGCCAGTCGTTGTGAGGCTCAAGGATGAGTTGGTGTGAGAGGAACCACTTGTAGATAAAAGCACATTTGCAGCACAATGTACCCCACAGAGTGTAATCTGAGAGGAGACCCGTGCGTGTCAGGGATGAGATTGGAGGCAGTGGGCAAAGCCCTCGTGCTGTTCTCTTTTTGAATTGTGGTGATTTGTCATGGCAAGTTGAGACGCGGCCAGTGCTCTGCCTCTTTGGCTGCTGTTGATGGGCCTCTGTTGGCATCGCAGGTGCAGGGAGTGTGTGTATGATGAAAGCTGGTGGGGCAGAAGAAGGGAATGGCATGACCAGGAGTGGTTCTGTACCCGAGGAATGATGTGAAGAAGAAGGGGCGTTAAGGCCATGGGACCATCAGGGACTTCCCAAGAGGGTCAATGGGTTTGTTGATATATGGAGAGCCTCTGAAGAGTAAACCAAAGACTGAAGGTAGGAGGCAGCTCCTGCACAAAGGTGGTGGAGGTGTCACCTCCCTGAAGAGTGTCATCAGGTTGAGCTCAGAGGAACTGTCTTCTGAATGTATTTAACCTGAAGTTTGCTAAATTTAGTTACCTTGACAAAGGTACATTTCTGTTTGGATGCCATAACATTTTCTTCTTTGTTTTCTAAACCTTCTGAATTCCTGTCCCGTTCACTGCCAGGGGAGATGGAGTGGCACTGTGCTACCTCTGAGTAGAAACAGCAGAATAACGAGATGGTAATTTGAAGTTACTTGTAATTTTGACATCGTAAATAGCAATAGCATTTTAATTCTAGTCTGGGATGATATCCATGCTCTTAAGGAAAACCCAAGGTGAATGACATATTGAGGATTATCTCTGACACGGCAGATGCCATGTAGAGTGTCCAAGAGCCCATGCAGCAGCCTTGGCCCATCCCCTTCCTTGGCTTAATTGCTTGAATTATCCCCACTCAAATTTCTGCGACCAGTCATCTTTACTGTAGGGATGTGTCCCACAAGTTGAGATGTACTCAGCTTTTCTGCACCACCGTCTTCTCCAGAAGCTCAGCCTTTCATTTTTTCCCCCACAAAAATCTCCTCCATGTCTCTGTGTCCCTCCCTTTTTTTCAGAGAAGTCTTCCCATTCTTGGCCAGGGAGGTTTTGACACGCTCCTTCTGGTGAACCCTGAGGTACAGTATCCAGGCAGACATCTGGGGAGGAGGATATGAGCAGAGGAACATAGCTCCCAGGTAGCTCTCCCAGCCTCCAACACATTGCGGGCATGCGTGCTTCCACATTTCTTTTTGAAAAAGTTCAAATCAAATAGAGGTTAGGATTGGACTAAGTCCTTTATCTACAGCTTCTCGCCCATGGACGGTTGCTTTGACCTGCTGTCTACTTCTGGCCCGGGTAGGAATGAGTGATTGCATTTTCTACAGTTAAACTTTTAAAGTATACAACCTGTAGGGCCTAAAGTGGGGTTTCTGTAACATACCTCGGGTCTCAGCAGCAAGGCCTGCCAAAGCCTGTTTCATAGAGTCATAGAATGGTTCAGGTTGGAAGGGACCTTAAAGATCATCGTGTTCCAACCACCCTACCCTGGGCAGGGACACCTTCCATTAGACCAGGTCGCTCAAAGCCCCATCCAGCCTGGCCTTGAACACCTTCAGGGATGGGTTTGCCCTGTTGTACCTCCTCTGCTCTTCTTTGTACCCAAAAGTGGGCTTTGTACCCTTTGTGGGTTGTTGGCTGTGAGCTGGTGCAACACCTAAACAGTGCAAAAGATAGCTGTCTAGAGGGGCTTGTCCCTCATGCCATCCCCTTACTCTTCTCTTCCAAAGAGGACGTAGCCTTCTCTTGCTAACTGCTGCCTCTTCCTTCCTGTGGCATGAAACCACATCTTCATGAAAGGTGCAAGAGGAGGAATTTGGCAGCTGATGCTGGAGATGGCTGTGAGGGCTGAAAGGTTGTTCCTTTGTGGTGTGTGTGAGGTAGACCAGGGTGAGAAGTGGGCTGGTTGTTGTAGAAGCTCTTGGAATGGAGAATGGGGTGGCTGCTTGAAGGGGAGGATAGAGATAACTCCTAGGGGACAGAGGCTTGGGAAAGGGAACCACATCAAAGCACCGGAGAGTCTTTCACTCGCCTGCATGTGGTGGAAAACTGGACCGTTCTGAGTCATCCACACGCCCATACACATCCCTTCCTGCCGGCCTTAACTGCTCTGCAGAGATACCAACAGTAATGTGTGTGCCTTCTGCTGAAATCAATGAGAAAATAAAGTTGATTTCAGACTCCAGTGTCTAGGAACTCCTCAGTGGAGTGGAGATAGGGCTGCTGCCCTTGGGGAACAGGTGACATCATCCCTCGCAGGCACTGCATGCTGCTGGCACATGGACCATGTTGAGGAGCACACTCAATGCTTATGGCCTGGGCAGCCTGTCTCCTTTCAGCTGTCCCCCGGGAGGCAGAAACATGGGCTTTTTTCAGGGTGCTTGTGGTCCCTAAGGAAGGTACCCTTCTCATGACCACTGATCTTCTGGATGCTCTGACATCCTTCCAGAGAGATACCGAGCAACTCAGAGGACAAAATTAGTTCAGACGCTGGGGACGTTCTCCCTGGCAGGCTGGGCTGACTGTCTTGGTGTGAGTTCAGGGTGGAAAAGCCTTCAAATGATCCCCATCTCCTTGCAGATCCTATCACTGACTTCTTTTGGACCACGGGAGATACACTGCAAGTATCTGGCAGGTGCCACCCCTGAGAATTCCTGTCTTTTACCATGGATGATTAAGGGTGTCTGCGATGGTGGCTTATATGCAGGCAGCACCTTTTGAGTGTCCAAGGTTGGATGTAAAATGTTCACATTAATGTGATGTGTAAAATGCATTCACATTAAATGCTGTGTGTCTTCATGATGGCTGTGTTTAAAGACAACCTGCCAGGATGGAAAGTTTTTCACAGTTTATGTTTGTATGTTTTTATCAGTTGACGGCTTCTTCTAAGCACAGTAATGCTTTAAAATACAACTTGTTTTCCTTTAAATAAAAAAGGCTTTTGACAATTTTAATCATAACGGAAATGTTCCAGTTCTCCCAATGATAAAGTCATTACAGACATTAAAAGGTAAACATTTTTAACATGTTTTCTGATAAGTGGATGCTCTCTTCCCCTCAGCAGTAAAAGCTAGAAGGAAAAAACCTTACAAAAAATAATTGATGGCATAGACCTAATCTGAATCAACTGTATGTACATTGCAGAACAATAGCATTAAAAATTAAAGAATAATAGAAACGGACCTCAAATTTCAGCTTTCAGGAACTGTAAGCAGGAAGCAAAAAGCAACTACAGACATCAGGGTGAACCACTATTTTTTTAAGTGGTGGATTTCAAAATTAATAAAGACAGATGAACAGAAAAAAACACAGTAGAAGAATGCAGTTTCCCTTCAGGGAAATATTTGCAGATGAAGGCATGAAGAAGAAATCTGTAAGATTTCTCAAAAAAATTACCTCTGTTGACCTTTTCTGTCAATTTAGGTTAAAAGAGCAAATGTTACATGGTCCAATAGTACAACAGTTCAAATAATCACATCTTGCATCTTAAGGGATTGGGTCTAGAGGGTAATTTGTTGCAAATTGTGGTATTTACTCACCTTTCTTCTCCTTCCTATTTTTTTCCCTGTCCTTGAATGTATTTCTGTTGGTGGAGGAGATGTTAGAAGCCATGGTTCTTATCATCTGTCCTTCTTAAAGGAAGAAATAGGAACGGAATGCATGCTGTAGTTAGGTGCAGATACTCTGTCCTGCACTGAAGGAAGCTAAATTAATATGCAACTCCGGCCCTATATTTCTTTGAAACACCAGAAAAGGGAGCATGCGACTCAGTGCATAAATCATAGAATCATAGAATGGTTAGAGTTGGGAGGGACCTTAAAGATCATCGAGTTCCAACACCCTGCCATGGGCAGGGACACCTCCCACCAGACCAGGTTGCTCAAAGCCCCATCCAGCCTGGTCTTGAACACTGCCAGGGATGGGGCAGCCACAGCTTCTCTGGGCAACCTGGGCCAGGCTCTCACCACCCTCACAGCAAAGAATTTCTTTCTAGTATCTAATCTAAATCTCCCCTCTTTCAATGTAAAACCATTGCCCCTTGTCCCATCGCTACATTCCCTGATAAAGAGTCCCTCCCCATCTCTCGTATAAGGTAGGGGCTAGAGCCCCTTCCTACTACAACACAACTCTATGGTGTGGAAACCTCCTTGGTTAACAGAAGAAAGGAACTTCTAGGGCATGAACGGTTTCACTATTTGAAATGCTCACATTAGGAAGCAAAGAATCGTGCACTCTGTGAGCTGCAAAAGGTTGCACGTGCTGCTGAGATACAGGTTTTCAAAATTAAGAGAGAGAGAGAGACTCTCCTTCCAGGAATTTTGTGGCTCATTTCAACAAGAGGATAGGTTCCCATCTCATTTTCAGACATCTGAGTAAAAAGTGACTGAGAATTTATGAATTTGATATTGTTGTGCTCTGAAATGCAGAGATTTATTGAGTGAGCTGCAAATTCTGAGTGGGATTCCCTTGAATCCCACTCAGACACCAAGACATTTCACCTTATCAAATTGAAATTATGGCCACTGAAAAGAAATAGGCACTTTTAATGTGGTCCTAATACAAGTCAGATAAATTGTGTGTCCAGGTGCTTATGTGTTTTCACCGACCTCAGATGGAACTTAAAATCACTAGCTAAAAGGTAGAGGTCTATAATGAAGATGCCAAAGGTTAGGTGAGATAAACCTTCCCCAGTATCTCAGAGTTCTTCATTTCTGTAAACTATCATCCCTCAGCTCCAGACCAGTGCTACTGTCTTAGGCACAGCAGGGTACTAGGAGGACATAGTCATTGTGTCACGGGTTTCCCGTTCGTCTTTGTCGTCTGCTGAATCTTCAAAGGCTCTCTGGAATGCCAGCTTGAGGGTGAACTTGATTCTCCGATCCCTGTAGCTCCCCACAAGGAAGTAGATGACGGGGTTGAGACTGCTGTTCACGCAGGACAGCACAAAGCCGATCTCCGGGGAGTAGAGGAATTTGTAGCCCAAGAAGTCAAAGAGGATCAGGACGCTCAGTGGCACAGCGAAAATGAGGAAGAAGAGGACAGTGAGCATGATGACAGTGAAGAGCCTGCCTGTTGGGATGTTTTGGGAGCTGCATTTGACTCTGAGGAAGAGAATCAGGCTGAAGAGCAGCAGGAGGGGCGTGCAGAAGAGGAAGTCCAAGGCTCCAATGGTGATGAGCATGAGCTGGCAGCTCTTGGCAGAGGGGCGAAGGGTACACAAAACATACCCCAGAGTGTTCAGTAGGAAGGAGAGACCCCAGAGCAGGCCGGAGATGATGCCGGACAAGAGCGTTGGGCGGTGGCTTCGGCACCAGATGGGACAAAGCACAGACAGGCACCGCTCAATGCTGATGGCGGTGAGGAGATACAAGCCGGTCCCATACATGAAAAGGTCCAGGAAGAGGAATATGCCAAACTGCACCCCCACGTTGAACTGCATCAGGTACTGAACCGTCTCGATGGCGATGCAGAGGAGATACCCGAAGTCAGCAGCGGCCAGGTTCAGGATGTAGACTGTGAAGTGGTTTCTCCGGATGCGGAAGCCAAGGTACCAAAGGACCATGCCATTTCCCACCATCCCACAGGCAGCGCTGATAAGGCAGAAGCTCTCCATGAACTTGAGGACAGCATATGATGCCTCTGGCTTTCCCACAGCCCCGCTGTGATTCGTCCCATGAGCCTGGCTGGCTGCAGTTGGAAGGAAGATCGATGTAGCTGAAGAATCCATAATGGGGGATTTCAGAGAGACCTGTAAGCAGAGAGGAGAGAGGTGGTAACTCCAGTGTCACTTTTCCTTCATGGTGACCTGGTGGTGTTTCTGGACTTGTTCCAGTTCTTTGTCACCAGAGCTTGATTTAGGGATTGCCGTGTTTGGACTCTGAGCACAGAGTGTTGTTCAAAGGCCAAGTATCTAAGGCCAAATTCTATATGACATGTAGAAAAAGTTAGATTGCAGTGTATTTCTCCCTTTTTAAAATTCATTTCTAGGGGGTCCTTTTTGCAGTCAGTATTGACAAATATCTTAAGAAGCAATTATAGCTTAGATTAATCATGTCCGAAAAGTACCTCTTGTCTGAATAAAAAGAGAACCCAGTGTTAACAACTCTGGGATAATTATCTTTGCTTCATGTAGCTAGAATTAGGTCAGACAAATCTTGCCAAAAGTGTGTGAAAGTTCTAGGCAATCAGCACAGAAGTTTAATCAGCACGAAAGCTGATCGGGTTTTGTCCTATGCATATGCCCAGGAAACATGGTAGAGCGTACTCAAAATAGCTGGTAGTTTTTTTATGTCCATGACTGATTTCTGTTTCAATAAAATGCAGTTTAATGTGGTACAGAGCCCTATGTACAGACAATAAACAATTCAGTCCAACAGAGTCAGCCCATAATATCATATCATAATATTTCTCAGAGAGAATCCGTGAGAACCGTGTGTGGGACAAAATGTCTTACTGTCCCAGGACATTGGAATTATGGCTAAAATAATTCTTTCTCCCCATTCCCCGAGGCAGCTCACCTTGCTTCTTCCACCATGATACTGGGATCTGAATGAGAATCTTGACCCCCAAAAAAGTTGAAAAATAGATTTCACACCTTTTTTTTTTTTTTTTTGTCTGACGAGGGCAAACAGCATGACTCTCTTCCTCTCTCCTCACCAGCTATTAATTTTCATGTGGGAAGGTAGAGAAGTGTCTTGAAAGACAGAGGAACAAGTCAAAATGGGGAGAGCTGGGAAGATGTGAATCACTGAACAGTCTAACCAGTGTGAATAGTCTGTTCTCTCTTTGCAAAATGCTGCTGCGCAGTTGGAGACAGACTTCCATAAACAAGCAAAATCATGGAATCATAAATGAAGGAACATCACGATGAATGTGACAGATTGAATCATTATCGTTTCATCTCAGCACCCCAGACACACTGTGTGGATAGAGGCAAGATAAATGCCCGATGCAGGTCATTTCCTTGGCCAGATGATGGCCTGGAGCAACGTAGACAATCTTGCTGCATTAGTCCCTGGAAGGCACGTTTGCCAGCACGTTGCTTGGTTGGGAATCCAGCTGGGACCGTTAAATCTGGTTTTCACCATTAAAAATGCAAACAGCTCATTTAACATCACCTTTAAAGCTGCTGTTTGAATTAATGGAGGGTTACAAGCACCACCAACGGTAATATATTTTATTCTACCTGTCTTCGGTAGGTGTGCGGCCACCTGACTGTCTTTGCCGACTGCAGCTACGTTGCAGAGTGCCAGCGTCAGCGAGAGGATTAGTGTGTGGCCAGCTGAAGTTGGCTGAGGTGAATTCCACCCTCAACTTCACCAAGGCTTTGCAGGATGTGAAACCTTTAGGGGTGACCGAAAGCAGGGAGCTTCTGGCACTGCACCATACCCTTCTATAGGAAGCTGGATGATTCCATCCTCGGCTGCTACTGGACCTTGAGTGCTTCTAGCGTTAAGACTTTAGAGACGACTGGTCTCTAAAGAAAGAATTTCAGTACATATTGAGAGGAACTACAGAAAACAAACCCCGTCATCTCCTTCAGAATGCTCAGAATCTCTGTTGCAATGCAGTTTCACAACAGGAACATGCCTTGATTCAAACTCACCTTCTCTTTCCTCATCTGGGCCGAGCAGTGTACTGCCTGACCAACATCACCAGCAAGGCTGCCTCTTCCCTGAGCATTTGTAGCAAGCAAATTGAGAAGATACAGCCTGATGACTTTGTTCGCTTCCTCGCTACCTGCTTTTGGGGTGGCAGCAAATTGTCAGACCTTGATTCACAATAGAAAGCAGCTGGAGCAGCCTCTAATTCTGTGGATCAAGGCTGATGTGAGGAGAAAGGCAGAGCCAGTGGTTAAATGGTTTCCTAGCCTTTAGAAGACCCAATGCAGCACTGTCCTCTGCCACAAGCTATCTGAAGCAAATTTCCAATTGATTTGAAGAGGACATGAATATTTCAGCATCACTTAAGCTCTCTCTGAGCCCACTCCAGCCTTCTGACCAGATGTCTGTTTTAGGAAAGCAGCAGCTCTTCTACCTCCTTGCAGCAGCCACCTCCAGAAGGCGATTGACCCCATCCTCCAGAAGCATGTCTCTCTCCAACGGGCATTCAGGGAATCACAGGCAATCAGCTAACTTAAGCTTGTCAAGCGTATTTCCTAATGTTAAATGACATTGTCCTGTGCCATTGATCATATCGCCAGGTACAGATACGGCTGTAATGGACACTGGGTGGATATATGGCAAAACATCAATAAATTTACCTTCCACTGTGATGAAAGTGAAAGAATCCTTCTCTGACTTCTGTAGACCATGGAAAAGAATACCGAAAAAAGTCACTCACAGTTCTCTAATCATTTATGACCTTGGAAACACTGATTTCTTCTTGTCTCCAAGACACATTTGTGTCTCCAAGACACATTCAAGATGTGAGTCTGCTTCCTTAACGAAACTAGTTAGTGAAAGCTTGCGTCAAACAGCAGCAGGCTGAGTCTGGGTGGTCGTCTTCTCTCTTGAGATTAAACATCCTTCCTGTGATTTGCATGCTGAGTGCCATGTAGTTCATGTGGCAGATGTCAGTCTAAACAATCTTGACACCACAAAGACGTTTTAGACTATGGACACAAAGTTATGATGTTGTATTTTCTTGGCTAAACTTGAGTGATCATTTAAGACCAAAACTGCTAATCCTAGGTCTCTGAATAATGGCATGTTGTATTACAGAGGTGTATTTAGAGCAATTCAATAGCACTTGTTCAAGGAAAAGGGTCCCCAGAATGAAGCTCTCCTTATCTTGAAAATGATCAAGACAATTTCTTACCTATAGCCAATTTCTAACCAGCAGGAGAAGAAAATGTTGGATCTCCTTTCCTTCAATTTTTTTTCCTCCTCCCTTCCCCTCACCCTCTCTCCAAAAGCACGGCAGAAAGCATTAGATGAAGTGCAACGACAAAGATACCATCTAGAAATTTCTCACCTTTTTGTGGATTCCTTGGAATTTCAGTGACTGATTTGCAGCAGTGGTGTGGGTCCACTGGGTACAATTGTCACCTGAGTTCTGTGACATAGGGTCCAGAGAAAATCCTTGTGTCGTACTGTAGCGCTGGGCTAGTTGGACACTGTTTAAAAAGCCACGGTCTTTTCAACGTGACACCTGACAGCCAGCCAATCACTCTCTTGGGGAAATAGCTAGTTTGTTGTGCATGGTCACTTAGATTTGAACCACTTCCCCCTTCCTTCTTTCTACAAAACCTATCACTGTCATGCTTCTACTTCTCCCTTCTTCAGCCAGTCTGACAATACAAAGAAAACAAGAACTGTCTGTGCAAAATTATACCTTGACTCTTGCACCGATGCTTTGTTTACTGCTCCCGTCCCTGAGCTGCTCTGGTTTCACAGACCTTGTAGAGGATGCCTTACTGCTGCTGAGGGTCACGCAGATTGAGAAATGGTCAGTCCTCTTCCATAATGCCTGCTGGCAATTTCACAACATCCCGCAGCACAACTTCTCATTCCCCAAAGGCCTATTGTACCTGCTAAACTGGCCTGAGCACCCCCATCACCACAGAGTGGCCTCTTCTGACCCACAGCCTCTCCCAACTCAAGTTACCAGCCTACTTAGCCCTACTGCTTCACACAACCTTTCCTGGAGGAGGGTCCACCCAACCTCCATAGCCTTACCCCATGTCTCAGAAGCTACAACTGCCCAACCTCTGCTTGTGCTGCATTCAATACTGAGTGCCCATTTCTGATGTCAGCAGCTCTTTCAAGGCAACTTCACACCCCACAGTATCACCTGTCACTTCACACTGTCTTTCATCACAGTCCTTCACCACACCTCCCATTTCACAAAATCCCTCAAGACAGCCTCCAGCCTCCATTTCCAGTTTCACAGCCTCCCCTCCCCAAACAGCGCCTCAGCCCCATCCTGCCCTCCATCAAATTCACACCTTTTCACCACCTCACCTCTGTCAAGGCAGCCCCTTGCCAGCATTCGCTACCCACCCGCAACACCTCACTCATCTTCTCACCATGCACAGTCCTTCCATGTGTGTGAGCTACCACCACCATGATGTCCAGCTCCACCTGCCAAAGTAAGTGGAGTGAAAATGGAGAAAACACCTTTCTCCTTTCCTGGCAGTAAGCTCATCTTTAGAGGGAACTATTTTGCAACAGGAGATACCAGCAACTCTTATTTTGGGCTTGTGCATTAAGTCACTTCTGCTAGTTCATTTGGCTAGGGAAACAAAAGGACAGGAGTATGACACTGGCCAAATTGCTGCCATGTGTGTCAGTGGGTACCAAAACTGGCAGATCTGGCCCAAATGAGCTTAGCAGGCAAGATACCCGATGGTTCATCTTTAGCTGCTTCTGTCATTTGTTGTTCCTCTTCCTTTCCCAAAGATTGTAAGATTGTTTTTACTTTCTTACCCAATACTCTGTTTCCTGTAGTGACTACTCTTGACCCTTATTAACCTGGCCAGAACTCCAGGCTCCAGTGTAAGATGATATTTAAATTACAGGACTATTTTCACCTGGAGCAGTATTTAACTTCCTCGTTAATTTGGGGATTTTCATATGCATTGCATAGATCATTTGGATTCCATGTCGGGAGATGGTTAGATTACCTTGGTTGTTATTGGACCATTCTATATTTCAAGAAATGTCAACAGAGTAATGGGTAGTGGATGAAACGACTTGTTTATTGACACCCATAAGTAAGAACCTAAAAATACACGGTAGACTTCAGAACAGTGATGAGTCTGAGTTGAACTGATGCATGAATTGGCATATCTATTCACTTTATTGTGTTTCGTAGATTCACCTTTGGCTGCAGAAGTTTAAAGTTAAGAAAAATGAGGCTTGTCTTGACAGCAAGATTGCATAGAACCAGGATGGTTTGGGTTGGAAGGCACCTTTAAAGATCATTGAGTTCCAACCCCCTACTATGGGCAGGGACACCTCCCACCAGACCAGGTTGCTCAAAGCCCCCTCCAGCCTGGCCTTGAACCCCTCCAGGGATGGGGCAGCCACAGCTTCTCTGGGCAACCTGGGCCAGTGTCTCACCACACTCATAATTTCTTCCTTGTGTCCAATACAATTTCTTCCTTGTGTCCAATCTAAATTTACTCTTTTTCAGTTTAAAACCGTTGCCCCTTGTCTCGTCTTGTCACTACGAGCCTTGTTGAAAAGCCTTTCTCTGTCTTTCTTATGAGCCCCCTATATATATTGAAAGGCCACAAGAGGGTCTGGAGGAGCCTTCTCTTCTTAGCCTTCTTCATAAGAGAGATGTTCCAGCCTTTGGATCGTTTTCGTGGCCCTCCTCTGGACTCACTCTAACAGGTCTATGTTTGTCTCGTACTGAGGACTCCAGAGTTGGACACACTACTCCAGATGGGATCTCACCAAACAGGGAAAATCACGTCCCTCAACCTGGTGGTCTCGCTTCTTTTTATGGAGCCCAGGATACGGTTGGCTTTCTGGGCTGCAACCCCACATTGTCGACTCATGTTGAATTTTTCATCTACCAGTATCCCCAAGTCCTTGTCTGCAGGGCTGCTCTCAATACCTTCTTCCCCCAGTCTGTACTGATATTGGGAATTGCCTCGACCCAGGTGCATGACCCTGTACTTGGCCTTGCTGAACTTCATGAGGTTCTCATGGGCCCATTCCTCAAGCCTGTTAAGATCATTTGGATGGCATCCCCTCCCTCAAGTGTATCAGCTGCACCACTCAGCTTGGTGTCATCTGCAAACTCACTGAGGGTGCACTCGATCCCACTGTCTATATCAATGATGAAGATATTAAATAGTATTGGTCCCACTATGGACCCTTGAGGGACACCACTCATTGCTGGTTTCTACTTGGACATCAAGCCATTGTCTGTAACTCTTTGGATGCAACTTTTGTTCAAATTCTAGATGTTTATTTTAGACCTAACCCCATCCTAAAATCAGGTCTGAGATAGATCAGGTGAGTCAGTTTCTGGAGAGGTCTATTTCCTTCCATAGGAGAGCCCAGAGTGACAAAGACTCAACTCAGCTGACTTCCGTAGGCATAAAAGAGCTGACTTCCTCCCTCGGTTTCCCCATTTGTAAAAGAAGGAATTTTTTTACTTACTCTGCAATTCGCTGACCTTTGCAAGAACATGCAAGTTTTTGCAAGAAGCTTTATTCACTGGATTGCCAGTGATGAAATTTCATGCAAAATAGGACTTGAAGGGTCATCAAGAAGTAACCCAGACTATCTGCTGTCTCTTTGAAAACTTGAGCATAGCCACTACTAAGAGAAGTGTGCTTAAAGACTACAGTGACAGGTAACCATTACCATCCACAGAGCATGGCATCTCTCTCACTACTAGAAATCTCTCTAACTCTTTTAAAATGAAGATTTGGTGTTTATGTGTTTTCTTTTCAGAATACACGCAGATGTGAAGTATCTGTTTTATTACTCACAATGCTAGCAAGCCAAAGCAGTGGGTCTAATGGGCCTCTACACTTGGGAGAACCATAAAGCATGGCTTTCCCCAGAGAAGTTGTGGATGCTCCGTCCCTGGAGGTGTTCAAGGCCACATTGGACAGGGCTTTGAGCAACCTGGTCTGGTGGGAGGTGTCCCTGCCCATGGCAGGGTGTTGGAACTCGATGATCTTGAAGGTCCCTTCCAACGAACTATTCTATGATGCTGTGACTCTGGAAAGGGTTAACTGGACTGGGTCACTGCACATGCTTCTCCAGTTTAATTCTATTGATCCATTGGCTAATCCATTGGCTGTTACTTCTACTGGAGAAATCCTGAAATGCTTTCATAATACCATTATCATGGACTGATGGCTATTTCTTTAATATATCTTTGCTTGAACTTTTCAGTGAGGACAGAATCAACTTCTCCTTCTTTAGCCCTTCTTTTTGTACCTTCCTTTCATTAAGCCTCCGCGCCTCCCTCCTCCAGACCCAAGAGCCCTTCAGGTGGGAGATTTCCTTGGAGACGGTTACAGAGTGCTACTTAAACAGCTTTCTTCTCAGCCTTCTTTCTCCTGCCGGGTTGGGAATGCATCCTTCGGTGCACACAGGCCAGGCCAGGCAATCCAGACAGCCCATCACATAGGCAGGAAATACCAAAATCACACTTGTGATACAGAAAAGCAAGAAATTAAATTAGATGGGATTATATAGTAAAAGGCACCTCCTAAGCAAATGTTGGAAGCTTTCCAGAAGCCATTCTATGTTCTTTAAAGACTCTGTGTGCTAACACATTCCTCCCCGGGAAGGCAGGTGTTGAGGAGATAAAATCATACAGCCCTTACTCAAAAAATTAGATCTACAAGAACAGAGGAGGTAGGTTTTCCAGGTTCTCTGGATTATTTCTTTTCTGTTTTTGTTTCCTTTCTTCTTTTCTTTTCCTGATTTCCTTTCCTCTTTTCTTTCCCTTCTTCTTGAACAAATGTGAAAATACAAAAAGAAATTTTCACTAAATTTATTAACTGTCTGTGGCTGGAACCATGCACAGAGCAAGTTCTGTAGTCACAGATTAGGTTATTTTATTATTTTGTTTCCCATTAACCACCTGAGATTTTAGGGATGAATGCTTGCAGTAAGGAGGTGGTGCAATTCTCATCCTTTTTGAAATGTTAGCAGTCCACATTGGTTTTATGTTATTTTGCAATTGATTGCAGTACATCATATACCTCTAGTCTCTCCCTGAAAAGATACTTGTAGAAGAGACATAACTTGTGGGAATCCTCTACTGAAGTAGTTGTTCTAGTCTTAGAAACAACAGAAAGAAATAGGCCCCTCTAGCATGTAATTCATCACATCTTTAAGTAGACACCTTAGGCTGGTCATGAATTGCCCTACAGAAGGCAGAAAAGTTGTTCAGCCCGGAGAAGAGAAGGCTCTGGGGAGACCTTAGAGTCCCTTCCAGTCCCTAAAGGGGCTCCAGGAAAGCTGGGGAGGGACTTTTTACAAGGGCATGTAGTGGTAGGATGAAGGGTAGAGGTTTCAAACTGGAAGAGGACAGAATTAGATGAGATCTTGGGAAGAAATTTTTCACTCTGAGGGTGGTGAGACCCTGGCCCAGGTTGCCCCGAGAAGCTGAGGCTCCCCCATCCCTGGAGGGGTTGAAGGCCAGGTTGGATGGGGCTTTGAGCAACCTGGTCTAGTGGGAGGTGTCCCTGCCCAGGGCAGGGGGGTGGAATGAGATGGTCTTTAAGGTCTTTAAGTCTACGGTTGGACTCGGTGATCTCAGAGGTCCTTTCCAACCATGAAGATTCTGTGATTCTGTCCCTTCCAACTTGAACCATTCTATGATTCTATGATCTTTTTTTTTTTTTAAGATATATCAGAAAATGAATTATCCATGTAAATTTTACGTCCCTTCTTGAATATCTTTTACCTACTGGTGGTACAGCTGTAAGTACAGTAAAAGTCCCTAACTTTCCCAACTTCCTCTCTAGGCTTTACTTTGTGGGTTTGAGAGCAATTTTTGTTTTTTCTCCATTTCACTGTTTCCTGCGGATGCTTAGTCAGTTTTTGCCTGCACAAGACTTTCTGATTTTGCTGTAATTTTAAATAGGTGGTAGATAACGTGAATTAACTGAAAGGTTTCACAGATCTGCTCAGATCACCTGCGCAAACGGGGAGCTGCTTGTGTTGTCATTGGGCAGGACTTGCAGTGGTGATTTTTAACAGCAGTCGACTGGGAATGTTTTGATACTGGGATGAATCCCATACAGCTGATATTTTGTTTCTAAGAGGTGCCTATTTTTGGTTAAACTCTGCAAAGAATTTAATCTAGTGGTTTCCACGCTTCCTTGACCAAAGCAACTCTGGTCTCTGGGTTCATAATGGCAAATTGGCAATGTTAAGGACTAAGTTTTTTTAAAGATGTGGATTATTTATTTACTTGTGATGTGTACTGCTCCGGGGGGGCTACAGCTGGAACAGGCCAAACCAAAGGAGGCCCACATTCACGCTGGAACGTGACCATGTCTGAAAAGAGAAACTGTAGAAGTGTAGAAATGTCTAGAAATAAGGAGTTCAGACACAGCATACCCAAAAGACAGGCATGGCATTATGGAAAGCTCTGAGCTACTTTCAGGGGACAAAAAGTTAACTTCTCTGAAGTTAACTTTACCCTGGTGATGTTAATTTACTTATGCTCCTCTTAATGGAAAAAGAAAAGGTTCTGTAAAGGACCTTAGTTTAGCTGTTCTGCCAATAGAGAGACTTTGACCACCAGCTAGATTGGCTTCACTAAACAGAAATTAACCCTCAAGAATATCCCTCAGAGTGTATCACAAATCAGTATAAAGTAAAATTCATACGATGTTAAGACAAAAGATCTGAAAAAATCCTTTCATCCTTCCTTCCTCTCAAAGGAACGTTGGTGAGATTTAGAGCAAGCTAAATACTCAAGTAAGTCGTATGTGAAATTGTTTGCTGTTTTCACCATGATAGATAATTTCCCCAGAACTCCTTGTTCAGCCCGTGAAGCTGCAAATTTATGTTTCAAAATGTATATACGCATGAGATTCTTTTTTTCTCTGTGAGTGGTTTCATTTCATTTTCTCTGAACAACAATCCAAAGACCATTTTTACTTATAAAATAATTCAGCATTCCAAGGAATACTTTCAGATGTTCTTAAAGGCACTGCTTTTACAAAGATTGTTATCATGGACTTGGTCTGCACTGAGGGCAAACGTGCTTGTAAGTATCTGTAGCTCGAGGTGGAAGCTCTGGATTTGTCCTTGTTACACCAGCCATAGACCCAGCCCTTCAAAATCCTGGAGGACCAGGATGGAGGGATGTATCACAGTGAGGTAACAACCATAGCTGAAGTCTCATGCAAGGAGAACTAAAAACCTAGGGGGTGGAAGAAAAAAAACCCAAGAAAACCACTTCGTAAACTTAATACTAATCCTATACATTTCTTAGTCTGTGTGCACTTCTGATAAAGAATTTATTGTTAATAATGAAAAAAACCTGACGAATCACTTGTCTTTATTTTTCCATGTGCTTAGGCCTGTACATTGCATCTTGCCGCCCAACTGATTGACATGGAGAATACAAGCAGTGTGAAGGAGTTCATTCTTCTGGGCCTCTCAGAGAATCAAGGAGTGCAGAAAATATTTTTTGTGATGTTTCTGTTCTTCTATATTATTATTTTGGCAGGAAATCTGCTCATTGTTATCACTGTAATTAGCAGTCAACATCTGAACTCCCCCATGTATTTCTTCCTCTGCTACCTGTCCTTTGTAGATATCTGTTACTCTTCCGTCACAGCTCCCAAAATGATTGCCGACTTCCTTGTTGAAAATAAAACCATCTCCTTTGTGGGTTGCATGGCTCAGCTGTTTGGGGTGCATTTCTTTGGCTGCACGGAGATCTTCATCCTCACGGTGATGGCCTACGATCGCTACGTTGCCATCTGCAGACCTCTCCACTACACCACCATCATGATCAGGCGCGTGTGTGGCCGGATGGTCATCGGCTCGTGGGTAGGAGGCTTCCTGCACTCCATAGTGCAGACTCTTCTAACCACTCAGCTCCCCTTCTGTGGCCCTAACAAAATTGACCACTACTTCTGTGATGTCCACCCCCTACTACAACTGGCCTGTACCAACACCTATGCTGTGGGCGTCATCGTTGTGGCCAACAGTGGAATGATAACTCTGAGCTGTTTCTTCATCCTGGTCATGTCCTATGTTGTCATCCTGCTTTCCTTGAGAAGTCAAACATCGGAAGGGCGGTACAAGGCCCTCTCCACCTGTGGGTCCCACATCACTGTGGTGATTCTCTTCTTCGGGCCATGCACCTTCATCTACATCCGTCCGTCCAGCCATCTGTCGGAGGACAAGAGCGTGGCAGTGTTTTACACTGTCATCACCCCCATGCTGAACCCACTCATCTACACGCTAAGAAACGGGGAGGTGAAGAGTGCCATGAGAAAACTGTGGAGTGGAAAAGTGGGAAGTGGAAAGGGAAAGGTGTAGAGCTGTGGTAATGTTTCCAAAGGGTTGGAGAAAATCAAGCATGGGATCTCTTTTGTGAAAACTCCCCCAGAACGGCCTTTCAAAGAAGAGCTTGCTGTTAGTTCCTGCTGTAATTAGGAAGACACTGAAGGTTCATTTTTTAATTTGAAAGACTTTGTGAATTCCGTGACAAGCAGGCATTCCCTTTCTATTCTCTTGTCAACTAGCACAGGCTCAGAGCTCTTGAGCACTAACTGAAACACGAGTATTTAAATAAATACTATGAAAAATACTGAAAATGTTGTCCAGGTAGAGCATCCCATTACTCAGGAATAAACTTTCACGGGAACTCCATCTGCTCTGTGATCCATTCAGCTGGGAAAGAGAGGACTATGGTCACCTGCTGCTGGAAACAGAGGGCCCTTTCTGCTTGCAGAAATGAGGACCCCGTTGTGATATCTTGAAGCCACGGGTTAGCAAATAAAAACCTGATATTGGGTGCTAGTTGGGTCATTTTCTGATGCGGGTGACAGGAGGGGAAGCTTCTCCCCTTCCCCTGCCAGTGCAACAAATCCTTTCTGCAGTGGTCAAAGTCAGGTTGGATGGAGCTTTGAGCAACCTGATCTAGTGAAAGGTGTTCCTGCCCATGGCAGGGGGGTTTGGGCTAGATGATCTTCAAAGGTTCCTTCCAACCCAAACTGTTCTGTAATTCTATCTTCTTCACCTGTCCATGATGCCATCCTCCCAGCCATCCCCTCTACGCTTCAGCTCTGACTCAGATGCTTTATTTTAATGTTTAGACTAATACACAATCATAGATCTAATGAAAGACACCTTGCTGAAGGTAAGAAATGAAGGAATCACCAAAGAAGGGATTTGGAGGCACAGTTTCATGTGTCAATGGAAAAAAAATAATTATTCAGGAACTATTCCAGTATGCAAGACAACTCCTAGCCCAACAGAGCACATTTACACACGCACACAAGGGAAGAAGGGGAGACCTTATTGCTCTCCACAACTCCCTGAAAGGAGGGTGTGGAGAGGCGGGGGTCAGTCTCTTCTCCCAAGTCACAGGTGATGGGACAAGAGGAAATGGTCTCAAGTTGTGCCATGGGAGGTTCAGATTGGATATCAGGAAAACTGTTTACACTGAAGGGGTTATTAGGCATTGGAATGGGCTGCCCAGGGAAGTGGTTGAGGCACCATCCCTGGAGGTATGTAAAAGACGGGTTGACATAGTGCTTAGTGACATGGTTTAGTGATGGTTTTATTATCAGAGTTAGGTTGATGGTTGAACTAGATGATCTTAAAGGTCCCTTCTAACCTAGACAATTCTATGATTCTATGATTCTCTGATTCTAAGAAGCACGTTTTCCATGGGAACAGCTGGTACACCCACTATTGCAGGAGGGAGGAGAAGAAAAGTGAGGATGAAAGACCAAACCAGTGCGGTGCCAGTCAAAGCTGTCACAGGGTGACAAGCCATAGCAGCTCAGGGTCTCCACCTGAGGAGCCACCATGAGACAAGAGGCCCTAGTCCCTACCTTGCCTGCAGAAAACCAGCAGATCAGCTGGGTGAAGAAGGAAAAACCGCTTGGTGCCATCCGAAAGTAAGTGAAGCACTTCCATTTCTTCACTTACATTCCCTATAAACACCCGCACCTGTGTTACAGCTCAACGTGACTTAAGTAGGATTCAAGGTTACAAGGTGTTCCCAGCGCAAGCTAGGGCTTATATCTTTATATATATATATTAAAAATAGATTTTTTTTTTTTTTGCTTTGGGGGTGAACACCAGTTGGTTGTTTTTTTTCTGGACATCTCACTTCTGGGTGCAGCTGGGCAAATATTCCACCACAGTTTATGGAAGGTGTTACTAAAAACCACATCAGGCTCCTCTACGCTTCAGTAAGAATTCTTAGAAGAACTCAATACCTGGGCTAAAGAGTTGCTTCTGTGTTTTGCATTGTCTCAGTAAAAATACCCAATAAGCAGTGAGGACTAACCACAAACCTTTCTAAATTTTTGACGTAACCTACTGGTTTACTTCTTGTTTCAAATTTGGGCAGCAGATGTCTAAGCCACAGTTGCGATATTTCCTTTGTGTGCTCTCAACATGCAATGGTAAGAACAAGTTAATAACAAATAAGAACACATATGAGAAATATTACCTTAGGACAGAATGCAGAATTTTTTATAAATAACCTGTGTAAGAGACATCTTTACTTCAAGAACATCTGATTGCAAAGGGAAGGTGAATATAAATCTTGCAAGTGGCCAGGTGTGATGTTTATTTGAACCAGAAATTCTTCCAGAAGAAATACATGTCCAATAAAGTCTATTTATCTGGACAGCATTAAAAAGCCAGCCAGCAAACAAGCAAGTAAACAAACCCATGTGCAGTGTGAGAGTCTGGATGACCACACTCCAACATCACTCTCCAGAGACTACCCCAAGAGCCATCCAAAGGACAATTTTTAGCTCCTTGTCCACTGATGATTTCTGACAAAACATCTTATGCCTCCGGGATCTCATTACTCCTGAGACGCTTGTGCTTCTGCTGCATGATTTACTTTAAATATTTCTGCTACTATTTCCCCAGCTCGTGAGAGATAGTTGTTCTTGTAGGTGCTTTTGGAGGTTGCTTTTCACAGAATGAGAAATGCAGATGGAGAGTCAGGCTGTTCTTTTCTGTAGGTTTCAGAATTGGCAGAGATGTGGGCTGCTTTCACAACATCTAAGCAGCTGAGACCTTCTGATGAAAGCACCTAAAGTGGTCAGAGGAGGCGGTCAGAGGAGGCGGTCAGAGGAGGCAGTCAGAGGAGGAACAGCAAGCGAATTCTCGGCAAATATGAACTCTGTAAGTTTTCTGATGTTGTTCCTTTGTTTTGTTCAAGCGTGACTGAAATCCTACTTTTAGAAATAGTCATTTCTGGTGAGTGACTTTTGTGAGGTCCATTTCAAGAATTATTAAAAAAAAAAATCAATTACAGATATTTCAGCCTTTGTTTCAGTTGGTGACTTACTTGCTTTTTTTTTTTTCCCCAGTTATATGCTGTTTCCAGAAAGATCTGTCAAAAGGACATTGTGTCCTCTCGGTGTTACAGAGAGGACTCAGGAGCTGACGACAGCACTTCCTATGTGCTCAGCCTTATGTTGTCCGAGCTGTATATGTCAGGCAACACTGGTCAAGACATGCACATTCTGGTGTTCCCCACGGTGCTTCCCGTCCACTGATGGAGATAAGGACAGAGATAAGGATGGAGATAGGGACGAAGATAAGGATGGAGATAGGGATGGAGATAGGGATGGAGACACAAAGGAGACTTTCCTCTGCTGGGAAGTAGCCAGTAGGTGAGGCAGAGAGCTCGGGAGAAAGAACGGAGTGTCCTGTGGTTGTCAGACAGAATTCAGACCCCCAAGGGCTGGCTGATATCACAGACAAGGTTATTTCACCTTTGCTAGCCCTGTCTTCATGGATAAATTGAACACCAGCGATACTTGTGTGCTGCATGGGAACGCTAAAAAGTGAATTCATGGGTGTTGGTGTGCAAAGGAGGGTCATTAGTGGTGCATTCATTACCCCACTGTCACTACAGGTGTGTTTATGAGGTGTTCCACACTACATCCAGCACCTGGGTGAGGTGTACAAACCCCTGCTAACGCATCACTAATGCAAATTAGCTCCAGATTAGTTCATTCATGTACTGTAAGAAACGTGGTCCAAGAAAACAGCAGCCAGTTGTTTCTGTGACTGGACTTATTCAGGTCTATCACAGTGGGAGAGACAATAAGTAGTTCTGCTGCATTCCTTTAGAGGACTGAAAAGGAAAGTACAATCACTGCTCGCACAAGGACCTTCCTCAGGCCATGATCAAAGTGTCGAGACTTGAATTATAGCCGCACTATCTCTTTTCGTCAACTCTTATTTCCAAATCAACCTTATAAGGTAAAAGGGGGGGGACACCTGGTAATTAGTCTTCTTTTTTAAAAAAGGCAAAGGTGAGAACTAGGATTCCTGAGGGTACTATTTCTACTACCCTCCTTAAATAAATAATCTGCGCTTGTGATTATCTGTGTCAATAATACATTCTGATCTGGATATTCCCTGTTATTTCTTGAGGGAAGCATTGACTTTATGTGGAAACTGTCCCGAAAAGTCAGCAAAGGAAATATGTTTAATATTTAACATACCAGTGGTCAGTATGTATGGGTACTGATAATGTCCCACGTCTAATGCCATAGCTGGTGCCTCTTTTCTCTGCTTCAGGTCCTCTCTACATGGTGTCTGTGGAGAACAAACCCAATGTGACGGAGTTCATCCTTCTTGGACTGACGCAAGACAAGACAGTAGCAAAAGTGTTCTTCTCATTGTTCTTACTCTTCTATGCCACTATCATTCTTGGAAACCTGCTTATCATCATTACTGTAAAGACAAGTGGACAGCTGAACTCTCCCATGTACTTCTTCCTGAGCTACTTGTCTTTTTTAGACATCAGTTACTCTACTGTCACAGCTCCCAAACTCATTTATGACCTCCTTGTTGAGAAGAAGACCATCTCTTTTGCGGGCTGCATAGCTCAACTCTTTGCGGGCCATTTCTTTGGGTGCGCTGAGATCTTCCTTCTCACAGCGATGGCCTATGATCGTTGCATTGCTATATGCAAGCCACTTCATTACACAAATATTGTGAACAAGCACGTCTGTGGCTGGTTGGTGGCAGCTTCTTGGGTGGGAGGCTTTGTGCACTCCATGGTGCAGACCCTGCTGGCCATTCAGCTGCCGTTTTGTGGGCCCAATGAGATCGACCACTATTTCTGTGATGTTCACCCTTTACTGAAGCTGGCCTGCGCTGACACCTACATTGTTGGCCTCACTGTGGCTGCCAATAGCGGTGTGATTTCCCTGAGCTGTTTTGTTGTTCTTGTTGCGTCCTATGCAATTATTTTGGTTTCTTTGAGGACACGCTCTTCCGAAGGGCGCCTCAAAGCACTCTATACCTGTACCTCCCACATCACTGTTGTAGTTCTGTTCTTTGGGCCATGCATTTTCATCTATATGCGCCCTTCCACCACCTTCTCAGCTGACAAGATGATCTCTGTGTTCTACACCATCATCACGCCTATGCTCAATCCCTTGATCTACACCCTCCGAAATGGAGAGGTGAAAAACGCCATGAAAAAGTTGTGGAGCAGAAAAGTGAAGTGGAGTGAGCAATGAAACAGCACCATGCATATTTGTAAGATGATGTTGAGCTTAACAAACCATTGGGGGGTGGGGAAGAGAAGTGTTCAGGGGAGATTTCCCAGTAACTTTGCTCTGCTTTTAGCACAGCTGTTCAGAATAGGGTTGACACTATATATAACTCATCTTTGGAAACTGTCAGTCAAAAGGATGTAACGTTATTGTCAGCTACCAGACCTGAGCGTTGGGGGATGATACTGTGGTATTTACCTTCAGGCACCTCATAGCTGTATCTTTGGGCATTTGTCTAGGCTTCTCCCAGCATTAGGAGAAACAACCAAGTATTTTGAGAGGTTGTTCTTTCCTACTAGGTCCCAAAAGCTTTGGAGAGTAGCATCTCCTTACATTTTATATTTCTGCACAAAGGAGTGATGGCGGTACCAAGTTTTTCAGTAGGGCACAGCATTGGCATCTTCTGTTTAACATATCTTGATGTGCTAACATGAGCAAGCCACTGAGGAAAGTCAGCAGCCTTTGGGTGGATGAGACTCATTTCATGGTAAAATAGGACCATGGGAGAAGTAGGAGGTTATATTAGATCTCTGCACAACAAGGAGAGATGGCAGATTGTACCGAAATGCCAGAAAAAAAAATAAATACCAATATGTAAATATTAAAAATGCTTTCCAGGCAGAGCTTCCTATTAGCTGGAGTGTGAACTTTCAGTCAGACAACCTGCAGCTATTCCGTAGCCCGTTCAGCTGGGAAATGGTGGCCCAAGGTGTTGGCAAAATTGATTGTTGCCTGCTGCTGGAAGCAATCATACCATTGGCATTCCCTTTCTGCTTCCTGTAAAAGCCTTGTTACAAATACCACATTTTCATATGCTGAATCCATGAGTTAGCTGGTGCTGGGCACAAGTTTGGTCATTTGCTGACACCGATAACAAGAGGGGAATCTTCTCTCCTTCCCCTGTCAGTGCAATTTCCAGTCATAATAATTCCTATGATTACAGCTCAATGTCAGTACCATGATTCAAAAGCTCACCAGGCTAATAGTTAAAAGCTTTTCTACAATGGTGAATCTGAATGTTCCCATTTTTATGTATTTGGTACTTTTTGGTGAATGTGTTATCTGCTTCTGTTTTGTTCTCCCTCCTGCCGCTGGTTCCTCAAACACTCATAATCTCAGCCGTCCAGTGACAACAAAAGACATGCAAATTAATGCCCAGGTTAAAAAAAAAAACCTCCTCTACTATCCCCTAAAATTATGGCTGTTCTTGCTTGAATTAATTTCATTTAAAGGAGCTCTTCTGTCTAATACCTTTCCAAGACCTTGAGTTCATGTCATAGGTGACCTTTATAATCTATCAGGGCAGCAATCCAAGCGTGGTTAAAGACCGTAGACAGCGACTGATCCACAATCCATTGGAATTATTAGGATAGTTTTCATAGCTGTATTTAGACACTGGATGAAATTTCTTGTTTTGGCCAGTACTCTGGAGCTATTACATTAATATTATCTAAGGGATATGTATCTCAGTGCAAATACAAGAATTAAACATTTCTCCATACTGCAATACAACCAAGTTCCTAGGTCAACACGGAAAACATTCCTCATCTTCTTGATAAGAACGTTGCTGTTTGGTTGCCGTTTTCCCCAGCCTTTTCCAGTACAGAAACATAGAAGTGCCCCTAGAATCTCATGACTCTGGGCAGTGCTCTTCTATGGCAAATTGACTGACTGCGGTCAAGGCGTGAATTTTCTAAAAACTACGATCGATCGGCACTAATATTTTGGGAAGGGAAGTAGAGGAACAGGATGTCCTCATTTGCACGCATTTGCCTCGAGGTAATTGGTGATACACGGAGATGAAATACAGCAATAAGTCCTTGTTACTTTGTGATGGTAGTAAAATTAGAAGTAAAACACCACTACTTGGACAAAGAATTGTTATGATTTCTCCGTATTTCCAGACAGAATAGGAAGAGAAAGAGGTAGCAAGGATTGACAGGAGAGGAAGGTTTATCTTCCCTGCTCTTAGGGGGTAAAAGCAGATGTGTAGTCACCAAGATTTCCTTTCTAGATTTCCAGGTTCTCCCTCAGTGGAAGAGGCTACTCCTTTCGCCTCTTGAAGATGTAGCAGAAATGGCCATAAAATTCAGTAATCGCTTTTCTTCTTTTTCTAGATTGCTTGCTCTCAGAGACTAGTTTTCTGTCTGTAAAGTTCATGCCATGTGGTGGGTTTGTCTTGGCTAGCCGCTGAATGTCCACCCAACCCCTCTCTCACTCACTGTCTGCAATGGGACAGGTGGAGAAAAAGGCATAAAAAAGCTTGTGGGTTGAGATGAAGATAGAGGGATCTCTTACCAGTGAACAACACGGGCAGAACAATCCGTTCAAGCTGATTTGAACTTGAGCCGTAGTTCTCAGTGGCTTTTCACCACTGACATCTGTGGTCTGCCCAGACCTTCCTTTGTCTTGGGGAATGAAGGTTCATGTTAGTTTATCTTTATAGCTCATCCTGACGAGGCGTTGATCCAATCTGTCCCGAGTGACTGCAGTTTCTCACCAGTGCTACCTGTCCTAGCTCTGCAGCTTCTCTGATCTCAAGCAACATTTCCTGGTGCCCGACACTGTCTCAATGCAGGGATTGGTAGCACAGCCCTACATTTATGTTTTTATTACTAGAGACTTGGGGTTTTTTTCTATACCAGTGGCTTCTGAGTGCTTAGAAGTGCACGGTGTCTTATCCTTTCTTTACCGACCTTCAGGATTCCATACACAGAAGGTCATTGAGCAAATTGATGTGCTGTTGCACACCAAGGGACTCAGCCAACAAAACTGTTTAATAAGGCCCTCGGGTAGCTGCTTGGAGTTACACAGTTCTCACAGGTCCACCTCCACTATGGAAAACTATCTTTTGCCTATGTTTAGGAGTATTTATATGTTGTGTTGGGATGGGATGACTTTAGGGAGAAGGAAGGCGCGGGAAACACAGAGGTCAGTTCAGAAAGCCTTGGAGGGGTTGCCTCATTGGATCTCTCTGTCTAAATGATAGGCGGAAAACGGGACACAAGATACCATCACAGTAAAATTTGCCTGTAACCTGTCAGGAAAAGAAAAATCGCTTAAAAACTTGGAATAAGAAACTTAAACAAGAGCAAGGATATGGCAATTACAAGCAGGAGGAAGAAGAGTGGAACAATGCTCTGACCTGTCGGGTGAATAACTTGAAACAGATTTGGAGTGATTGATTTAAAATGCTTTCAGACATCAAATGCTCTGGAGTTCAGACTTGAAAGTGCATGTTGTATCAACGTTTAGTAACTGGGTACGGTAGAAACCATTTTTTCCTCTCCTTTGCTTATGTTCTTCGTATCGGCCCTGGTGTATTAAAGTACATGTGTGTGGTTGTGTTTGTTTATGTGAAAAGCAGAGAGAAATGCTTAGTAATCTGTCGAAAAATATACAGGAAAATTTAAATACTGCTGTGACATTTTAGTCATTTGGATCCTTCAAGGCAGCTTCATTTAATGTTGATTGCATCGTAGACATCTAGCTTGGGGCAGGTACCTGCTCTCCATTTATATTGAAGGACAGATTTACTATCTTCTGTGGTGTAAGTCCTCACTGTAGTGTAATGATCTAAACAAGGTAAACCGAGTCATGGCTTTTAGGTGTTTATTCCTCTTTGTTGACTATACAGGGAGCCAGAGGTGTTGTGCTCAGACTGTGATGCCTGTTCTGCAGGTCTCTGTCTAGTAAAATGTCAGGAATCACTATATAGTTCACCCTCTCTGCAGCTGTGATAGCTCTGGAAAACTACCGAGCCCTTGGGAGAGGGCAGAGAGGAAAACCTGAGATCACTTCTAAACTAAATGCTGTGATTTACAGACATATATTCCCAATTATGGACGAAGCAAACCTGTTTGATGGGAAAGAGAAACAGTCTTTGAGAGATACCATGAAGTGGTAGAGAATAGAGCAGGACCTGAGGGAAGTGCTCAGGTATTAGCAAAAGGCAACAGAGGCATCTATGAAAAGCAGGCACTGCTTCCTTGGTAGTGCTTCCTGACTTGTAAACTCTTAGGCAGAAATAAGCAGCTGAAGAATTTCCTGGTGTGACTGTAAATTAAAATGAGCATTCCTCTGCTGTGGTCACCTTTTAACCTCCACAAGACAGTGAGGGTGTTTGTCTACTGAAGAACTTTAAAAATTACTCTGAGTGACAAAGAGGTAGAGAAACTGTGCAGAGCTGTGCAGCTTCTGCTATGTCAGAAATTACAATTTCTTCAGGAGAGCGTGTTCTGTTAACAGCAGGCATAAGAGAGCACTCAAGCTCCTAAAGAGCTGCTAGCTCAGTGAAGAGGAATAGCAGCGGAGAACCTCCCAGACATGGTTTCTGGGCACGTATTTCTAGTTTCAGAGTAGACAAGCTAACTGGAAAGCCCTTTTGTCAATTTAGAGGAATGCAATTAGGAATAGAACATGGAAGAGCTCATGGTTGAGCCATATATTGTAGACATGGTGCTTGATCATGGCAAGCATTCGCTTTCCATCATGGCACTTCAAACTCCCAGGAGGTAAAAGGACGGTGTCACATTTTTCCAGCATTCATGGCTCTCGTCCTGTGAGAGCGGGACGTGATTCCTCCCTGACGGAATGGGAGCACGCACTTTGTCACACCAACTAAAGTGCAGAAGAACTGTGGTCAGGGTGAGTTCAGGGGTGAGGGTCGGTGTTGGAGGGACCAGAAACCTGAAAAGGGAGTGGGGATGCAGGAGTAGAGGGACAAACAGTGCTCTCGGCAAACACTGCTCACCATAATTTATGATGTGACACTGTGCTTTCTGTAGCAGGCACAACAGCAGTAAATGCATCCTGCTCTCATCACCCGTGCCCCTTGGAGCTGGAGCACATCCTCTTCTCGTCCTGGTCATCCCATGACTTCAACCCCACTCCTGTGCTATGGGAGCCTGAGCTGAAGGGATGGCACTGGGGAACTTCTCCCAGGTGACGGAATTCATCCTCCTGGGGCTTTCTGATACAAGGGAGCTGCAAGTCCTCCTTTTCACCTTCTTCTTCCTGGCCTATGCCATGGTTCTGCTGGGGAATGTTCTTATCATTGTGACAGTCAGGTCTGACCCCAAGCTGTCCTCACCCATGTACTTTCTCCTCTGCAATTTGTCCTTCATAGATATCTGCTGCACCTCTGTCACCTCCCCCAGGATGCTGGTGGACCTGCTCTCCTGGAGGAAGGCCATTGCGTTTGAAGACTGTATAGCCCAGCTGTTTTTCCTGCACTTTGTCGGGGCATCGGAGATGTTCCTCCTGACGGTGATGGCGTATGACCGTTATGCTGCCATCTGCAAGCCCCTGCAGTACACAGCCATCATGAGCCGGCAGGCCTGCTGGCTCCTGGTGTCTGCCTGCTGGGCAGGGGGCTTTCTCCACTCCATCGTCCAGACGCTGCTCACAATCCAGCTCCCCTTCTGCGGCCCTAACAAAATCGACAGCTACTTCTGTGACGTGCCTCCTGTCATCTGGCTCGCCTGCACGGACATCTATGTCACCGAGTGGCTCATGGCTTCCAACAGCGGCTTGATATCCCTGGTTTGCTTCCTGGTGCTGGTGACATCTTACACCTTCATCCTGGTGACAATCAGGTTCCGCCTCACCGAGGGGCACTGGAAGGCGCTCTCCACCTGTGCCTCGCACGTGATGGTTGTCACCCTCTTCTTTGTACCCTGCATCTTCATCTACCTCCGGCCCTTTTCTACCTTCCCCTCCGACAAGCACATCTGTGTGATCTACACTGTCTTCTCCCCGGTGATGAACCCCCTCATCTATACCCTGAGGAATAATGAGGTGAAGGCGTCCATGTGGAGGTTGTGGAAGCGCTGCAGAGTCTTCTGAGACAAGCTGGGTTTGCAGCCAACCTGGGAGTTACTCTCCTACAGAGGGATGGCAGATGGGGGCATGGGAAAAGGGTTGGAACCCAACTTGTGGGGCGATATCTGAAATCCAAAGGATGTTTAATTCCAGAATTTACCTAACCTTGGTTTCTTCAGAGTCGTAGATTTCATCAGTACTTTTACCGGTCTTGTGGACTTTAGATGCCCTTAATCCACCTATGGGTTTTTCACTGCTGCAGGACAGATGAGACATTTTAAAGATTTTTACTGTTCACATAGCTTTGGAATCATAATTGCATTTTCTGATGAACTAGAATGTTTCTGATGAATTAGAACATCCTTCTCTGCACCCTCAAAGAGAAGTCAGGAGGACCAAACTCTTGAGTACGGAGTGACAGCGGGATGCAGTGAGCTTTGTGATGCAGGGGGTGAAGAAGAAGTTTCACTTGGGCAGAGCTCAGATGTTTGGGATGGAATTCTAAGGGAAAAGGATATATGTGGTAGAATATAGTAGAGTCTAAATACCAACCATTTGAGGACTGGATCTGCATGAGTGGGAAACGAGCAGGCTCTGAACATTGCTTGGAAAGAGTAAACCACCATTACACACCAGAACTTGCACTAACATTGTTACTGTTTATTAAGAAACATGGAGAAATTTGTAAGGCATGGGTAATTCTTTTCCCTGACGTACAAATCGGAAAGATCTGAACAACCAAAAGAAGTGTTGCCAGCAGATCCAGAGAGGTGATTCTGCCACTTTACTCTGCTCTGGTGAGACCTCACCTGGAGTACTGTGTGCAGGTCTGGAGCCCTCAATATAGAAAGGACATGGACCTGGCAGAGCGGGTCCAGAGGAGGGCCACCAAAATGATCAGGGGGTTGGAGCACCTCTCCTATGAGGACAGGCTGAGGGAGCTGGGGTTGTTCAGCTTGGAGAAAAGGAGGCCCCGGGGAGACCTCATAGCGGCCTTCCAGTACCTGAGGGGGGCTACAGGAAGGCTGGGGAGGGTCTGTTTACAGAGGCCTGCAGTGACAGGACAAGGGGCAATGGTTTTAAGTTGGAGAAGGGGAGATTTAGATTGGATATTAGGAAAAAGTTCTTTACCATGAGGGTGGTGGAACACTGGAACAGGTTTCCCAGGGAGGTGGTTGAGGCCCCTTCCCTTGAGATATTCAAGGTGAAGCTCGACGAGGCCCTGGGCAACCTGGTCTAGTTGGGGGTGTCCCTGCTGACTGCGGGGAGGTCGGACTAGATGACCTTTAGAGGTCCCTTCCGGCCTGGACCAATCTATGAATCTATGAATCTATGAATCTATGAAACCGTGGTCTTTGTCAGTGTTGTTTATTCCCCTATTGTCTCGTCTTTGCTTTTCCGTATTTGTTTCCATGATGTTCCTCTGTTTCTCATAAAAAATGGATGGGCTCTTCCCATCACCACAGCCATTTTTCTGCCATGGCAAGTGATTACAACCCGCCCAAAAACATTTCAGGTCCCTTATTAAGGTATCACCTACTGTTACCACAAAAACCTGGTTAGGAAGGAGTTCTGGAGCCCGAGTGACTCCTCTTTCCACATTGTTGGTGAAAGAAAACAATTTCCTCTACTTCAGCTCCAAAACCATTAGGTGTGTGGGGAAAAAAAGACTCCGCTGTCCGCAGCGAGTGGCCAGTTTTTAGACTGATTCTTGCTCTTTGGACTGCTGCTTACAGGCATTTTCTGAATTATCTGAAATAACACAGGCAAAGTCAGTTTGTGTTTAAAACTGGGCTTACATTTAGCAAAGCATCACTTCAGGGTGATGTGTAACTAGAATATCACAGCCTGGGAATCCCAGAATAGTCTTACTCCAGTTTTGGTAACTCCCGGCACTGTGAAAATAAAAAGCGGCTCCAAAAAGGTTCAGAACAGGTTAATGATGGAACTTTTACGTGTATGTATAGACATCGGGAGATCAAGGGTCTGTGGGGAAATCTGTCACATAACCCAGTCCTTACCAGAGACAATTACACGTGGTTTCACAGCAGCTTCCGCTTGGCTCGTCCCCAAACTGCTGAACCGCACACCGAGGGCATTTCCCAACTCGGAAAGCGAGCGACCCCGCCTGTGTTGAAATCCGCTGTTCGAGCAGAACTGAGCGGCAGCTGTGATGGAAGGGTTGGTCTTCTGTCATAAAGAAGAAGCTGGAAATGCGAAACAGGTCTTTCACCACTGATTTCTAAGACCTGTGGAACACAGGTTTCACACTAACCAGTGTGACTGCTGAATCCCCTGCCGCAGGAAGCAAGAATTAGTCTTTTTTTTTTTCTTTTTTTTTTTTTCCTGACCTTAGTATGTATTATGTGGCAAAGAACCTTCTTACCTTAACCCAAGAGGGTAGCTGAGGCCCCGTCCCTGGAGGTATTTAAAAGACGGGTTGACATAGAGCTTAGAGACATGGTTTAGTGATGGGTTTTATCAGAGTTAGGTTGGTGGTTGGACTCGATGATCTTAAAGGTCCCTTCCAACCTAGACAATTCTATGATTCTATACCTGACACAATATTCCAGGCTATATGGGGGAGTAATGGGGTTATGTTCACAATCAGTCACTTGGATCCCCCAGTTTGAAGGACAAGGTGTGAGTTTTTGCTTTCTACCCTTTAGCTGCCTGTGAGGGAAGGTGTGTGATCTCAGAAGTAATCAGCTGTGTTGCCCATCTAATCTTTTCAGTTAACGACGAGAGTGTGGTTCCTCTTAGAACGTCTATTCTAAGAGAGGATAAACAGTGCCCAAGAAGTGCTTTTTTCATGACCAAGGAGGAAGTTTAGGCTGATGAGGTCAGATGGACTCCCTTCTGGTGCGGATTTGGGTGAGATAAATCAATGTGCTTATCTGTATTTGGAATAACTGGGGACACCCTGTTGCTGAAGCTTGTAGCTAGAATCACGCTCATCTGTGTGAACAGAGAATATCTTATATCTCGCTGTCATCACATTAATATATAACACAGTGGCATAGTGTTCAATGCAATATAGCACAAGATAATACTTTATCAACAACTAGCAGCAGTAAACAGTAAATATCACAAACATCTACAAAATACAAGCTCTTCAAATTATGGAGATATGTATAACTGGTAATATCTTTTTTTAAATGTTGAAAAACTGAAACTTTCTAAACAGTTTTGCTTGTGGGGGATTATAATTTTCAAAGAAATAAATCCAGTATGAGAATTTTCTCCCTCTCTGACATACTGCTCCTGTCCTTTGCCGCCAGATGGCAGAGGCATGTGTCTAAGTGTCTCCAAATGCATACACTGATACTGATGTTTACAGGTAAGATAAATGGTGGAGATTTTGTTTGTAGGGTTTTCTTTAGACTTACATAAGGATGTGAATTTTTTTTACCTTTCAGGACATAGTCTCTCACACCAGCAAATTATTAAAATCATACAAGGGACAATATATAGAGGAAGAAGTGACACAATTCAGCATTCTATCTGGGGAGAGAGCAACAGTGTTTGGGGAAGAGGACTAAAGAAAAGCCAACAGGATTTTGTTCTGCGATGTGTTTTTAATAACTGACATGTCCACCTTGCAGTAATTAAGTTCCTGTACTCCTTTATCCTTTATGAGGGTAGCAATTGTATCACCAAACCCATCAGAAGCTCAGTGTCTGCCATCAGGAGAACACTGTAAGTTTCTTTGTGCTAGAATGATTTAGGATTGGATTCATCCCAACTAGGTTAGGGCATCCCACTGCAGGATCTCATTCTGGAGCATAGAGTCTCTCAATAGAGAAAAATGTACCTTCAAAGGGGAAAAAAATAGAGAGGGTTGAGTGTGAAAAAGTTGGTGCCATCTGCCAGTAGGCGTCTACAAGTGTTGTCCGAGTCTGATCAGTCATCCAAGCTGCCGAGAGGCAGTTCCTGGAAATAAGTCATCCCATCCTCAGGAAGAATCGCTCTTTGAAAATGCTCGTTTCTTTCTCCCATATAGAATCAATAGAATCATAGAATTGTCTAGGTTGGAAGGGACCTTTAAGATCATCTAGTCCAACCATCAACCTAACTCTGGAAAAAAAACAAGACCAAAAAAAAAAACCAAAAAAACCCACCAACAAAAAAACCAAAACACACACACATCACCAAACCACGTCTCTAAGCACTATGTCAACCTGTCTTTTAAATCCCTCCAGGGATGGTGCCTCAACCACCTCCCTGGGCAGCCCATTCCAAGGCTTAATAACCTTGTCAGTGTAAAAATTTTTCCTAATATCCAATCTGAACCTCCTCTGGTGCAACTTGGGGCCATTTCCTCTTGTCCTAAATATAAATATATATATGTAAAGAGAGAGAGAGAGGAAACCTGATTAAACAGGTTGCTCAAACAAAGCTAAAACCCAATGAGGAAATTTTCCTGTATGTTTACCCCAAGGATTTGACATGTTCAAGTATGCGAAACAGTTCATGATGGAGATTGACCTCACGTATCCGTGCACTGTGGAAGAAGGCATTATGGCGTGGTACAAAACTGTGGGCTTGGAGGGTAAAGCAGGTGGATTTCCGGAGCGGGCTTTTTTATGCTTGTATTTGCCATTATGTGTGTCTATTACAGTAAATTTTCCAGAACTTCTTATGTTGTGGAGTACTAACACCTCGACTGAATGACATTAGTGGCAAAAATTACTTTTTCACCACTGAAGGCCACAAACCAACCCCTCCAAACAGTGTAAGCACAGTTATGGGAGGCAGGTGGGAAAGCCTTCAGCTGTTGTAAATCAACACAAGCCTAATCTGAGCCCGCTGTCCAGTTATTCAGCTGATGTTAATTTGTTTTGCTTCATTTGTTCAGCAGGTATAAATCAGGGGTATCAACAGCTTAGAGCTGGTATAAGCTGATGGAGTGAGTCCACGTTGGAGGGAGTCAAGAGCTGTCCCTCAGAAGAAGGTTGGAACCTCTACTAGCAGAGGGTCAGAGTGTAGGTGAGCAACTTTGCACTGATGGCCCTTGGCCAAATGTCTTGAAGGTTGGGGAGCCCTCTGTACCCTAAGAATGTTGCTGCAGCTGCTTGTGTACAGCAGGTGTAAGTGGGCAGTGGTTCTTTTCTCAGCTAAGGGACCTATTTTTCCATTTGCAATGAGTCTATGTAACTAAAAAACCAGGATCACTCTTATTATCATCCAGTCTCAAGAAGCCTGTAGGTTTTTTGCAGCTTGTGTTAAGTTAAAACCATTGCTTCTGGATCGCTAGATTTTGAATCAGGCTGAATGGCTCTTTGTGTTTTTTCCCAGGTGATTTCAAGAAAAAAAAAAAACAGCCTGAGCAGTGGGATCAGAGGGGACTGGGGTGGGAGACTTGAGTCCCTCTGCTCAGAGAGGCAGAAGGTATGTAATGAGCCATCTTTGCTGTTACTCAAGAACCCATTCACAAATCCAGGTTTAGCTATTTATGGGATATTTAATTAGTTTTAAGCTCTTCTGCCATGTAGTGTCAGCCCCTATTGCCTGTATCCTCACAGTGATATTGGCCTCCCTGAAGACATAGAAACTTGGTGTATCCACTCTAAATTGTTTCTCAGCGCTCGTATTGCTTTGTTCTGAACTTAACTACCAGAAGTAGTAAATCTAAGAATGTTTTTTTTAAAAGAGGAAGAGCCGTGGCAAATGCAGAAGGGGGGGAAAAAAGTGAAATTTAAGTGGTTGATCTGTAAAGAATTCTGTGTTTATGTTTGAAAATAGTTGGGAATGTTGCACCAGGGTTGGCTGCAGCTGGTTCAGCCGCCTGGATGTATAGGTTCCTTCACATCCAGGTTCTGGAGATGGCCTCACAGTGGTTTTCCTGGGCCATGAGGTCTTTTTCAGTCTGAAAGGTGTTGCAATATAATCAGGGCAGAGCTGATGCTCGCTGGTGAGAGCAAGTGGCATCTCTGTGTGGTCTGTTGTTGTGTGAATACATTCTGGGATGCCAGAGGTCTTTTTGGAATGGGGGACTGAGCTCTGCATTTCCAAGTATCTAATTAGCAGCTTTCCTCTGGGTCTGTGGGTTGGTACATACGGGGAGATGGGATGGAGACACCCTTGGTCATAGATACAGTACGGAAAATGGGAGAAGAAATAAGGATTTGGGAGCCTTGATTGAACTATGGGGTGCTGGTGGGGCAGGGTTTGAGAGAGGAGTTGCGTTGGCAGAGCTGGAGGGGTTGGCTGACAGGCTTCTCAGCAGTTACCTTTACCTGCCAACCTTGAAAGGAGACTGTTGTGTAGAAGTAACTTTGCCCAAAGAGGCTGTAGAGTCTGCATCCTTGAAGATACTCAAAACCTGTCTGGACAGAGTCCTGGACATCCTGCTCTAGCTGGTCCTACTTGAGCCAGTTGGACTGGATGGTCTCAAGAGGTTCCTTCCAACCTCGATGATTCAGTGATCTAGTAATTGTGTAACTTGTGTTGAGACGTCCCTGAAGAGCTGGAACTTGCTGCTTGCTACCAAGGAGGCAGGAAAAATGGGACACAACTGCCAATATTGGGAGGGGGCTCTTCCTTCCCCTCCTCTGCCACCCACTGTGTTCACCAGGGTCCTGCCATGTTGGGCTCATGGCCATTTTGCTACCATTGCTAATCTGCTGCCCAAGGAAACCTCTAACACCCCAGAAGAGGTGGCAAAGACACCAAAGTGGTCAGGATTAACGTGCTGGGAACAATGGGTGGCGAGTGGTGGGTTTTTGAGTAGTGCACGTCCAAGTTGAGTGATTCTTCTTGATGGTGTTTTAGTTCGGATCACTGAGAAAACTCAAGACTTGGTCTTTTCTCTGTCATGCTCCATGGCGCGAGGTTGTGGAGCAAAACCCATGGATCTTAAAACTAGAAAGGATGTTGCTGCTTGTCTGTGGAAGCTGTGGGACCTGGATGTTCTGTGGGATGTAGATTCCACATGTCTTCTAGGGGAAGTGCCTGCTATTTCCTCTGCTGTTCTATGAGGAAACACTATGCAGATCACTGCACATGTTGATTTGAAATAACTGCTGTGATTTTAACAAGGAAGCCACATGCAAATTCCATATGGTCTTGAGGACTCTGTGTCTCAAGACAAGCAATTTAATCTAATTGATTTGTCTCTCCAGGAAACAGCTTGGGATGTTTTTTTAATAAGGCCTCAGTAGATGCTGTTAAAAAGTTGGTACCTGACAAATTATGATGGTGCAACTTGGGGAGGGAGTTTAGAAGTGTGTGTAAATTGGCTCCACTGTGCATCATTAAAATCTGAAGTTCTTTCTCTCCTGGAAATTAACAGCTCTTGGTGCTTACCCTCAGGTTTGATTATTGCCCTAACCTAGGGGACCATGAAAGACTGCTTCAAAGGGGGAAAAAAATGTCCTTTGAAAACTGGCGAGATCTCCACAACGCTTCTGTGAAAACCCACAAAAACTGAAGAGATCCTGGTCTAATCAATTTTATTTATTATGGGTCAAGCAGAGCTCTCTGCATTGTGCTGTTGGGGGCACAGCTTTAAAACTGCTTGGATTGGGCTGGTTTCAAATCTCTCTCTTTTGTGGGGTGACCCACATCAGCAGGCTGATGAGTCTGCTCTTCACAGCAAAAACTAAACTCAGAAGTGGTTCTTGGCAAAGATAAGGCTAAATCGGAACTCTCCCAGGGCTCCTGCTCTGCAGACCTCTTCTGGCTGCTCCTTCTTGCCAGAACCTGGCAAAGAGGGTTGACAAAGTTCTGAATAAAATCCCAAATTTACATTTAGAAGAGAGGATGTCGGGGAATCTGACAATGAGTACGGAGCTCATCTGGACAGTGAGTTGCAGTGTGGGTGTTTTCCCTTTTTAAACATAAAGACAGCAGAATTACCTCAAATGAGCTTATCCCCGTGGCTGAAACACAAATCATAGAATCATAGAATCATCCAGGTTGGAAGAGACCCTTGGGATCATCGAGTCCATCTACCCTACACTACAAAGTTCTCCCCTATACCATATCTCCCAACACCACATCTAAACGTCTCTTAAACACATCCAGGGATGGTGACTCAACCCCCTCCCTGGGCAGCCTGTTCCAATGCCCGACCACTCTTTCTGTGAAAAATTCTTTCCTAATGTTCAGTCTAAACCTACCCTGCTGGAGCTTGAAGCCATTCCCTCTCGTTCTGTCATTAATTACCTGTGAGAAGAGACCAGCACCAACCTCTCTACAGTGTCCTTTCAAGTAGTTGTAGAGAGTGATGAGGTCTCCCCTCAGCCTCCTCTTCCCCACACTAAACAGTCCCAGCTCCTTCAACCGCTCTTCATAGGATTTGTTTTCCAGGCCCTTCCCCAGCTTCGTTGCCCTCCTCTGCACTCGCTCCAGCACCTCCATATCTCTCTTGGATTGAGGTGCCCAAAACTGGACACGATACTCCAGGTGTGGCCTCACCAGTGCTGAGTACAGGGGCACAATCACCTCCCTACTTCTGCTGGTCACGCTATTTCTAATACAAGCCAGGATGCTGTTGGCTTTCTTGGCCACCTGGGCACACTGCCGGCTCATGTTCAGCCGCTTGTCAGTTAGAACCCCCAGGTCTCTTTCTTCCAGGCAGCTTTCCAGCCACACTTCCCCAAGCCTGTAGCGCTGCTCGGGGTTGTTGTGGCCCAAGTGCAGAACCTGGCACTTGCCCTTGTTGAAACTCATGCCATTGATTTTGGCCCAATGATCCAATCTATCTAGGTCTCTAAATGGTCATCAGAGGAAAAAGGAGCATTTTCAGCAGCCAAGTCTGAAATCAGTCTGGGCTCAGGATAAGCTTTCTTAGCTGGAGAGCTCAAGATGTGACAAAGCTCAGTAATTGATTGGCCAAATCAAATCACTTTGGTTGTGTTTATGCTGGGGATGGTCCTGGCAAAAAAAGGGGTGGGCAACAAAGCCCGTCTCCAACAACTGCCCCTGTGCTGTGTCTCCGAGTTCAGAGATGTGGCCAATACTTTTGTTTTAAGATGACAGGGACTGGTAGAGCTGGGATCCCTCTAATCCAGCATATCATCAGCTGGTGCGTGTCTGTGTTCTGCAAATAGAACTTGTTGTCTTTTGTTGTCTTGGGTTTGTTTTGTTTTGTGTCGTCGTTTTTTTGGGGGAAATTACTATTTTACTGTAAAATATAATGTGAAAACTGTAACTTTAAAGCTACGGATTTCCTGTGGAGGCCACAGCAAAATGAGCAAGTTGAGTTGTAGTAAGTGACTTTGGATGACTGAGCTGTTTGGGTGAATAAGATACATAACGAGTTTCCACTGTACTACATACACCAGCAACTTAGGAGTCTGGGACAGGAACATCGGGGGGTTTTACACCATCCAAGTGTCTCCAGGCTGCTTTGAGGTATTACAAGATGAGGAATACTAGCTGAGAAACTTTGATTATTTTTTTTTATCATTTTTTTTTTTTTTACCCTGAGGCAGAATACCCTTTCTACAAGCAACATGTCACATTTGCAGGCATTTGGGCTTAAGGCCTAATTTTTTTCTTGAGCATTATTTCAGAGCTGCTGCAATTACTGCAAGTGGACTGAATATTTCGGTATCTAGCGCATGAAGAGGTTAATAAGGTTATTCATAGGAAGCATTTATTTATGTAAGAATCACTAGGCCTTGGCAAGCATATGGTAAATACAACAGATTTATTTAAAATCATAGAATGGTTAGAGTTGGAAGGGAACTCTAAGATCATCCAGTTCCAACCTCCTGCCTTGGGCAGGGACACCTCCCACCAGACCAGGTTGCTCAAAGCTCCATCCAGCCTGGCCTTGAACCCCTCCAGGGATGGGGCAGCCACAGCTTCTCTGGGCAACCTGGGCCAGGGTCTCACCACCCTCACAGGAAAGAATTTCTTTCTAGTATCTAATCTAAATCTCCCCTCTTCCAATGTAAAACCATTACCCCCTGTCCTATTGCTGCACTACCCGAGAGAGTAATTTAGCTTTATATAGAGTTATAGTTTTATGTAAGAGTTTTATATAAGTTTTATATATAGTTTTTATAAGAATTATTTATTTATAAATATAAAATAACAGCATGACAGGCACAGCTGAGGAAGCTTTTGAGGAAGCATCAACTGTTGATGACTTTCACGAGAGCTTAAAGACTGTGTTTGCATGTGGCAAACTATTGGTGTGTATCGTTCACAGGCATTATAATCCTGGGGGTTCAGCTTTCGTAGTGTTGGGCTAATGATGTCACAAATAACCTCATTAAATTGAGCCTGGTTAGATTAGGCTAAAAGCATATCTCGATCAGGTCCTTATGTTCTACAAAGGTTGGATTATCAGCACTGGGATTTAGATGTAAAGTCTCAGATTAAAAAATACCAAAAGCAAATAGTAGGAGGCCAGTAGTGGCACATCATCTCTTGACAATGGTTTGGCAGGATTGTGGAGTCTCCTTCTCTGGAGACGTTCAAACCCTCTCTGGGCAGCCTCTTCCAGTGCTGTGGCACCCTCAAAGTAAAAAAGTTTTTCCTCATGTTGAGATGGAATTTCCTGTGTTCCAGTTTGTGCCCTTTGCCCCTTGCCCTGTTGCTGGGCTCCACTGAGAAGAGTCTGGCTCCATCGTCTTGATGCCCACCCTTTAGATAGTGATAACTATTGAACAGTCTTCTCCAGGCTGAACAGACTCAGGTCTCTCAGCCTTTCCTCATCAGAGAGGTGCTCCAGTCCCTTCACCATCTTCACAGCAATGTACTTTGAAGCCTTGTACCACAGATGTTTTTCATGAGGTATTGCCCTCTTGTGGCTCTTCAATAAAAAGATGGTTCACTGACAGTGGAAGTGGCGTGAAGCCAGTTTAGGCAGATGGAAGGCACAGTCCTGGTTCTTCTCACAGCTGTGGATGAGATTGTCCTCTTTATTGTATCTCTTTCTGGCATCTGAGCTAATTATAAAATTATTAGATCCGTTCTTTGTTGCACAACTTCACAGGAAGTATGATGCCTGATGGTCCTGGGGCAACTGCAGCACACAAAGATCTGGACCATGTGGATTTATTCCAGCCACAGGTTCTACACAACCATGGAGGGAGAGGCCCAGGCTTTTTAACACTTGGAGAACTCCAGTTTATCTTCTGATACATACTTAGAAGTCTTTATTTTGTAAGAGTCGCACCCTGCAAACAGTAAAGAGGCTTTAAGAAGGACTGAAAACAGCACCATTCATGTTAATAATGTGGAAATTATGGGCAGGTGAAACTAGAACAGATGTGTTGCTATCCCTGTGCATCTGGTGGGAAGTGATGCTCCCATAAAATGAATGTATGATGCATGGATACTTTCTGGATCCAGAGAGGGAATTTTTGATAGCTCTTCAAAGCAGTGCTGGTAACTTCTGTTCCTTCTTCTTATGGCAGGGTACACATCCGCTTCAAGGAGTGCGTGGATTTCACGAGTGGTTTATCTCCTGTCATTTCTGTACGGGGCACACTTAATTTAAAAGGCTGCTCCTGTATGAGAATTAGTGGTTGCCCATAAAATCACTGTGGGAGGCATTTACACTGCCCTCGTCTAAGGTATGCTCATCTGCGGAGTAGCTGTTGCCCAAGTATGTGTAAGTGAGAGACTTCAGGCTCCAGAGCAAGACAAATCGGTTTGAAAACAACCTGTGATCAAGCAATTTGAAGGCTGTAGTTTAACTTAAAGAAATCAGAGTGCTGGACTCCTATGAGATGTGAAACTCCAGTAATCTGGAAAGGCACCTGAGGAGGGCTGGCAGGACCTAGGGAGAAGGATGCCATCTATTTCTTTTTCCTGGGAGCATTCTCAAGTATCAAGCTACAGCCCTTTGAAAAGGTTCTACAATATGAAAGTTACAGCAATCAAAGGATTCAGGGTGAAGAAACAGTTTGACGTTTCTAGCTCCCACTGAGCCTTTGACAATATCCTGAAAAAGCCTCATACGTGCAATAAAGGCAACATCCCAGAAAGCTTCAGAGACTCTCCTCCCCAGATACAGCCTCACATGTTTATAAATCCTCATTAAAGACCAGAGGTGCTTACCCTTGCAGCCACCCTGGCAGTTTGCCGGTGCTTGTGGATGTCTGTGTGAGAATTCCTGTGCTGCTAAACGTGGACCTACCGCTTCCTTAATAGACTGATGTTCCTGAGTCTACAGTGAAGTAATTTTTCTGTCCTAGGTAGATACTCTAATCAGATGTAGAAAGAAGAAAAAGGATAGTCCCGTTTCCTGGAGATACAGACCGCTATCTATTTCCAGTAGTTAATTCTTTGTACCAGTGAGTATTTCTGTGTGAAGTTTCTGTTGTATTTCACCTGAAGAAGTTCCTCATTTTAAGAACAAGTGATTCTGGGATACAAAGCACCATGTGCCTTTTATTTCTGCTGACTAAAATATTTCTTATGGCAGTTTAAGCTCTGATGTTGGTCCCTTTCAAGGTGGGACAAAGCTTCTGTGAGAACTTGAGACAACAGATGAGCCTGTCTCAGATGGGAAACCATAGTACCCTATTTAATTTGTGTTATAGAACATACATGTGATATAGATCTCTTAAAAAGGAGAATGTGTTACAATATTCACACCATCTCATAATCATGCTCTAATCTGCAAGGAAGGACGTGTTTGTGCCAAACTTTGCTTTATCCCTCTCTTATAGGGCCACTATGTAAATAATTTCTGTAAGTACTGAGTTCTGCTTAATGAAGCAATGAGGGTAGATGGAAGGATCCTTCAATGCCAAGTCTTCCTAGACTACTTTGAATTGTGAAAAGGGGAGGGAAAACCAGCTAGATCCTAAAAGTGCTAATAGTGTTATGGAAAACTGTAGGGTAAAATTTATAGAAAGGAGGGATGTCTTTGATTGGACACTAGATTATATCTATTTCTTTTATCCTACTGGATAACACTGGAAAAAACCAGAATGCATCTGGGGTATACTACTTGCCTGTTGATGGCCAGGGATTTATTTCTTCTGTGATGGCATTAAAGACCTTATTTTTTTTTTAAGGGAGTAGCTCCAGCTAGTAATCTAGACCCCTTTGGTGATATTAGTACCTCTAAATGATTTATGCTGGAAGGATTTCTAGAGATCTGTACTTCACCCCACCATTGCTCAGAGTGCAGATACCTTCAAAGCCCACTTGGGTTGCTCAGGGCTGTCTCTAGCCAAGCTGACTACCACAGGGGAGGCATCTTTGTCTTCAACTTCAAGCTCTTCAGTCTGAGAAGATGGCTTGCAAGAATTCAGCTTCTTTGATTAATCACTGCCAAGCTTAATACCTATATTTTTGCTTTTTATGTTAAGTATATGCGAGTAAAATTTAGACTGAGTGTGGCAATGCAGGCTTGCAAATGTTTTTGAGCTGAAAAGCAGACCAAAACAAATCACACCCTTTAGAAGGGAGATGCAATTTTGAGTAAGTTACAATTTCTTCTTTCTTCCAGGTACATACTCCTCTGCAATCATTTCTGCCATGAAAGATAAGATGCAGAGGCTCAACCTATCAACAGTGTCTGAATTTGTTCTCGTGGGCCTTTCTGATGCTCCAGAAGTCCGTTTTCTTCTCTTTGTGCTGTTCTTGATCATTTATTTGGCCACCATGGCAGGCAACATCACAATCCTGGTTGCCATGAGCACAGACACGCATCTGCACAACCCCATGTACTTCTTCCTTGGCAACTTATCCTTGCTGGATGTCTTGTGTCCCACTATCACTGTGCCGAAGATGCTGGAGGTCTTGTTGCTGGAGAACAAGGTGATCTCGTTCACCGGCTGCATGTTCCAGCTGTTCTTCCTCATTGATGTTGTAGGCACGGAGATCTTCCTCTTGGCCGTGATGGCGTATGACCGTTATGTTGCAATATGTCATCCGCTGCAGTACATGAATATCGTGAGTCTGAAACTCTGTGCTCACCTCGCCATTGGCACCTGGGTAGTAGGGTTTTTTAATTCTCTCTTGCACACATCTTTGGTTTTTACACTCTCTTTTTGTGGCTCCAATGGAGTTGACCAATATTACTGTGATATTCCCCCTGTGCTGGCCCTCTCCTGCTCGCCTACTTACAGTAGGGAACTGGTGATCCTCCTCATTGCTGGGGTCCTTGGAAGCGGTGCCTTTGTGGTCACTGTGGTCTCATATCTCTATATCCTGGTGGCCATCCTGTCCATGAGCTCTTCCGAGAGCAGGCACAAAGCTTTCTCCACTTGTGGGTCTCACTTGACAGTAGTGTGCCTCTTCTACGGGACCACCATTTGCACATACGTACGGCCTTCCTCCACCTACTCACCTAACCAGGATAGGATTGTTTCCATGCTCTATGGAACCCTCACTCCCCTGCTGAACCCCATAATCTACAGTCTGAGGAACAAAGAAGTTAAATGTGCCCTGAGAAGACTCATCAGCCAGGTCAGAGCTGCTTTAAGGAGACAAGAACATCTCTCTCAGTCTCTGGCATCTTCTAGAGCCCCAGCAGTTGGATAGGCGCCACAGTGTGTGACTGGTCTTCTCTAACTTTAGTCATCTACAGGCTTGAATCAAAACGCCTTCTCTGGGCTCCCCCTACAGATTAGAGGGAGGGGTGTGCACCTCCAGAATGGCACAGTTTTAGGTTATCACAGGAGGAAATGACTTCAGCTGGAAATGTTTTTCTCCATGGAGCATGGAGGAAGCTTAGATGAGAGCCTCAGCCTTGGCCATGGGGTTGGACGCGTATCTCAGAGCGTGAATGCTGGGAATCGGTACCGTATGCATATTTAGATACACATTCTTCTATCGTAAAGCAGCTTAGTGCTTCTTATTGACCACATTGCTCCTGCAGAACATGTAAGCACCTCCTTTGTGGGAGACTGACTGGAAGGAAGTCTCCTTTGCCATCCTTGAGGGTCACGCTGGGTGTGTTTTCAACCAGTGTGCTGAGAATCCAGCTGCAACACCTGCAGTGCCACCAGGCACAATCTGGCCATGGTTTGCACCATGTGTCTCAAAAATCAGTCTGCCAGGGTGCAAATCAACTCCCGTAACCTAGAGATGTCAACTATGCTGATGTCTATCCACTAGAGAGTTTTCTCAGACTCCTCTTTGCTGTGCGGGGGAAGGGAGGCTTTGCAGTTGCTGGATTGTAGGGGTTAGGAGGGACCTCTGGAGATCATCTAGTCCAACCCCCTGCCAAAGCAGGGTCACCTACAGCAGGCTGGACAGGAACGCATCCAAGTGAGCTTTGAATGTCTCCAGAGAAGGAGACTCCACACCTTCTCTGGGCAACCTGTTCCAGGCTTCTGCCTCCCTCACAATAAAGAAGATTTTCCTCAGGTTCAGATGGAACTTCCTCTGTTCCAGCCAAGGGCTATGTGACCCGTGGCACAGACACACTCTGGCTCTTCTCTGTGTTGGCAGACAGAAGGAAGGTTCTCAGAGGGTGCTGTAGGTCTGTGTGAGTCCACAACTAGGCAGAGTGCTTCGTTCCAGATAAAAATGAAGGTGTGGCTGACCACAAGGTGGTGGATATTAAACCAGTGGAAATAATTGCAGCTTCATCTGTTCTCAGCTGTCGCTCATGTTGACAATGGGTTCAAAAGTCAACTGTAATGACCAAAAAGCTTTTCCTTGGGATAATACATTCTGGTTTTTCTGGGATTTTCTTTTGTCTGTGGGTGTGGTGGTTTTTTTAAGTATATTTCACTAACTTCAGAAAATGCATGTAAGTCCATCTAAGACCCCCTAAATTTCAAACTCGAGCATTAAGGAGTGGGGAAGGTCCCCCCCCCCCCCCCCATGTAGCTTTAATGCTGCAGAGCTTCCCACAGGAGTTCAATGCCCTGACCTACAGTAAGGCTGGGATTCAGTTCCCTAAGAACAGGTTCTAATGGCACACAGGGTGACCCAAGGTATCTTATCCATAGTTCCTGCTCCATAAAAAGGACAGACTACTTAGAGTCGCGTTTCATTTCTACCAATTGAGTGAAAAGACCAGGGACTCCTTGTGAGGAAGTGTAGTGGTAGGATGAGGGGGAATGGCTTTAAACTGAAAGAGGGCAGATTTAGATTAGATCTGAGGAAGAAATTCTTTGCTGTGAGGGTGGTGAGAGCCTGGCCCAGGTTGCCCAGAGAAGCTGTGGCTGCCCCATCCCTGGAGGGGTTCAAGGCCAGGCTGGAGGGGGCTTGGAGCAACCTGGTCTGGTGGGAGGTGTCCCTGCCCAGGGCAGGGGATGGAACTGTATGATCTTGGAGGTCCCTTCCAACCCAAACCATTCTATGACAGACCGGCTCAGAGAAGATGACTTCAGCAGTGTAGATGTGAGAGTGATTAGTCATGTTATGAACAGAGACTTTCATAGCTGGAAAAGACTTTTGCTTGGCTCCTCCACGCTGCCGTTGGCAGTGAGGGAAGAGTTCAGGTGCTGCTTGCTTCCAGGGGACACCTCTGCTCAGCAGATGGCCCATGGCATAGGGACAAAGGAGCGTGCATGGACTCCGCAGAGCCATATGCATATATACATGCAAGTACACATTTTGTGTGTGTGTGTGTGCTCTGTGTGCTCATGTCTGCTGGGCATAGATCTTCAGCCTCACTGCTGGTGGGACCTGGGGACATGCAGCAGCCTCGCCTCTCCTGGGCTGTTGGACCACACATGATGTATTTCCCTCTAACAATCACAGAACCAGAAAAGTGAGAATATAATAGCAAATTGATTACTGTATTTTGATTTGCTCTTTCTTTAATAAATACCATGTTATCAAAAAAATGCAGTATAAACAGAAGTACATTTAACCTAACTGGCCGCTGCAATGATAAACACTGATTTCCCTAAACTGACCCGTTAATAGAGAGTCATTAATTTATTCTCCAGAAACAAAGGAAAAGTTCTTCCAATTCAAATCCTTCTGCAAAAACACATTTTTCTTGTGCTTATTTTTTTTCTTGCGAAGTTAAGTATGTCAGCAGATTTTCTTATCCTCTGCACGTATGTCTGATGTTTTCACCAATTCCCCAAATGTGAACTTCAGAGAGAAATCCCTGCAGGATGCCCTTGGGGAGATCTCGCCCCAGCTGTCCTAGAGAGGCTATGATGATTTATCCCATGACCACAGGACATCATTCTGGTTTCATAAAGACCAACAGAGCCCGTTTTTTGACTTTGGCATAATAATTGCTGAGTATGGGTCTGCAAATAACACAGGAGCCCTTTGAGATGAGAGTGGGTGGGTGAATTGCTGCTGGTACAGAGTCATGCTGTGTGGGTAGATGTTGATTGTCCTCATGAGTCTCTGTTAACAACTAAGTGATTGGTGTGTGCATGGACAAAATCTTCCATCAACACCTGCCTGATGGTCCCACCTGCCCGTAGTTTCACTGGGATGGAGGAGAACTATGAAAAACTGCAGAAGCTCTGATGCAAGGTAGGAAAATTAAGGGTCTTATTAAGAGACTAGTGATAAAGAATGCAGCAAAGACGAGGAGGAAAATGACAATGCACGTCGAATAACTCTTTTACACGTGAGTTGACAAGGAATTTGAGTATCACAGTAGATAATAAAGACAACAAATAAGGATTCTTCGTTTACTGCTGTGTTTAAATCACAGGGTGAAAATTGGCTTTTCCCGAGTTTGTTGTTTTGCCTTGTCCACGGCCCATCTTCAAAATGAAGGGTGGCAAAATTGCTCACCGTTACTATTCAGTTTTGAAAGTCTGTCTGAATCACTGGTATCCAACAAATGGCACGAGAGTCTGAAGTTTCAAGTCTGGCTGAAGACTGTGGAGGACTCGAGTGTCTATGAACAGGAAGAGGAACTGCGGGAAGTTTTGAATCATAATTGTTGGAAATACCTATTCAGGTGTCAATATCTGGCACTGACCATCATTCTCAAAATAATGGGGATCTCAGAAAAGAGAATATGTACAGAGAAAAGGCAGTCTGCAGACACAATCCTCGAGTGTATTTCACTGCATCAACCCCAGGAGCTGCAGGAGAAGAGACGTGAATGAATAACAGAATAAAGATGACAATGGCAACCCGTAAGATAGAGTTTAGTGACTGGTGATGTTGGATACCCCAAGCCTCGCGTGCTGCCCTTGCCCACCCAACGGCACAACCATCCCTGGGCTCATCACGCCCAGCTTAGATCAGAGGATGAATGGAGAAACGGGGCTTTGTAGGTACCTGTAGGCAGCAGGAGATGGTGCAGGCAATATTTGACACCAACATAAAATTGCCAAAGAGTGTAGCTTTCTCTCCTTGGCCTGGCTCCTCCATCCTCTGGTCCATTCCCCCCAGTTAAGTTGTCCTTGCTTAGCCTGGCCCTTAGATCTGTATCTTAGGTCATTAATTCCTTTGCCATACGTGCAGATCTTTTTCTTCTTGGGAATCTTAACTTAAATTTAGACACCCAAACTTCCTAAGCGTAACTCCACGCTGCCTGTCTACCCTCTCACTAAATGCAAGAAGCAAACAAGTGATAATTGACCTTAAACATCTGAGAGCTTTTCCAGATGGACAGAATTGCCCTGTGGAAGTGCCTGACTCCAGTCCCAGCAAGGATATTTTCTGATAATGATATTGAGAGCTTCTCGATAAAGACATTAGTGGGAGTGAAAGAGGAGGGTTGTATCATGCACCGAGTTGGAGGAGCATGTTGGCACACTATTGGAAAATGCTTTCTGAAAATGAGAGCTAAAGGTACGTCTTAGTCTACTGAAAGGGGGTTTGGAAGGTATAAAATTGTAGGTACTTTTGAGGCTATTTGAGGAAGGTTGAATGATGCAAACTTCTTTATAGAGAAGTAATAGGTCTGCAAAAGTGCTGAGATTATTCTCACTTGATTGATCCCAGAAGTCTCTGATTAGATACGTTTAATAAAATACATTATTATATATAATCTATAATATAATATATAATAATAATCTATATTATTATATATCTGCAACTGGTTCTGGATTTTTAAATGAATGATATGTATTTTACATACCTGCTTGAACAGTTTCACATCAGCTATGCAGAAGAGACCAAAATCCTGAGCTGGAAAGGAAATAGTGAAGGGAAAATTTGCCTTCAGATTTACCCACTTTGGCAATCTTTGGTCAAAATGTTAAAAGTGAAAGTGCCAACTTTCAGGAGTTATGTTGCATGCATGACTGGGAGGTCTGGCAGGGAGACAGCTGGGGTTGGCGTCTTCTCCCTTTCACCATCTACAGTGCAAGTGTCAACATCTGAACAGGTCATCCTCAGAGGTACCCTCAGAAGCTGAGTCGTCTTATCTCAAGCAAAATGGTTCATAATAGGTCAGAAAAGCCAATTTTGTATGTTGTCTGGGAGGCCAGACAGCTCATTTATAGCTGCGTATAGCGTGGTCGTCTAAAGTAAGTTGGATCTTACTTCTAACGACTAAGGAATCAACGACAGAAGGAAAGACTACACCTCGCCTCTGGATGGATAAAAAGATACCAGTTCTTAGACTAAAAAGCACAGACACTATCCCACAGGATGATAAATTCCAAGTTAAGCTTTATCTTTGTGATGGGACCTTGTATTAACTGTAGCCTTACGGTATTTGAGATGAACTAGATGTTTGAAATACAGGAAAAATCATCAGTGTGAACAAAGTTACATGATTTCAACCGTGAACAGGGTATTTATGAAACACTCCATGTGTTCCCCAAAAATCCTTGTGCAGGTATGGGACTTGATACTGGAAGGGAATCATAAGTCAAAGGAGAGGTTGTGACAAACTGCTTTCTGGTAAGAAAAAATCCAACTCCTAAGAACTGCTGATGTTTCTTCCAGAGACGGCACTGTCATTGCAAGGAAAAAATCAGCAGTTCTTACACTTTTTTCTTTTCCATTTAAGTTCAATGACGGCGTCAACTTTTTACGTTGGTATTTATGAAGTGGAAATTGCATCAGGATTTTTTTCACCCTCTTGCCTCCACGTCTCTCTGCAGTGATGTAAGAATGGCTGATGAGAACTGCACCAAGGTGACCCGGGTCACCTTCTTGGGACTCACAGAGCACCCACAACTGAAGCCTGTCCTCTTCACCCTCTTCCTGGGCACCTACGTGCTGACGTCAGTGGGGAACCTCGGTCTGATCGCTCTGATCAGGGTCAGCCCCCAGCTTCACACCCCCATGTACTTTTTCCTCGCCAACTTGTCCTTCTTAGACGCTTGCTACTCCTCCACCATCACCCCCAAAATGCTGCTGGACCTTCCAACAAAGAACAAAGCCATTTCTTTTGCTGGCTGCCTCACGCAGTTTTATTTCTACGCTGTTTTTGCCACAGCTGAGGCTTACCTGCTGACTGTCATGGCCTACGACCGCTATGTGGCCATCTCCAAGCCCCTGCTCTATCAGGTTGTCATGTCTCACGGTGTCTGCATGAGCCTGGTTGCCGTGTCCTACATTGCAGGGTTGCTGAATGCCATTGTGCACACAAGTGCCCTGCTCCATCTGTCCTTCTGTGGTCCTCTGATCATCAACAACTTCTACTGCGATGCGCCACCGCTGTTCGTTGCAGCCTCCACCGACACACGTCTCAATGAGGGTTTAATGTTTGTGTTTGTGGGTTTCAACTTGACGACCACCAACCTGCTCATCGTCGCCTCCTACGCCCGCATCGTGGTGGCCGTGGCCAGGATGGGCTCTGCTGCAGGCCGGCGCAAAGCCTGCTCCACCTGCGCCTCCCACTTGGCAGCCGTCTTCATTTTCTACATGTCTGCTACCTTCAATTACATGCAACCCAGTTCATCAAACTCGCTGGAAAGCAAGAAAATCGCGTCCATCTTTTACACCATTGTAGTCCCCATGCTGAACCCCATGATCTACAGCCTGAGAAACAAGGAGGTGAAGGAGGCTCTGAGCAGTTTCATCAGGAGGAAAATGTACTGCTGAAAGAAATCTCATTTTATATTATTTTCCTCTTTTTTTTTTTTTTTCTCTAAGGAGAATGTTTCATGCAGGTCTCTGGGACTGTTGCCTCCAAAACCATTTGGCACCTCATATGTTAGGGTTGAAAAATTACTCTGGTCTCAGACTGTGTCCACTGACATCAGACCTGTCTCTAGAACAAAGTTCTTGCCCAGTAACTCTACCTCCCGTGTGATAATCATGATGCCACTGGGCGAAACAAGGCAAAAGTAAGTCTATGGGTAAAGAGGTGGTGATCTAGATCTTCACACAGAATCACAGGATGGCGGGGGTTTGATGGGACCTCTGGAGATGGCCTTGCCCAAGCACCTGCTCAAAGCCAAGTCAAACAGAGAGGCCGCCAAGGCACGTGTCTACTCTCAATATTTTTAAGGACGGAGAGCCCACAACCTCCCTGGGTTTTCGGTGCTTGGTGATTACAAGAATAAAGGTTTTCCTTGTGTTTAAATGGAGTTTCCTGTATTTCAATTTGTCTTCTCACTGGGCACCACTGAGAAGAGTCTGGTTCTGTTCTCTTATTCCCCCCACAACAGGTATTTACACTCACTGAGAAGATCCCCCCCTGAGCATTCTCTTCTCTAGGCTGAACTATCTGAGCTGGCTCCTCGTATAAGATGTTCTAGTCCCTTAACGCCCTTCCCTGGTCCCACTCCAGCATGTCCTTGTCTTGCACTAAGAAGCTGAGAGCTGGACACGGCACCCAGGTGTGGTCTCGTTGACTCTCCTGGCAATGCTTTTCCTAATGCAGCCCAGGAGGTTTTTGACCTTCTTTGCCACAAGCGTTGGCTAATGGTCAGCCTGGTGTCCCACTGGACACCCAGGTCCTTCTCTGCCAAGTTCCTTCACAGCTGGTCACACTCCAGCCTTTACTGGTGCCTGGGGTTATTCCTCCTTGGTGTTTCCCTTGGTTGAGCTCCATGAGGTTCCTCTTGACCCATTTCTCTAGCCTTTCCAGGTATCTCTGAGGGGCAGCACAACCATCTGGTGTACCAGCCACTCCTCCCAGTTCTGTATCATCATCTGGAACCTTGCTAAGGTTGTAGTAGCTGGAATTCCCATCAAAATATTTGCGGCAACTTAGAACCATCACCCTTTTTTGGTTAACCAGAACTATTTGTTTCTGTTTTCCATTTTTGTTTGTTTTGTTTTCCATTTTGTCTGACTGCAAACCACATTTCCAGGATGCTTGGTGCATACGCTGAGCGAGCGTGAACTTTAATGGGCAGTACTGAATGAAGAATACTTTAAAAGCCGTGATAAAGTATAAAATTTTATTAATTCTGAACAAAATCATGTTCTGTATCTGAATATTTGTAGGCTGAATCATAAAATATTGCACGGACTTATTTGTGGACCACCACTGGCCTCCAGGATAGTAACTGTGCAACTTACACCCTTGAACTGAATACGCATTTCTGTATATATAAAGAACATGTTAAATGAGCTGTTCAAATTCATTTTTTGAGCCCATCCTTACAGTAAGTTTTCTTCTCTAGATTATAATAAGACCAGGAGGCACTTTTTCCGTATGCTTACTTCAGCGCAGAATATGAAATAGCAACCGAGTACAAAACCTGGGGCTCTGAGCAGAAGTTAATGCTTTTTATTACCCCCTGTGCATGGCTTTATATGTAGATAAGCCGGATTTCACCAGCCATCCCATTTCTCAGCCTCTCCTCATGTGTGACTACCCCGAGAGCACCTCAGGGTGCAGACCCTGCCTTGTGAACTCCCCCAAGCCTGCAGAGAAGTTGGCCTTCTGCAGGGGAAGGAGATGGAGGGTAAATGTTGGGACGAGCCTTGGGGGGGTGGGTGCAGATCAAGCCATGGTTTTACTGACAGAGCTGGCTACAGAGGAGACCACCTCACAGACTTCGGCCCTTCAGGCAGCAGAAGGCAACTGAGAACCACCAGGACAGATAGCATCTGTCAACTGGGGTAGTTCATGTGGGTCAGGATCATGATGCCCCATCCCTGGAGGTGTTCAAGGCCAGGCTGGATGGAGCTTTGAGCAACCTGGTCTGGTGGGAGGTGTCCCTGCACATGGGACATGAGGGACTAGATGATCTTGAAGATCCCTTCCAACCCGAACCATTGTATGATTCTATGACAGCAACAACAGGTCATAGTGGCCCTGATCAGCTCCACCTGGTGTTTTCTTGCCTGGTCACATGCACACTCACCCCTTCCCCTGGACTAGTACCCTCCATTTTAGGGGACCTTCAGGCCTTCCCTGCACAGATGTGTCTGGCTGCATCTGTCTCCTGGATGTACCTTGGACCTGTGCTGTAGATAGTTTTATTCCCAAATGGACAACTGTACCTACATTGTAGCTCATCTTCAGCCACATCTCCTTTTGCTTCTAACTGGACCCCCTGGATGAACCCTGACTCTGGTTCCTCATCTGCCATAGCTCTGGCTGTTGATGGACCCCCATGTGATGTCCCAAGCACTTGTTGCAAGGTGCTGAGTGGCTTCTGCCAAACAGAAGCTGTTGGCCAGGGGCAGCTGCTCTCTCAGCAGCTTGGTGGTGCAACGCACAGATCTGTTATCCTTCAAACTCCAGTGGTAACTCCTGTACCAACCGAGTGGAGGACTGGCAAGGTGTACGCCAACCCATAAACTCGCCAACCAACTTCAGGCTGTGTGGAGTAGTTGTGACAAACTAAACTGCTTGAGAAGTGCTCATTGCCTTTAACAAAGAGGAAAGTTTCCTTCTCCTCAGTGTCTGTGAAGTTGTCCCCCGGGGGCTTGTTAGGAAGAATGAGGTAGGTTTACTATGAGCTTTCTAAGAAGCTTTCAAGATCATTAGAGGTTTCTTCACCACACCCAGAAGAGCTTGTTAAACTGATGACTCCTGGGTGGCTGGCCCCCAGGGGATTCCTTGTTTTGGGAAGGGGAGAAGTGTAATTTGTGATGGAAATAGATTTCATGACTTAGCTGATGTTGGAGTTCAGGCCTGCTGAGAGGCTTCCAGTGGGTCATGGCATGACTATTGCCTCCACCTTCTGCTAGACAAGGCCTCCTATTTAGTCTTGTTAAGAGGTCAAGAAATTGCCTGTTCCCTCTACGTGTACAGTTGATATGCATTTCTTTGCCCTCACTAATCAGATACTTTGTCTTTGCCTTATCTTCCCTATCTTTCACTCAAGAGTATTTTTTTAAAGAGTCCTTTAGGTGTGGTAGGAGCCTGGGTCCGTCTAGGAAAAGGCTGGTGCCTGGCTCTGGCTACACTTCTCCTTTTCTGGCTTAATCTGCACTAAATTTATCTTTGTATTTACCTGTGAAAGGCTTAATCTATCCAAGAGCTCACTTACCTTATCCCAAGAGACTCTGCAGGAGGTGCAGGCCTCTCCAAGACATAGCCCACCGTGTCCAAACTCCATTCTGGGCTTGCTTAGCTGATGTAACTCAAGGTGAACTAATGCTCCTGGTAGGTGGCTGGAGGGTCTTGTTCTGGGATGGTGCTGAGCTGCAGGAATATCTGTCCCTGCTGGGGCTGTGAAGGATGAGCCATTCACCAAAGTGGCAATACGTCCTACCCCAGCAAGGACCTGTGCCAGATGTCAGACCCTCTTTCCCCTGGCCACCCTGAAAGGTGGCAGATAGCAGTAGGGGTAGACATCTGGCACGTGACCTTCCCCCAGGTGACAGCGATCTGCCCAAAAACCCAAGCAAGGAGTTTGTCCTCATGTGTTTTGTATCTTACATGGTGTAAGAGTAAGGGAGTAGTTGAAGATCCAGCACTAAATAAGCTTTCTCCTTTCTCTGCCCTTGCTCGGAAGGCAAGAGCCACAGCTGGGGCCATGTGCCCTGCTGTGAGCCGCAGCAGAGCCCAGATCTGTCCCTCTGGGGTGGGTTTCTGGGCTCAGACCCACCAATGCCACCTCCAGATGCTGGTGCTTAATGGCAGCGTGAAGAGCCAGGGCTGAAACCACCCCTTAGTCTGGTCCTTCCCTGCACAGGATGGGTGTAAGCACACTTTTGATGTGTGGGACACCAGCTAATGAGTGACATTCGTTCACTAATTGCATTTTCCACATGATCAGGATGCACCGATCACCCTCAAAACACCTTTGTAGTTGCTGCTGTGATCTTCCTTTACTTTCTGCAGGGACTCCACTTTCTGCCAGCTCGCAGAGAAAACCACACCAGCACGAATCACAGAATCACATGGGGTTGGAAGGGGCCTCTGGAGATCATCCAGTCCAAGCCCCTGCCAGAGCAGGTCCACCCAGAGCAGGTTGCACAGGAACGTGTCCAGGAGGGTTTGGAATGTCTCCAGAGATGGAGACTCCACCACCTCTCTGGGCAGCCTCTTCCAGGGCTCTGCCACCCTCACAGGAAAGAAGTTCCTCCTCATGTTTAGGTGGAACTTCTAATGATCAAGTTTGCGCCCATTTCCTCTTCTCCTGTCCCTGGGCACCACTGAAAAAAGACTGGCCCCATCCTCCTGACACCCACCCTTTAAGTATTTATAGGCGTTGATCAGATCCCCCCTCAGTCTTCTCTTCTCCAGACTAAACAAGTCCCTCAGCCTTTCCTCAGCAGAGAGATGCTCCAGGCCCCTCATCATCTTTGTAGCCCTCTGCTGTACCCTCTCCAGCAGTTCCCTGTCCTTCTGGAACTGGGGAGCCCAGAACTGGTCCCAGTGCTCCAGATGGGGCCTCCCCAGGGCAGAGCAGAGGGGGAGGATGACCTCCCTCCACCTGCTGGTCACACTCTTCCTGGTGCCCCCCAGGATGCCATTGGCCTTCTTGGCCACCAGGGCCCATTGCTGGCTCATGGGCACCCTGTTGTCCACCAGGACTCCCAGGTCTTTCTCCTCAGAGCTGCTCTCCAGCAGGTCAGCCCCAACCTGTGCTGGTGCAGGGGGTTATTTCTCCCCTATTAATCTCGCCTATTAACGGCTGGTTGTTTTGTGTTGGCAAACATTAAAGGCAGAGTGTGCACCACGAAATCATAATTACAAATTTGTGTACCTGGGACGACTGTTATTTCCAGGCGTGTTGTTAAACCCCAGTCATGCTGGGTGGGGAGAAAGTCTTCACACGCCTGTAAGGTTACAGCCACACAATTTCAGCTATGAAAGCTGAAATTCATCCTGCCTAACTCTGGTAGCCTAAAAACTAATCGTTTAGAATAATCTTAAAACAGGTGTCTAAAAGCCAGTTTTCCTGGACAGACAAAGAGGCAGAAACACGAAACAAGCACCAAATTGCTGACACCTGTAATGGCTTATTTGTATTTTATGTTTTTTCAAACATATTCTTCAAGTATATCGATTTCATTACCTCCCTTTTCTGAAAAAAAAAAAAAAAAAAGAAAAAGAAAAAGAAAAGAAAGAAGATATATTAAGGTGCGAATTGCTTTCTTAGTCTTCCATTCACACACGAATCAGTCAGACGGTGTATTGTCCTGGCAGCAGTTTGGATTTGGTACCCCCTTTTGTATTACGGCTGTAGAATTTGGGCAGCTTTCCCTCAGTCTCACACTGGCCGCAAATGAGCGGTTTTGTCCTGCAGCTCAGGACCCAACGAGGCATCTGTTCCACGCCTGCATCTGCCAAACATGCGAGATGACTCTCATCTTTGGAGATCAGAAAGTCGTCCTGATTTAGTTTTCCTGATACCTTCCTCAGGTGCTTCTGGGGATGGTTGACAGTCTGGTTATTTGACAGGCAGAAGGAAAAAGAGACAAGGATGGAGGATATTTCTTAGAGCACAACAGTTTGGGCCACAAAATTAAAGGGGAAAGACAAGATTTTGGCTTTAAAGATGCTGTGTCTGCTTTGGCGGCACGTGTCTTAGGCGTCATAGGGATCTGTTCTTGCTTTCTTGTCATACATTGGTTTATTTAGACTTGGAAGTCCATTGGGGAAGGACTTTCTGTGGGTTTCTTTAGGCTTGGATTGAATTATTCCATCTAACTTTAGTCATCAAAATATGTCTACGTAAGGAAGGTCAATCAGTGCGTGGAGAGGCGTTCTCCCTCCATAGTCAGTGAGGGATTCTGATATGAAATTGGAATTACGATGGATCCAACAATGTGGATCCAATAGCATCCACCAGATTTTGGCTGTAATGTCATCGAGTAGCAAATAAACCCACACCACAGGACGGAGGACGCACAGCCATCCCTGGCTGAGAAAGCCAGCGGGTGGGGAGCAAACCCACCCTTGTTCTATGAAGGTGAGTACAAAGCACATCTCTAAAAAGGTTAGTTTAATTGTCCGTAAGTTCAGGAGGTCTGGAGTACTCCTCATCTTGCCTGGGTTACTTAAAACCTAAGGATCTACTCTTTGAGTTACGGAAAGAAAACCCCTCTCCGATATTCATGTCTGATTGTGCCCTACTCAAGTCAGAAAACAAAACAATCTACTGCCCCAAAGAGAAAAGAAAATTGAAGGATCTTGGCCCGTGAGGGGCCGGAGTTGGACTGAAATGCAGCAGGAATTAGGAAGGGGAAGAATTTATTCATAGAGGAAGCAAAGCGAGTTGAGAAAATGCTCACAGCGCAAGGGGATAAATATTAGTTGCAAACAACCGTTCCCTTTACGGAGAAGATGGAACTTTTGTTGGCAAACCGACATAACAGAGGTTGAGAAATCTTCAGGTCTGAAGAGAAATCCCAGTAGCAGCTCGTGCTTGCAACAAGAAAATATCTGTGTGCTCTAAAGTTAATTACAGAACCCTTCAGAAGCAAATTTAATTTTAAGCTTTATATAAAGCACTTAATTTTTCTCACAGTTCTTTAACTATTTTTTCTTTCTCCTCACTTTTTTTTTTTCTTCCTTGTCCTGATACTATTGGCATTTTCCACTTCCGTTTTAAATGAATTGCCGGAGTGAGGAAGGCTGAAGTCCCAATGTCTTTTTTTTAGCCTCTGGGTTTTAGGCCAAATCCCAAATGTTATTTAGGAAGTTATTTGCAAGCGAGGTCTTTTTGTTTAGGCGCTATTGAATTTAGCACATTTATGATTTCCTCTCAGTCCTTGCAAAATAAGTCTCGGACAATTGCAGGTGGAGAAATAATCACATTTGATTATTGTTTCCACTCACAGAACTAAATGCAACGCTACCAATCCCTGCAAAGCCTTTAAATAAACATAGATTTGGGTCTTTTCATTGCCCTTCTCAGGGCATTCTTCATGTCCTTGTTCCTAAGGCTGTAGATGAGGGGGTTCAGCATCGGGGCTACAACGGTGTAAAACACTGCAACCACTTTGTCCCTGTCCTGAGGAGGCCTTGACTTAGGATTCATGTACGTGCAGATGGCTGTCCCATAGAATATGGTGACCACCGTCAGGTGGGATCCACAGGTGGAGAAGGCCTTGGATTGCAGATGCGCAGACTGAATCTTCAAGACGGCGGAAAGGATGTGGGCGTAGGAGGTGATGATCAGAAGAAAGGGGGTGAAGACTATGAGGATGCTGAAGATGAAGATGACCAATGCCATGAGGGCAGTGTTGGCGCAGGCCAAGGCCAGCACTGCTGGCACTTCGCAGAAGTAATGGTTCAAGATGTCAGGCCCGCAGAAGGGCAGCCGCAAGGTGAGGCTGTTGATGACCATGGAGCTCAGCAGGCTGCTGGTCCAGGAGGCCACCACCATGTGGGTGCAAAGCTTCCTGTTCATGACAGTGGTGTAGAGCAAGGGGTGACATATTGCCACGTACCGATCGTAAGCCATGACCCCAAGCAGGAGACACTCTGTCATGCCAAAAGCCGTAGAGAAATACATCTGAGCAGCACATCCAGAGAAGGAGATGGTCCTCTTCTTGGTCAAGAGGTTCACCAGCATCTGGGGGATGTTGGTGGAGACATAGCAGATGTCTAAAAGGGACAGGTTGGCAAGGAAAAAGTACATGGGTAAGTGCAACTGGCAATCAGCTCTGATTACTGTAACGATCGCGATGTTCCCAGCCAAGGTGAACAGATAAAAAACCAGGAACACTATGAAAAGAACAGTCTGTGTCCGTGGCTGGGAGGAAAGGCCTTGAAAGATGAATTCTGTCACTATGCTTTGGTTTCCCCCAGCCATTATTACTCCAGTGGTTTAACTGTCAAGATAAGGGATAGTAACAAAGTCAATTCATATCTGTTGCAAGATAAGTGTAAGAGCTTATATTTCTCTCTGAAGGGGAGAGAATATGCTATGGAAAATAAGGTAGCAGACACAACATACCATCCACTGTCTATTGTCTATTATGGTGGCAAGAGAAAAGAGAAAATGTTGAGAAAGTTTTCTAATGGTACATTTAGCTGAACCCGTTCCTGTGTTCTAGTTCCTGTGGTCTAGTTACACAGATTTAACAGAAGAATGCCTAATTTATACACATTTTAATGCCTAACAGAGTTACTATCCTCTTTAGAAAATCAAAATTCAATGTCTGATCAAAAGATTATGTGTTAAAATCCCAGTTCTGGATATCCTCTCTTAACATGGGTAGAAACACAAAACAGACTTCGGAGTGAGACAATCCTTCAGGCACTCTCATTATGAAACAGAGCTACTCTTTTTGGACAAATATCCATAGACCTGTCTCCTTTTCCTGCAATAAAGCCAAAATTCAGCACACAGACCACATCTAACAAATATGTCCAACCTCCTTAATGTATATCCAGAATCTTATAGCGTTCTCATCGCTGTAGATCCTGCTGTTCACGTCCTGTCTTTACACAAGATGTTTTAAGTCTTTACTATGAAAAGAAAGTTTCAGAGTAGTATATGGTCACAGTTTCTGGATCCTCAGTCTTCGTGCGGTAAAAGGAGAGTAGCAGAACGCCCACGTTAATAACGCTGTGGAAGGCACTAATAAATGTCACTCGATACGCTGCGGGGTATCGGAGACATCTGAAGGCGGCCGTCCCATTTGATGCAGGGTTGTCGGAGGGCTCCTGGAATGAAAATTGGACAAATGGACAGGTCACACGAGGGTGTCTCAATCTCTACGTGTGACCTGTCTGCTACGGCAAGGGCTGAACAAATTGTTTGGATGCCTGGTTCATACAGTCAATGGACTCTAAAGGGCGATTCAGATGACCGGCTAGGAGGTGACAACTTTAGCTATCTCAACTTCTCAGCTGTTCCTGAGAACCTGAGCAGCCTTCTGGACTGAGCCTTAACACCTGGTTTATTCCTCACTCGTGACAGAAATATAGCTGTATAACTTACAGATAAATGCTTATATGTAGGCGCTTAAATCTGATGCCTTAACCTGAAACTGAATCCTATCCTGTGTTTTTAAGACCAAGCAGACACTCACAGCCTGAAATAGCGATTATGCTGTCAAGGAAAAGTACTGCAAAATGAAGCATCTCTCCAAAACAGAAACTGTTCCAGAAGGGAAGTTAAGAAATATCCTAAAAAACTAATTTCAAGGAGGCAGTTTTGCCTCAGCCCAAGATTAGTGTCTCTCTCTACGTTAGCTTGTACCTTCTCTCAGGTAGGTGAGACCTCTCTCAGGACATCAGTGAGCCATCACCCCAGTCAATACAACTGGAGGACTCTGTCTCCACTGCAGCCCAGGGAGCCCAGAGGGCTCAGCACCCATCTCCTAGTCAGCAAAGGATGGTACATCCCTCCTGAAAGGAAAGATTAAGGTGCCGAAGCATCCCCACCTCTTGCCAATTTAGGTACACTGTGGTATCCGAGACATCTGTATGGGACAAGCACGTATGATAAAAGAGCTGCAGAAGATTTGTGTCAACTCTATCAACTAGCTTTTGACTGGCACCTCTGCAAATGCAGATGTGGCAATCAGCTCGCACGTAAACACCTAAATTTCGGTGAGATGGGTCTGATCCCATCAGACAAGATAGGGGTTGGACTAGATGATCTCCAGAGGTCTCTTCCAACCCCTACTCTTCTGTAATTCGGTGATCTCTGACGTTTAATGAGATGAATCCAATTCTTATTCAAGACATGAACTCTCTAGACTAGGTGGCCGTTATCAGTCATGACGTCATCTATAAAAACCTGAATAACAAGAAATTCAGCATCTTAAGATGTAGAACTTGAAAGACATCTTTCTCTCATCTAAGTACGTACATGTACAATCATTTTAAAGCCTGTGCCAACATAAACAGCTACACTCAACTTCTGATTCTGTTCAGGCATTTATAATTAACATAACTACACTGCGTAGGCAAAGAACAGTTCAATTTTGCCTTCAATAAACCAGTTGTAACGTTTTTGATGAATATCATACCACATCAAAAAACATCCTTCAGGATCTGAAAACTGGGAGCGAGAAGGGAAATTTACTGTAGCTATAGCTTAAATAACTAGAGTGGGATTCTCTCTAGGATTTAGTTTTCTAAATACTTTGGAGTATCTGAGACCAAGTGGCTCATGAGAAGTTCCATGGCCTTGAGAACTGTGCTTCTAGATCATTTACCCACTTCTGAAAATCATCTCCTTATATTACTGACATCAGTAGATAGCACAAGCTCCCAATTTACATCTTGAGGTTTCAAAGCAATTTGAAGGATGAGAGTCGGTTATATTTTAGAGAAAAAGTAGACAAAAAATAAGGTTAAGTGCTTTGAAGAGGTGTCTTAGACAAGCCATTATCTTATCATGGCATATCTGTCAGCAGTGACAAACATGCCTTGGACCTTATATAAATTCTCATATAGGCTAAAATACCTTGAAATCATCCTGATATGTCTTTGTTCAAGGTTTGTAAAATTAAAGAATGTTTCTTCTGTACCTGAGAATGTCCAATCTGCAACAAGGTTGAAATTCATCCAGCAATAGGAATACTGATAGCAGAATACCCAGCCACACCTTGCCCAGTCTCCAGAAACGTTAGGTATTTGGAGGTAAGAAATAAATGGCAAGTGGCTTTGTCCTTTACAAAGATTTAGCTCATTCGAAGTGATAGGAAAGTAGTGGAAGAATTGAAGTCACGTTTCAAAATTTCCCCTTTGAGACACCATAACCAATTTTAAATGCCAATGGGAAGTGGTCCCAGAGGTAGTATTGCAATTACTCCTTGTAAGAACAAGCCCAAGTATAATTTTAAGTATTTAAGTCGTAAACAATCGTAGTTTTGGTAAAAGTTTTTAAAAAATGCCTGTTCAAGACTTGGTGAACCGTACATTACACTTCAAATCTTAAGAGACCAAATATTTTAATGGATTTGTGGGATTTTTAGAGCATTGTCTAAACATGGAATTTTATCCAGTTATTCCTAATTTGAGCCAAATTACTTCTGTGAGGGTGAAACACATCAATACTCCAATTTCAGCCTGAAGACATCAGGAGATGCAGAATCAGATACATCACGTAAGGCGAAATCCTCCTCAGATGTCCAAAAATTAGTTATTTAGGTCTAAACTACTAACTTTCTGTATAGTTAACAGCGGAAAATAGCCATTTTCAGAGCACAAGGGAAACAACGTTTCCTCCATATTCAGCACAGAGGAATCAGCATTTCCAGAGAGCGATTGATCTCATTGTTTGGAAAGAGGAAGATAAATAACTGCAGTTGGTGAAATGACTTCCCAAGGGCTGGGAAGGCAGTGGTGGAATGGATAGCCTGGATAATTTCCCCTCACACCAGGTATTTATCTCTTTCCCATCTGCCTGGACCCAAGACGGACACTTCAAGGAGAGGGAACTGCACTGGATTCAGCAAATATGGTGTTTCAGCTGTTTGAGCGGCAAAAATTCGGACTCGGTTACTGGGTTTGTGTCATGACCCATTTTTAATGAGGTTTCAGGGCTGGATGAGGTGTGCCAAAGGTTCAACCAAACTTTGGGAGGCCTGGGGGGAAGTAAGACCTCACTTCAGACCTTCTTCCTTAGGTATGATATGAGCATCTTCAGCCAGGATAAAGAGGAGCACTCATCTCTGAGGAGAGGACATCAGCTATAACCCCCTCCTGGAGCTAGGTGCTCATCCAAAGTGTTCCTCAAAACCGAGACGTTCTTTTTTTTTCTTGTGCCCAATAGCCTACAACACTAGAAAGAGGGAGCTCTGTCACACAGCCGTGATTTTCTTTGCCAGAGTTGGAAAAAAAAACCAAACAAATTAACAGGGAAGGATGAAAATATAGCCATCCAGTTTCTGATACTCTTTCTCTGAACACCTATTTTTGGCTGCCGTCAGAAATCGATACCCCTGGGCTGACTCTCTCTCACCGTGGAGTTATTCCCATATTCCTACCAGCGGGGTTGCCCTGTTGGAACAGCAACGTGGGAGTACACACACCGAGCGGCCAGCTGGAACAGGCAGAAAAATGTTGGCAGGGTCTGTTTGGCGATCTTTTTTAATACTGCTGCTTCAGGAGAATCTCTGGTCTCTCCCTGCAGTTGCTCGCTCGCGTCTCTACAAACACAGTCTTCTCTGACATGCTCTTTTGCACCGGGATGCTGGGAGGGGAAGCTGAATTCCTGGAATGAGTTCCCTTCTGATTGTATAAAGCTGTCTCTGCAAATGAGTAAAACATGGGGGATTCCAAATAAAGGGAAGAAAAATCCCCTGTATCGATGAAATCCCCATAGTAATCAACATCTGTGCATTTGCGCTTTGCGTACGCCACTGAAAATCAGACTTCCCCTATGTGCGTATCTGGCTCATCTCATATGACCAGTGAGGGATGAAAAAGGACCATTTTCATGTACATATTCATAAAGATAAAGGATTCCTGAAATTCTTGATGTGCCTTCAAAAAGATTTCATGTGCCTATTGCTATTGAACTTCCAATTGAAACCTTGAGAAAGACATCGGCTACAGAAAGTAGCTGAATAATGATATTTTTCAAAGATACCTTGTTTCCTCCGAGTGGGCTGTTTTCCATTAAAAGCCTTTTTTACTCTCTTAAATACTTGTGCACGTACAATATGTGAGATGAGCTGTTGAGACGCAGTGCGATCCATACAGCCAACAAAAACACTGAGAGCCAGGAGATTAAAGTCTAGAATTTAACTATCATTCACCTCAAACTGCACGTGCTCACACGCATGTCTTCATTACGTTGGTGGCACTTCATAGAATCATCACAGAGTAGCCCAGGTGGGCAGGGACCTTGGAAAACCATCTGGTCCAACCTTTTGTGGCAAAGGGAACCTCGATGAGATTACCTCACACCCTGTCCAACTGCATCTTGAAATCCTCCAGCGGTGAAGACTCCACCGCATCCCTGGGGAGGTTGTTCCAGAGAACAATTGTTCTTACTGTAAAAAAATTCTGTCTTATGTTGAGATGAAATCTCTCCTGGTGCAACCTGTACCTATCACCGCTTGTCTTCTCCATATGGCTCCTTATGAAGAGAGGACCTTGGTCCTCTTTGTAGCCACCCTCTAAGTACTTTGTGTCTTCATATATTGGAAAATATATTTCCTCTACTTGGGAAGCTGTGGATTCTTGAAAACTTACTGTCAGGTAAAGCGTGTATTTCAGCTGATTCAGAACGTGAGGTTTGTGTTTAGTTCTTTGAATTTGGAAAGCAAAAGTAGGGACTAAATGGCACAGGACAGCCCTTATCAGCGGAGTCTTAATGAGTTCATAGAATCATAAAATGGTTAGAGCTGGAAGGGACCTTCAAGATTATCTAATTCCAACCTCCTCTGCCACTGGCAAGGACACCTTCCACCAGACCAGGTTGTTCAAAGCTCCATCCAGCCTGGTCTTGAACACCTCCAGGGATGGGTTCCTCAACTTTTCCAAAAGAATCACTCCTCTTACAAAGTTCCACCCTTTCATAGTATTATTCTGCTGATTCACGGCCAAAACTCAGCCTTCCTGCTACTACGTCCTGACACCACCTGGAATCAGCCAGGGCCTTGAAGGCACTAATAGGACTTAATGGCCCTGATGAGCCTCACCTGGACCACTTCATGCACTTGCCCCTTGCCCATGCCCAGGAGCCCCATTTAAGCTCGGTCTAGGGCCATCAGTCCTTCTTGGGCTATGCTGTAGGTGCATCTGGCTGTGTTTCTGCCTCCTGGATGGACCCAGGATCAAGACTGTAGCTTTGTCTCCAGCCCCGTTCCTGGCCCATCTCCCTTTGCTCCTGATGGCACACTGTGGATGGACCCTGTACCCGGTTCATTGCTTGTTGGGGCTGTTAACGGACCCTGTTGCCAGCCCCTGGCTCTGTCTGCTGTGTTCAGCCCCTGCAGCTCTGTCCCCCAGGAGTGAGGCACTGCCTGCCCTGGGGTACCCTTTGGCTCCTCGCTCCCTGTCCCTCGGGGACCAGCTGGTCCTTGCAGCTCCCTGGCAGCAGCCATGTGGACATGTTGCAGAAACGTGCCTCTACTTCTGAACTTCCATGGACTCTGAGAGAAACCACTGCTCAGTCTGCCTAACCCAGGTACGAAATATCCCTAAATATCTTCAATATTAAATGCTTTTCCTTTTTCCTCCAAAACTTCTTGGCTTTAGGGTTAGAGTCTGTTCTTCTCCATCTCTCCTTAAAGGTATTTTCTTTCTGTTCCCAACCTATCACATATAGTAGAAGTGACCAGGAGCTCTCATTCCTCTTGGTGTGTGCATTTTCTGCTGTTTCTCCATGGCCATGTGGATAGAAGGTTTCCATTCAGTTTGATGTCCCAGCTGACTATGGTGAAATAACTGTATTGCTTATACCTGGCATGCAGTTGCTTCACTTTCCCAAAAGACTTTTTAAGTGCCAAAACCCAGTTGTTGGGAGAAGTAGTCATTTTAATAAGAGGACGGGACCAGCTACGGTGGTCAGGCACAGGACTTGCCCAGACCACCAAACTGACTAACATCGTGCTTAAAGGCCACAAGCCCCTTTTAACACCTCCCTTCTCTCATTGTCCCCTTCTTGCTCTTCCCTCATCCCCCACGATACCTCAGTTTCTCCACCATTGTTTCCTCCCAAATAAATGACCCACTGTGATCACTTCCCCACGTTTGTTCCAGTTTTGCTACATTCCTACCTGAATTTGCTGTTTCTGATACCTGGGTAAACTAGCTCTTACGTGGCATTCCTGGTACGGTTCCTAGGCACTGTTGGCCTTGTGAGGGTCTGCTCCCCAAAGGGTGCCCAACGCTTCCCTTTCAATCATCTGTGAAGCCTGACCATCTCTAGCACCCCTGGTGCCCTCCAACCGTTGGTGAAATCTGCCCATCCATCATGGTGCTGTTAATTTGCCAGCTCCTCACTGCGTACCATCCAGTGGTTTCTCACATCACATCCAGGAGTTCTTCATGGGCTGTTCAGTGAGTCTGACATCAGGCCGGGGACTAGTCGCCCTCCTAAATATCTCTTCTAAGATGAACATTGTGTCACAGGTGTTGGAACCACTCTGTTCCATGGCTAAGATTCATGTCTCATAATATTGTGTATCTAACAGGGAAATGGGCAATTCCTATTTACTTGGCCCTCATCACTTCATTATCAAAGAGGTGAAATATGCAGCTCCTAAGGTAATTTTTCCGAAGCGTGGCGCGTAGGAAGACCTTCCCCACAAGTATTTCAAGACCTCTGCTGCTCCTAAGAGCTTCAGTTGATGTGGTGTGGTCAGGCATTGGTTCTGCTAATAAGTAAATATTTGTGAGTGGTGACCCATCATCTTAGATGACATTTTCTATTTAAATCCACAGCTGGTACTTGCAATTTTTTTGTTTGTTGGTGGTTTTTTGGTTGCTTTTTTTTTTTTTTAAATAGATGGGTTTTCTGTATCCACAATGGGGACTATGAGACAAAAATTCTTGTAAACCTCTACAAAGCTAAATTCTCTTCTAGAAACATCACGATTTCATCAGAATGGTGAGCTGTTTTATGAAAGTTTCTGGTCAGCTTTAGTATAACCAATAAAAAAGTCCCTCCTTCAAGGCTGTTTTCTTGTTTGCTCACCCCCAACTCCTGAAGCTACCAAATCTGAATGATGACCTTAAGCCAAAGATGTCATGTAGAATTGATTGCATCAAGCTGTGTCTGATTGCTGAACCTTATCCGGGGAATGCACATATGTAGCATTCATTTATTTGATCTTAAAACAGCACTGCTCACTAGTAGCGTTAAATCTGGCTCTGCGGACTCGGGCTGTGCTGTCAATTGGAAACGTTCCTGGTTTCAAACACATTAGCCCCCATTTATTCTTAGCGAACATGCATGAGGACATGGATCTTCTCTTTGCTCCATCATTCCTTCTTGAAGATCTGCCAGAAGAACTAAATAATGTGAGGGGTGATTCTCAGCCTGAAAAATAGAGCTCCTTGTGGAAAAACACAAAGAATACCGTGTCTTTAAAGTAAGGGGTGGCCTGTGGGAAAGGAGTGCGTGTGAGACTGAGTATAATTTAAGGGTAAATTCAGACAGTATAGCTACACTCTGACAGAGAAGAAGAGGGACAGTGGCTCACTATCTTGTAGCGATGATATCCATGAGCACTTGGGTCCTCATGATTGCTGTCGTCTTTTTGCTTTTAGTTTAAATGGTCAGCAGCCAAACGGAGACTGAAATTCAAGAATGTCTGAATTTATTTCGTTTAGTATCACAGAATATTTTTGGTTGGATGGGACCTTTGAGATCATCGAGTCCAACCAACAAAAAAAAAAAAAAAACACACACCCAAAAAATCCCAGAACACCAACACCAAAACCAAACCAAAACAAACACCCATAACCACACCCCACCCACAAACAGACACAACCCAACAAACTCAGGCACTAGAGCATGCCCTGAAGTGCCACGTCTACATGTTTCTTAAATACCTCCAGGGATGGAGACTCCACCACCTCCCTGGGCAGGCTGTTCCTGTGCCAGTTTATGGCACCTCTTTACCAGTTTGATTTCTAAAGGAAACAAGAACTTTTTTCTAGGAGTCTCTTGAGAGCATCCTTCACCTCCGCGTTCCTCAGGCTGTAGATGAGGGGGTTCAGCATGGGAATCACCAGGGTGTAGAAGATGGACACCACTTTGTCCTGGTCCAGGGAGTAGCTAGAAGTGGGGCGGAGGTACATGAAGATCATAGTCCCGTAAAAAATTGAGACTGAGGTCAGATGTGAGGCACAGGTGGAGAAAGCTTTGTGCTTGCCCTCTGAGGAGCGGATCCTCAGGACAGCGGTGAGGATATAACCATAAGAGACAACAATGAATATTAAAGTGCTGAGTGCGATAAAGGTAGCAATGGTGAAAAGCACGTGTTCGTTGAGAGTGGTGGTGGAGCAGGAAAGTTTCAGGAGCGGGGGAATGTCACAGAAGAAGTGATTGATGACATTAGGACCACAGAAGTGTAAACTGAACACGGAGCTGACAAGCACCGTTTGACTCATGGTAGACATTATGTAGGATCCCACAGCCAGCTGGACACAAACCTTTTGAGACATGGTGGCCACGTAGAGCAGAGGGTTACAGATGGCCATGTAGCGGTCGTAGGCCATTGCAGCCAGCAGGTAACACTCAGTGATTATGCAGACTCCACAAAAGTACATCTGGGCTGCGCACCCCAGCAGGGAGATGGCTTTCCTGTCTTCAAAGAAGCTCACTAGCATTTTGGGAGCAACCGCTGAGGAATTACCTAGGTCTACCAGAGAGAGGTGGCAGAGGAAGAAGTACATGGGGGTGTGGAGTCGAGAGTCAAGCCTGATTAATGCAATCATGCCGAGATTCCCCACCAACGAGGCGACACAGATCAGAAGGAACAGCACAAAGAGAATGACCCGCAGCCCCCAAATACCTGTGATTCCCAAGAGAATGAACTCATCAACAGTTGTCTTGTTTCTTCTGACCATCCCCTTAATGAACCTGAATCTTTTAAGAAGGGGAAAAAATCAAAGAGGAGAAGTTACAACTCTGGATAGAAGAATAAGTCATAATGATGCTGGGAATGCCAGGCAGGAATGCAGGAGAAGAAAACTGGATGCTGCTTTATTTTAATGGAAACCTCTCTGTCTGTCAGTATGCAAGATGGGGAGGGACTCCTGATCAGGGAGTGGAGTGATAGGATGAGGGGAAACAGTTTACGCTGAAAGAGGGGAGATTTAGATGAGATCTGGGGAAGAAATTCTTGACTGTGAGGGTGGTGAGAGCCTGGCCCAGGTTGCTCAGAGAAGCGGTGGCTGCCCCATCCCTGGAGGGGTTCAAGGCCAGGCTGGAGGGGGCTTGGAGCAACCTGGTTTAGTGGAAGGTGTCCCTGCCCAGGGCAGGGGGTGGGACTAGATGGTCTTTAAGGTCCCTTCCAACTGTAACCATTCTATGATTCTATAAGAAATGGATGCTTAACTTGGTTCTCTTGAGAACCTTGCTGTTCTGCATTTAACCCTTCTGTAATGACGGTCTCAAGGAAGGATTGTTTTTGTTCCGCTGCTGAGATTGTTCCAGGAAAGAGGAGAAACATGTTATTCATTCTGATCTTTTTAAAATATTTCCTGCTTAGTTCTATTGTTAATTTTTCTCAAATGCTTATCTGTGTCCACGGTGCCTAGGAGGAATAACAGGAAGATTCTTGTTACCTGCTCTGTTGTTCTTAAATAGTGGAGTAATAAATTGGTCTCAGCTTCCACGGATGACATTGAAGTTGGCCAATGCAGTTCTGAGAAGTCTGCACAGGATGATAACCCCACATTTAAAAAAAAAAAAAAAAAGTTATCCACGTTGAAAAGCAGTTTGTGTTAAAAAGCAGGTGGTAGTTTCATTAAAGTTTATTTGCCGATTCCAAACTTAACAATTCAAAGGAGAAGACAGGGCCAGCGTAATCGTGGACCTTGTCCTGCTTCCCTCAACCTGTTGGTGCCAACGGAAAGTCTTGTAAAGTTTGTCCTGACGAGATCACACTTTTGTCCAACGTTAAGAAATGAGTTGAGTATAAATTGAAAGAAACATAGGAGCTGACACTGAAGACAGAATCCATCTTGCCTAACGTTACCTCCTTCCTGGGCGGACAGCTGGGTTTGAGGTAGCCCTTCAAGGCTTTGGTTAGTCGTAGAAAAGAAGTAGGCATCTTAAGGCAAAATTCATGTAAGCTACTTAAAATGTCTACTTATGGTGAAATGAATTGCCTCTATCTCTGTAGGGGATAATACTGTCAGGCAAATCAGACCATCACTTTATAGGCATCTTAAATAACAGCATCTCTACGGGTGAAATGAAGGAAAGAACCCTATAACCTCATAATTTACCTTTTTGCTTCTCTTTAAACGTTGACTTCAAGAAAAATGCCTCTTGTTTTCAGATTGTGGTCTTGCTTTGACATTTCTGTTTAGAGTTCTGCAGAAAATGAGCACTGTTAATTGCAGGTGTATTAAATGAATGCCTGAGCTTGCAAGGTGGAGCTTCTGACTGCAAACAACCGAATGACTGAAATATCTTTTAAGCTTTTTGCGTTGTATTGGGAGTAATTAAGAGTGCACTTTCAGGCAGTTACAGCAGTTCAACTGATCAGCAGCAATTTGTGGAGCCCAATGGCTTGGCTGCTAATAATTTTCTGTGCTATTGGAAATTCTAGACAGGTCAGTGGGACTGTTTGCAGTGCCCAACCCCACGGTCTGTATGACAAGTTGATGCGGTTAAATAATTCTTCTTTTGTGGTAACCCCCCATTTCCGGGCTCATCAAGCCATTATTAGAACTCCTGTGGATGTTGGTGGTTTGAGATTAAGCATTAAACACGTGTTTAAGTCTCGAACCAACCCTGCATCTGCTGTAACCGGGGAGAATGGCTGAATTACAGCTATTGCAGACCTGCCCCAGCTGAGGGCAGAGACCTCTCTTGTCAAGTACTGACCTGAATGGCATTTGTCACTCTAAGTGCAAACTTCCAGGAGCAAGAGTCCAAAAGTCTCCACATCTTAGGAAAAGAAGCCAGATGGACATCCACAAGCATTCGTTCTCCTGTTTTCCAAAGCAAGAAAAAGAATCCGGCTCAGGTCAAAGCAATTTTCCTCTCTTTGACTACGTTAATTTTTTTAGACTTCACTTTTAGCATTCCTTATATGAAAATTCATTCATTAATTTTTTACTCTTCTGTGTATGAGCATCAGCTGCAATTATGTGCATTCTGTGTGCAGGGTTTAAAGTACAGAGAAAGGATAGAGAATAAAACAGTGACGCAGTTAACAGTCTGTCAGATTTTATAATATTTCAGGCCGTGGATACGATTCCTACCTTGGAAACTAACATTAAAAATGATGCTTTCTTTTCCTCGGGAATAAAAGCTGCTGGAAAGGCTGGATGCATAATGGCATTGAGAGAGGCTCGTGACCACAGGATCAAGTAAGGTGGTGGCAGATTCTGCTCCTCCCCGCCTGGCGTTTACTCCCAGTGGGATGGGTGATGGATGTACCCTCAGCAGGGGAAGGGTGAGGTCTTCTCAATCAACTTTCACAATCTACTTCCCTTAAGTGCTGCGGATGCCCCGGAGGGATCCCACTGAGTGATGCAATGGTTGCAGAATGCTCAGGTCTTTGGTTCATAAACACAGAGCTCATTAGGAAAAAAAGTAGTGTTATGGTTTGAGGAACTCACAACAATTTATTGTTGCTTAGACCCAATGACCTCTCCCTACCTGTCAAGGAGAATTGGTGGAGAAACAAGGAGATACCAGAGGGTGGAAATATAAACAGATTTAACAGAAGAAAACTAAATAATTAACATTAATAACACTCAAGAACAAGTATTGATCCTGATACCAATAAAAAAAATGCACAAGGACTATACTCAGCCCATTCTATCCCAGGAAGCTGGTCCCTCCCAGCAGGGACAGCCAATGTGGGACCCCGCGAGCGCTGCGGCTCCGGGAGGAAGGGAAGGGCTCAGGGCTCTGGCAGTGGGGCAAGGAGTTCTCAGGATGGCAGCCATCATGGGAGGGAGAGAGAACTCCTCAGCAAACTTTCTAATTTATATTGAATGTGATGTTCGTGGTATGAAATAATCCTGATGGCAGTTTGGGTCAAGTGCCTGGGTCTCGTTCCTCCTCATCCCTGCATCTGGTGAGCTCCAAAACACTGAGACCTTGAAAACACCAATCATAGCTGGCTGTAAAGTAAATATTATCACCAATTCAGACACCAGTGTCTTCTAAAAATGCAATTTTTCCAAGCATTAGAAGGGGCCATACTGCAAAAATTACTGAAAGAGGAATTAATCCTGTATCGCTCAAACCAGGGCAAGTAACAACAGTGAAACTCCAGAACATAAGCAGAGGAGTCATGTTCTTCTCTAGATACTGTTATAATTTATTTTTACAGTAAGTCGGACTTTTTATTTTGTGTTACTTTGCCATAGATGACATTTCTCCTCTGGCCACAGACCCTGTAAGTCATGGGGTCATCGGGAGCAACAGGCTGCGGAGAACACTGGCCTCCTGAAATGCTCAGCCTTTGTATGAGATCTGGAAGGAGCTGATGGGAAGGGGAGGGTAATCATTATTTCAAGTTTTTGGTGGCCCCCATGATGCAATACTGAATTTCAGTCTGTGTTCTTCTTTATTCGAGCTAGAGGTAGTTTATATCACTGGCAGTCTTCCTTATTGGACCATTAAGATGTATTTTTACTGATTTACAGTCTGTGGTCATCTGAGATAGTCGTGTCTTTTAGTATTAATCAACTGGTCCCTGAAAGCTCAACTGGATCAAAAGAGACACCGAATCCTCTCCTGAACTAACATCAGCAATGCCTACAGTAGCTAAAATTGCGATGTTTGTGCTCTGGATAATTTGAGTTATTATTTCTCGACGTGGATTACAGGAGTAGCCTAGAAGTTAGGCTTAGACAAGTAACTTTTAATTGTTTGAGGGATGAATCCCATACTAAGAATACCAAATGAAAGAGAAGAGTTATGAATAACAATCCAAACGTGGTAATTTTCCCGTTCTCCCAGGAATCTCCTCGCATCACTCCCCCCCAAACAAGAGAATTCATTATATCCTGGCCATGTGTCATGGTTTAGCCCCTGCCTGGAGTTTCAGAAGGTCCAAGCACACCCTTCACTGGCTACTGGAAGCTTCTCTGGAGCTTCCTGTCTCTTCATGGCCAGTTTGTTGAAATGGGAGAAATAAAAATCAGTTCTGCTGCGGCGTTTTGGTCAATACTTATGGTTTTGACTCAGGGGGTGTCTGAACCTCTGAACACGCACCCCAGAGCTTCAAGCTGTGCTCTGCTAAACCCTGAGGGACAGGGGATGGGGATAAGAAGGGAAGGATCCATTCTGTATAATTTCAGGAGCATAAAATTGAGCCAAGCAAGCCTAACGCAGCCATCCGGGCTTATTTCATGGTCTCTGTAGGGAGGGAGAGACCTGCAGAAAGCAATATGTGCCCTTTTCCTTAGAAACTTATTTTATGATGGGATGAGTTGTCCTCTGGAAGTGCCTATTTCTTGCTGGTGGCAGCCAAAAGAACCCAGCTAACTTAGATTAATAATTTTTTAGATGCTTAAGACTAATTAAGATGAATTTTCATGCGCTTTTAGGGTTCCTCTGACCTCCAGAGCCTCTGAGCTCTGGTGTTGTGCCCAACACAAACTGCATGCCATACAAAGCTGCCCTCATCCCATTTAGATGTTATTGGAGGCCACTGGGAGGAACGGCTCAGGATTAGATGAAATAAAACCATAAGACCTGAAGTGCTTGCCTGGCAGCATGAATATGCCCTCCATCTCACACGTGAACAAGATAGAAGGAAGGACAAAGGTAAAAAATGCAAATAAAGCTTGTTAGTTGGAGAATAAAAATGTTGAAGGAGTCACCCAAGTTTCCCCACAGAAAGAATAGCGAATTGAAAGCTTTTTTTATTGTATCTCTCCACCTAGATACCTGCTGGATATTCTTATTTTATTCACCGTAATTAATATGACGACTCTTCTACGAAAGAACAATTATTAGCTCTTTTTTCTTTTTATTATTTTTTTTAAACCAAATTGATATTAATGAAAGAGATTAACCACTGCATAAAATATGAGCAAGGTAATAAGTTAAACTGCTCCAAATCTTCCTCTGGGTGTGTAATTCCTGTATTACATAGAGGCTTTATCTAGTGAGAACCGGCACCTTTTAATTTGATAATCACGTTACCAAAAGTTCTAATGACTGCCTGAATTCTGTTTTCTAAATTGTAACAATCACTTCAAGGTGACTTGAATTATTTTTTGTTTTCAAAAAGTGGGTGCTTCAAGTTTAGAGTGGCTTTGTATCCCTGACTCCAGATCACAGGCTGGGACTCTATTTTGCCAAAAGGTCCATCCTCGTTTCACCACTGGTTTGATGCTTTAAAAAAAAAAAAAAACCAACAAACATACTGTTTATGGGTTTCCAGTCAAAGGAAATATTAGAAGCATTTCCAAAAGTGCTTAAAATATCTTCAAAGCGTATCATTTCATTGAAACATTTCCACACTGAGACAATCCCAGTCGCATGTGGTTTGCTCTGCTCTTCCCTTGAGAACATCGTGGTCTCCCGTGTCCAAAAGGAAGATATAAAATCTGTGACGTTCCCCAAAAGAAACATTCCTCGCATACAGGAAAAAAACCCAAATATTTCCCTGGCAGGTAAGTCTCCCAACGAGTAAAATTTCCTTCTATTCAGGGTGTTGTGTAGAAATTGTTTTAAGTCAGTTGCCTTGTTGATTGAATGAATTTCAGATGCACTAAAGGAAATGTGTTGCTGCATCACGATACGACAAAAGAAAAAATAATTATGGATATATTTTTAAAAAGAGGGCAGTTGGGTTTCGGTGGTTTCTTTTTTTTTTTTTTGTGGGGTTTTTTATAATTTTTGCATCTAAATTCTGATCTGGGAACTGAAATCTCTTGCAGGTCCTCATCAGAGAGCGCTGAATTTTTAGCAGCTGGTAGTATTTCCGTGCCTTAATTTCTGAGCATGATCAACAGCTGAAAATAGGAAGGAACAGCCACATGTGCGTAAGCGTGGAATGTTTTTCAGGGCAGAAATGATCTTTTTTACTTTCAGCAGAAATCTCTCAAATTGCCTGTGATAACGCCAAAATAAATTGTAATGTTACATGGTCCCTGTTTAACTGGTCTTGGCTAAAAATAAAACGCAACTGAAATTTTGGGGAAGTCATCGCTTCATTCTAGGAACGGAACTGGGGGATGGGTGGGATGACCTGAGTCACCCAAGACATCTTCTGGAGGAAAGAGTCACCCCCAGAAAATTATTCAGATTTGAGGATGCACCAAGAAAGAAGGATCTTGGAAAAAAAGAAAAAAAAGTTGTCTAAAATGGGATTCATCTTACTGGAGGGTAAATTTTGGCAGTGGATTTATATCGGTCACCCAGGCTTGCTTTCTCCTCAACAGCCACCCACGTAGGGATACGATGAATCCCACCCACCCCTCCATGACGCTTGTGGATGGAGCTGAAGATGATGGACTCAGACCAACCTCTGGAAAGCCAAATGCAGGTGAGGTTTGTTGTACCTACAGTGCCCAGAAACACAGCTGGGAGCTGACCCCCTCCTTTCTGAGCCCCCGGGCTCTGCTGTAACCATCTTGTATCCTATCCTGAATAAATCAGATTATTATATTATTATTATAATTATTATTTTTACAGGAACATAGACATTTCTGGTTTGTCTGTGCCTCCGTCCACATAGCACTGATATTTACAGCATTATTTACCTGACCTGTGTTAGCAGTTATTTTACTTAGACATTCTTTTCTAATCTTTATATTTTCTGTAAATATAAAGGTGAGCCATATATATATATATATATATATATAAAAAATTCCATCCCTGCCTGGAATTTCTAAAGGCATCAGTAGAAATGTGTCTTAACTTTTGGAAAGTTGAATTAAATTACGCACTTTTTCTGGAAAGGTAAAATTAACACCCAGACTTAATTTTCTAGGGGACTGAGTCTAACTCAAATTCAATTAATAGTTCCAGCCAAAAAAAAACAGTGGGGAAAATTGCTTGGAAAATTTAAAAATATTTGTGTTTGAATACTTAAAAACAATATTCATGGCTTTCTTTTCATCAATTCCTTAAGAATCAATCCCTCGGGAAAATAAACCCACAAAATATTTGTAAGAAATCCCAGAAGGAGAGGCAACATTTAATTCCATTTTAAACTCAGTGATTTTTGTTTGTTCCAAACTAATGATGTCTTTTCTTTTTGTCTAAAAAAAAATTAAAATAATAAAATCTGCTTATGTTCCAGCATCCTTTTTTTTTTTTTTTTTCCTCCAGTGTTCAATTTCACCGCTGCCTCAGAAAGGTCGTTATTAACTGTGCCTGAACTCCCTACTCTACTGGTCACGCAGGTAAATGTGTAGCAACCGTTATGCTCAAATAATATGCTTTACCTCAAGTGATATATCATATAAAGTTTATTCTATGCCTGCACTATGGTCTAGCTCTCAAATAAAATCAGGACATACTTCAAGAAAGAAGTCTTAAAGGCACAGGAGCAGGCTGTCCCCGTGTGCCGAAAAAGTCCTTCCTGGACTCCTATATCCTTCAGGGCAGCCTCCCAAGGGACTTTGTCTAGCAGTCTTCTGAATAGGTCAAAGTTTGCCCACCGGAAGTCTAAGGTGGCAGTTTTAGTAACCCCTCTCCTTGTTTCTCCAAGGATCGAGAACTCAATCATCTCATGATCACTGTGCCCTAGACAGCCTCCAGCCTTTACTTCCCCCACAAGTTCTTCCCTGTTCACAAGGAGCAGGTCCAGGAGGGCACTTCCCCTGGTTGGCCCACTTACCAGCTGCGTGAGGAAGTTATCCTCCAGACGCTCTAGGAACCTCCTGGATTGTTCCCTCTCTGCCGTGTTGTATTCCCAGGAGATATCTGGGAAGTTGAAGTCCCCCACAAGAACAAGGGTGGGTGATTGCGAGAGCTCTGCCAGTTGCTGATAGAATATTTCATCAGTTTCTACATCCTGGTTTGGGAGTCTGTAATAAACTCCCACCACGATATCCACCTTGTTGACCTTCCCCTTGATTCTAACCCATAAACACTCTACACTGTCATTCCCGTTATTAAGTCCTAGGCATTCAAATGTGTCTTTAACATAGAGGGCCACCCCGTCGCCTCTCCTTCCTTGTCTATCCCTTCTGAAGAGCTGGTAGCCATCGATTGCAGTGCTCCAGTTGCGTAAGTCTTCCCACCACGTTTCTGTGACGGCAACTATATCATAGTTTTCCTGATGTACAATGGCCTCCAGCTCCTCCTGTTTTTTGCCCATACTGCGTGCATTTGCGTAGATGCACTTTAGCTGGGCTAATTTTCCTGCCACTGTAAAAAATATAAAGCGTGCCTGTAAAGCTCTCTTTGGATGTCCTCTGAAGCTTTCCTTTCAATGGACACCATCTAAGCCACTGGTTTCCCCCTCTGACATTGGATGAGATGGTCACATCTCCACTACCTCTGTCTCGTGAAGGACGTAACGTGTTTGTGCGTTGCTCACCCAGCAGGACTGACCGATCCCCTTGACAAACCTTACGTCTACGAAGCCAAAACACGTGGTGATGAAATGCCCGAAGAAAACTACACCGCGCCGAGCGAGTTCATTCTCTCGGGTTTCATGGACCGTCAGGAGGTGGAGCTACCTCTGTTTGGGGTCTTCCTGCTCGTCTACGCCACCACCTTGGTGGGGAACATCGGCCTCGTTGTGCTTGTCCAGCACAACGCCTGCCTTCACACCCCCATGTACTACTTCCTACGCAATTTATCCTTCTTAGACCTTAGCTGTTCGTCTGCCATTGCTCCCAAGATGCTGGTGAATCTGTTAGCACAGCAGAAGACCATTTCTTTAATTGGCTGCGCAACGCAGATGTTTCTCTTTGCCACCTTCGCCGATGCTGAGTGCCTCATTTTGGCTGCGATGGCCTACGACCGCTACGTGGCCATATGCCATCCTCTTCTCTACACCGTGGCCATGTCCCGCAGGTTCTGCACCTCCATGGTAGCCGGGGCTTATCTCAGCGGGGGCCTGACCTTGCTGGTCCACACGTCTTTCACCTTCACCTTGTCGTTCTGCGGCTCCAACGTGATCAACCATTTCTTCTGCGACATCCTCCTGCTGCTGGAGCTCTCCTGCTCCAACACACAGGCCAACGAGGTCCTCCTCGTCACCCTCTGTGGCTTCGTACAAACCAGCACCTTCCTCACCATCGTTGTGTCCTATGCCTGCATCCTCAGCACCGTCCTCCGCATCCGTGGGGTGGACAGGAGGCACAAAGCCTTCTACACCTGCACCTCCCATCTGACGGCCGTGGGGTTCTTCTACGGCTCCCTCCTCTTCGCCTACCTATGGCCCAGCTCCAGCTACTCGCTGGACACCAACAAAGTCGTCTCTGCCTTTTACACCGTGGTCTTCCCCATGGTGAACCCCCTGATTTACAGCCTGAGGAACAAAGAGGTGAAGGACGCCCTAAGGAGAACAGTAGAGAGAAGAGTGTTTTCTCGGTGATTTTTCCCCGAAGTGAAAAGATATAGTGGGTTGCTGGTGCAACACGCAATGAAAACAGAAGCGACGGGATCCACCTGACTAAGTGTGGGTGGCTTGTTAGGAATATCTGCGTCTGAACTGGCTTCCCAGATTTATTTGGGAATCACTGGAAAAAAAAAAAGTCAACCTAGAAGGTGATTCACCCCGTCGTAAAACAGAAGCCCAGGTCGATGGATCCCATCCCAGAAGGATCTCCTTCCCCTCCTCGCTGTCTACAGTCTATCACAAATGCAGCAGAAAGTTATATTTTTGCAGTTTACAACTATGGAGACAACTCTTAACCAAGAGGTTTTAAAGAAAAGTCCAATTCAGGTAACTACTATGTATGGGTGTGATCGTATGTATTAAATTTGGGAAACTAAAGACTTTTGTACAGCGGAAAAGACTTCCCTTATCTGGCAGCCAGCTCTGCCGTACCCTCTAGAGAGAAAGGAATCTCATCTGTAAACTATGATACAGTTCATTGTATTTTTAGGACTGGACTTGTTCGGGTTTCACCAGGCGTCCCTCCCTCCTGCCTGCTCTGCTCCCACCAGACGTCTTCCACGCTTGTTCTCATCCCATGTTCTTACCTTGAAGGTTTTACTTCATGTGTATGTTTTTCCCTACTCTGTTTCTGCCTCTGAACCACAAGCCCTTGTCTGCCTTCTCGCAGCATAATTACTTTTTTATTTCTGCTTAACCGTGTGCTAAAAAAATGCTTGTTGATGGTTACGGTATCAGCAGCATCAGAGTGTTACAAAACACGTACGTTAATGTCGAGATACACTTTTGTAGCGCACTGGAGTCTGTTCCGAACACCTCGCTTCGTTATTTGCCCCGTTGGAGGCCCCTTCAGGGAGAGAAGGATGAAAGAGAAAAGAGACTTATGAGTTTAAAAAGAAACCACTCTAATGGAAATATTAATAAAATAATAAAAAGGAAATAATGAAATATATACTCTCTCTATATATATATATGCACAAAACTGTATAGAGCTCCCAGGATGATGATCACGTCACCAACAGACACTGGGGAAGTCCCACACTGAACTCTTGTACCCTTATGGCCAAGAAGGCCAATGGCATCCTGGGGTGCATCAGGAAGAGTGTGACCAGCGGGTGGAGGGAGGTCATCCTGCCCCTCTGCTCTGCCCTGGGGAGGCCCCATCTGGAGCACTGGGACCAGTTCTGGGCTCCCCAGTTCCAGAAGGACAGGGAACTGCTGGAGAGGGTACAGCAGAGGGCTACAAAGATGATGAGGGGCCTGGAGCATCTCTCTGATGAGGAAAGGCTGAGGGACTTGGGTCTGTTTAGTCTGGAGAAGAGAAGACTGAGGGGGGATCTGATCAACCTATAAATACTTAAAAGGGTGGGTGTCAGGAGGATGGGGCCAGTCTTTTTTCACTGGTGCCCAGTGACAGGACAAGAGGGAATGGGCACAAACTTGACCATAAGAAGTTCCACCTAAACATGAGGAGGAACTTCTTTACTTTGAGGGTGGCAGAGCCCTGGAAGAGGCTGCCCAGAGAGGTGGTGGAGTCTCCATCTCTGGAGACATTCCAAACCCGCCTGGACACGTTCCTATGGGACCTGCTCTGGGTGGACCTGCTTTGGCAGGTTAGACTAGATGATCTCCAGAGGTCCCTTCCAACCCCGTATCATTCTGTGATTCTGTGTGACTCAGCGAGGAGGGGAACTGGATTCCGGAACTGCAGTCAGAAACGCATGGATCATAGAGTGGATCAGGATCAAAGGCAGATGAACAGAGTCCTCCTCGGACACCGCCCATTGAAGGAAGAGAATGAGCCTTTGGTCACTCAGCTTTTATACCGAGCGTGATGCCAATGGGATGGAACACCCTGTTGATCAGTTTGGAGTCCCCTGTCCTGTCCCCTCCTCCCCACAGGTGCCACCCCTCTATGTTTTTCCTCTTCCAGCCCTCCAACGAGGCAAAAACAACGCGAGGTGACCTTGGCTCTTATAGCAGTAAGTATAAGCAGGAGCCTCCCTGCATACCATTCCCTGGTATAATCAGGTCTTACCGCCCTGAGAGCGAACAATTTTTGCACAATATGCTGCTAATTTCAGAGAGTTTAGGTAGTTAGAAGAGGCTTAGCTAAAAAAGTAAAATTCCTGAAGAGAAAATTGGTTGTTTTACCTCAAACCGGGACAACTACCCAATAAACATCAGCCGGGGGTGCGTCCCCCTGGCTGAGCTCCCTCCACGGGGCAGCCCGGGGCCCGGCCGGCTGCTGAGGGGCCCCTCACTGGGAAAGCAGAGCCCGGGCGCTGGGAGCTGCCCCGGCCCTCCTGCCCCGGCCTCAGGCGGAGGTTTGTCGGGCAGCAGCACAGCCGCCACCACCTCAGAACGGCTCCACGGCCTACGCTTCCCAGCATGCCCCGCGGCGCCGCGGCATCGTCATCACTCCGCGACACTGAGGCCTGATCCCCATGGCAACGCCGGGAGGGCACCCGGCCGCACCAGGGGGTGTGCCGGAAAATACCCTGCAGGTCCCCTAGCGACTCTGAGGAGAGGTTTGTACGCCTCAGCCCGTCCATAGCACCCCGCCGCACCGTGGAGGGCTCCCCACAGACCCCGGAAGCGGTTGCGGGGAGGGGAGAGGGGGCACGGCCCTGGGGACTACAACTCCCAGCATGCTTCGGGGCGTCGGCGCATGCGCCCCGCCCTGCCCCGAGCACGCAGCCCTCTGATTGGCTCAGCTGGGCGCGCCTCTGCCGGCAGCGCCCCCAGCCGGCCGCGCGGCGGCAGCGCAGAGCGGGGCGCCCCCCGGTGGCGGCTCCGCGCAGGCCCGGGCCCCCCAGCGGACCACACCGGGGGATTCCATCCACCCTACGTGTGAGTTCCGTAACGAGCTCCAGGCCTGCTCCGAGCTACCCCGCTGCTGCCTGGAGGGAGGCCGGGCCGGGCTGGGCTGGGCTGGGCCGGACCGGACCCGGGGGCTGGGCTGGTAACGGGGCCCGGTGCTGCCGGGGTTGGGATGAGGCCTGGTGCTGTGGTGGTTCCCGCTTGCCCGGCCTGGCAAGACCCTACCCCCGGTCCTCTCGGGGTGAGGGGGTGGGTGCTGGTTTCTGGTTCCCGTTGAGAGAGATTAGTTGTCTGGCTTAAGTATGTAAGTTTTAATTAGAATAAATTACTGTAGGGTTGTAACGTGCAGTGATTTGTGCTGTTTGCCCAGCTTCACTGAGCACGAGGAGCTGGATTTGCCGAAGCCTTTAGGCCGTAATAGAGTTAATTTTCTTAGTTAATTTTCCTCCCAGCTGGCACAGTGCTGTGTTTAGTCTTTTAGTATAAGGAAAAAAAAATAAATAAATGTTGATAACACACTGATGGGCAACAAAGCTGGGGAAGGGCCTGGAAAACAGATCCTATGAAGAGCGGTTGAAGGAGCTGAGACTGTTTAGTGTGAGGAAGAGGAGGCTGAGGGGAGACCTCATCACTCTCTACAACTACTTGAAAGGACACTGTAGAGAGGTCGGTGCTGGTCTCTTCGCACAGGTAATTAATGACAGAACGAGAAGGAACGGCTTCAAGCTCCAGCAGGGTGGGTTTAGACTGAACATTAGGAAAGAATTTCTCACAGAAAGAGTGGTCGGGCATTGGAACAGGCTGCCCAGGGAGGGGGTTGAGTCACCATCCCTGGATGTGTTTAAGAGCCGTTTAGATGTGGTGTTGGGGGATATGGTATAGGGGAGAACTTTGTAGTGTAGGGTAGATGGTTGGACTCGTTGATCCCAAGGGTCTCTTCCAACCTGGACGATTCTGATTCTATGATGTTTTGGTACTGTTTTCCCTAAGTCTGGGATTTTTCAGTGCCCCACGTAGATGCTCTGTCCCTGGAGGGGTTCAAGGCCAGGCTGGATGGGGCTTTGAGCAGCCTGGTCTGGTGGGAGGTGTCCCTACCCAGGGCAGGTGAGTGGAACTGGGTGATCTTTAAGGTCCCTTCCAACCCAAACCATTCCATGATTCCACCAGTGAGCGCAGGCGCACAAGAAGCATAAACCAGAAGATCAGGAGGGTCCAGCAGAGCCTGCAAATCCATAAGAGCAGTCAAGGTAAGACCCCAGACCAAAAATGACCATTGAACTAAAAGAGGTGTGACCGGGGCGTGAGGGGATGGCAGGGGTATAATTCCCCAGGGGTTTCTTTGAGGTTCCCCCCCTTTCTGGAGGCACCCAACCCTACTGCTTGTCCTGGGTTGAGAGATGCGAGACTAATTTTTCTTCTAATGCTGGGGAAAACTGCACTTTTAGAAGACTCTAGTGTCTGAATTTGTGAAAATATTCACTTTACAGCCAGCCAGGCTCTGTGGGACTCAAGGTTTCAGTGTTTTCGAGCCTTGCCAGGTGCAGGGACAAGGAGGAGCGAGGCCTGGGCATTTGACCCAGGCTGGCCAACAGGATTATTTCATACCATGAACGTCACATTCAATATAAATTAGAAAAGTTTGCTGCGTAGCTGGCTCTCTCCCTGATGGCGGCGGGTCCAGACAACTCCTTGCCCCGGTGCCGGAGCCCTGAGCCCTTCCCTTCCTCCTGAAGCCACTGCGCTCGCAGTGTCCCACATTTGCTGTCCCTGCTGGGAGTGCACAGCTTCCTGCTGATATAGTCAGCTGAGTATAATTTCTGTATATCTTATATCAGTATCGGCATTAATACTAGTTCTTTAGTATTATTGTTAATTATTTAGTCTTAGTCTATTAAATCTATTTATATTTCAACCCTTGTGTTTCTTTGTGTTCCCCGATTCCCCTTTCCGGGTTGGGAAGGGTCATCGGGTGATAGAATAATTGTGTAACGACAATAGATTGTTATGGGTTCTCTCAAACCATAACACTGCTGTACCGTCTAATTAAATTACTTGTTTTTATAAAATATGACGCCTGCAACTCCGCTGTGGGAAAACAAGGGCTGAGCCTGAAGAAGGAGTGAGCGCGCCTGACAGTAAGTGTGTGTGTGACAGTCGAAAGGGGCACCTGTCAGCTCACAGCGGGGGTCACCCGCTGCGAAGGGACCGTATGTACGTGGCCACCTGAGGGCTTGGTGGCTTGCTTTAGCCCCGCTGGCTGGTGGGGCACGCTTGCTTGTTGTGACGGCAAGCGGAGGTCACGTCGAGCTGGAGGAGCTCTGGGTCACAGGCTGGCGTGGGCTTGAGAGCAGGGAAATGCCCCAGTGTTACATCCCGCCTTCGGCAGTCGGACGAGGCGGAACTGTCACTCAGGATTGGCTCTGCTGAGGGGAAGGAGACTCAGATGAGTTCTGACACAGTCGTACAGCTTGAGGAAGCAGAGCTAATGTATATGAAGACCAACAAAGTGGAAAGTACTTATAGGGAAAAATGAGCTTTCTTGCTTTACGATGACAGGATTAGGCAGGTGTGTCAGCAATGCAAACGGTAATGATGCTGGAAGGCACCGCTGGCAGTTGGCAGCTTTCTGTTGTCTTTCCTCCCTCCCTCCCTCCCCCAAATTCTCTTAAATCTCCATGTTTTGGGGGGGGAGGGGTTGAAATGGGAGGAGGAGGGATAGTGGGAGTCCTGACCAATTTCTCAGTGTGCTAGCTGTTGACTGTAATCCTGGTGCTGTAAGCGAGATGGAAATGTTAACCAAGTTTCTGAAATCTTCCCAGAAAGGTTTTTAAAGGACCGCATTCTTCGCAAGACAACAGAGCTCTGAAATTGAAGCCGAGGGCTGTAACCTTTCACATATCCCCGTGACTTGTGGTGTAACGCAAGGACGGTCTCTTAGTTTTCAAAGGTGAAAAAAGATGCTTTTTAAAATTTTCTCTTGGCAAATGAATGGTGCCTTTCTTGGTTACTGCAGACGTCAGATGAAAACACGTTGCCGTAAAATGAAATGCTATCTCCTTCTCAAGGAGGAAGATGAATAAAGGTCTCGTGCTGATCAGGAAGAGATTGTATCTGCTTCCCAATTCCTAGCCTTTAGGGCCTGGCTGCTTTCTGTAGGTGCTGTTGCTCAATCCTGATAGTCCCACATAAGAGGAAAGCAGAACCTGATGGGGACAAAAAGAGGTCTGTCTGATTATGGTTGGAAGTGATATGGGGAAAGGGGTAGAACTGTCTGGAAGAAGGCACTTCTGAAGGACTCAGTACCAGAAAAGAAAGTTTCCAGTTGATCTAAAGTAACGATGGTGTCACTTTCTCTTCCCCTTCCTCAGTCTCTGGCGTTCCTTAGGCTGGATGCGGCTGCAGAAACAGATTCTCAGTCCCCTTCCCTCTTCTCTTCAATTTCCAGCTGTGTTCCTGGCTTGTCAGCTCTGTTATTGCAGGCCTCTGCGCCGTTGCGTTGCTGCGATGTGACTATGGGCCAGTTCAGGTTGACGTAGTTTAGGAAGTTCTCCTTTCTCCTGTCCTGAGCCACTTCTGGATCCAGCTGCTTTTCTGGCCTCTAGAGCAGAGCAAGAAGGTATTGAACCCTTCCCATCCGAGGAAATTTGTGATGATACAGGGCCTTGCAGGCAGGACTAAGCTGATGATGCAAAGGAAAAGCGTTTACAGTGGAAAACACTGGGAGTGGATGTTTGTCTTTCCTTTACTAGGCTGACAACCATAGTCCACCATGTTCCTCTTGAAATGTTCATATTTACGGGGTGGGGCGGGAGACCCTAGTGAATCCAAAGTATATAAAAAAGTGAAGAAAGCAGAGAGTAAGCACAGGCTTTTCTTAACAAGTGAGCTTCTGGGCAAATTAAAGAAGCTAGAGAAATGGTGGAGATGTTGTGCAGGGACTCATGTGCTGACCTAATGCTACTCCGTGGCTCAACAGCAGGATCAGCAAATATCCCTTGTTTGCTGTTCGGGCCAGTCATAATTCCTGGCAAAGAATACGTGGGCAGTTCTGGCTCATGGGGTATCTTTGACCCAAAGTTGTTTTGTTTTGTTTTGTTTTTTTTTAACGGGGCCTTTCCCTTGTCTGCAGATCTGACCTGACTGATCAAAGGGGAGCGTGATAAGGGCAGGAGTTAAATAAGCACGAGGTCTGATGGCAAATCCGTTTGACCCGTGCTTCTGGAAGTGAGGCACTCGGGATAAGGAGTGAGCCAGGGCTGGGCTGAGTATTCCTCGCTGGGCAAGGGCCTGGACTCGACACAGCGTCTTCTCCAGGGAATCTCTGCTACAGTGAAGCTATAGGAGCAGGGAAAGAAGTAGGAATTGCCTTTGTCAGGTGGTTTTCACTGCTAGTTAAGCCTTGTTGTGGCTAAGGATGCAGTCGCTTACGATTTCCAGTAAAAGGCTGGTAGTTTTTTTGTGTGGTCATGCTGAGCCAGTTCATGCTCAACCGTAATGACAAAGTTTCTTGGATTAAGTAACAATGCTGCAATTCTGGCTTATTTTTTTCTTCCCAATCAGAAATTGTGTTTTACATGGTGACCTAAGTAACATCCGCATGGTTTAGCATCTGAGCCGCTCCCTCCACCGTCCTGTTATTTTAGCTGATGTCAGCCCCGTTGCTCAATCTGCACCTCCTGACGCTTTGTAAGAGAACTCATTACCAGCCGCTTCCCTTTTGGGCCTGATTTAACATTTTCACTGCTTCTTAGTACCCTGGCATCTTGGCCAAGTTCTAGGTGTTAATGCTTTTGCCGTTTCAGCACGAGTCCCTCTCTGAGGAGGGTCCCTCTGAATCTGTGAGCAGTCTCCTCGGTGTGTCCCATCTCCACCTGCCCTGCAGCACCGAAGGTCCTAACCCTGCTACCTCAGAGCCCTGCACCGCCTGATCCCTGTGAGCAAGGCTGTGGTTGCCTCCCCTTTTGTTGTGCGCACACACACACACACTGAGAACTTTCAGTTCATTTGCGGAGGAGTTCTGGTGGGATCATGACAGGCAGCAGAAATTCAGATGGCTTGTCTAAACAGGAAGTTACATGGAACAAATTAGGCACAGGATTTACAGCCCATGCAGTTTTGGGAACAAACGGCTTGGCCACGGCAGGGGTGAGGAAGCACCCTTTGCTTTCAGGAAGGGTCTATACTCGTTCTGAGGGGTCTGGCTGTGGCATTTGAAGCAATTCACTTCTCTCTTCTTCTCCCCCCCCTCCATTTCTGCTTCCCATTGCTCCGGAGCTCGGCCAGCACCCCCTCACCCACCTCAGCATGAAGGCATAACCTGAATGCTTGAACTCCTCAAACAACCTGCTGTCCTCCGCTCTGCACTTGACTTTAGAGCCCTCCACTGGCCAAGCCAACCCTAGAAACTGGCCAAAAATGGTTGATTTTTTCTTCTTCTGTGTTCTTCTAGGTTCATGAGCTGAACTGGCCTGTAGAGACCCTGATGAACGCTGAAGGTGGTGGTGGGGTGAGAAGGGTGGCTAGAGACAGGGAAAAGAGGCAATAAGGTGTGTATGGGGGTGTATGTTTGTGTCTGGGTGAGGACTGCAGTCTCCCCATTTTGACAGCCTCAAGCTCTGGGGATCTTTCAGCTTCGTGGTGTAGCTTTACTCCTACCCTACCACTGTCCTGCGGGTTGTGTCCCTTCACAATGGCTTTTAGAAACAACCAAGAGCATCAAACAAAAGGCAAGGGCTCCGGCCTGCGCTAAATAAATGTGGAGTGGAAATCTCGTTGTTTTTTTTTTCTTGTGAGTCTGGAAAGTTCCTGATTTGCTGTTTTCAGTCTTGGTCATCGCTGCTTATTTAGGCAGGTTTTGGGCAGTGTGGCCATGCATGACTGAACAGGTCTACTCATCATCACCTAGAGCAACTGAGGGGAGGGACTGATTCCTTAGACCAGGCAGAGCATTCCTCCCGCTGTCTTAAACCTGAAACGGAGCTGGCTGCTGTCCTAGAAAAGTCTGAGAGCTTTGCAGACTGCCGTCATTTGGTACCGCATGAGACTCGTAATAACAGCTTTTAGTGGGAGTATCTTTCCAGTATGTTCCAAATCCAACATTAGCTGATGCCCATGATTTGAGAGGCCAGTGGTCTCCCTGGGTTTAAGGATTCTTCCCGGTCTGTTGAGCAGAATCTGCCAACACAGCTTCTGCTGCAGCCTGGAACGGCCAGATGTGATTGCTGGGGAGTTTGTGTACTCCTTGCTATAGCAGCGCCTGTAGGTGCCCTTCGGTGTTATCTAGCCGACTGCAGGGAGCGGGTGGCCTGTTCTCTGACTGTTCTACTGGCGGCTGAAATGTTGTTATCTGTGGGCACGGTCCAACATCTGCTGAGTTGAAGTCGACGACTAGTCTTCTTCAATGTATGTGGTCCTCATATCCGATCCTATGCTTTAATATCAAGGTCAGGTCTTGCCCCAGTAGAGCCTGCTGATGTATTTTCCCCACTTTATTTCTCTCTCTGTCCAGTTCCATTGTTGGTTTTTGGTTTTTGTTTTTTTTTTCCCCCCACAAATGCTGTGGTGGAATAAGTTTGAAAAGGGAAAACCAGGTTCTAAGGTCTTGGCTCTCCTTTTGCCCAGTTAGTTCAGCGTGAGGGGCAGAAGCACCCGGAAAGCAGCAGTGCGTTGTTCCCCACCAGCTGCTGCTGCCTTGTGGCAGGAGCTACGTCCAGCTCATCCAGAGGTGACTTTGAGGGAACAAATACTCCACACTTCAACACGAGCTGGCTTCTCCACGGGTAGCACGCGTAGGAGCAGATCCAACTTGAGTCCCTTGAACTGCTTTTAAGTATTTTAGCCCTGATTGTGAGGGGCTGGACGTGGCTCAGGAGGAAATAACACCCAGCGGGAAAGGTGTGCAGAGGGGTGTGCGTGTGGTGCCTGCGGAGTTGCGGCTGCATCTCAGCTGCAAAAACCGCACGGGTGTTTTCAGTGTCCCTTTACAGGAACCAGCTTCTCCCACAGACTCTCAGAAAACGCCCTCTGCTCTCTACTTGTCCTCACCAACCCATGCTTCACCTCAATAGATAAAATCCCTCCGGTCCTTCTAAGCCACTAAGATGATTTAATCTCGTCACTTCCTCTAAATAAGCCATGAAATAAGTTCCTGGAGAGACCTGCTCAACAACAGCAGTTGGGAGGTGCCCCCCCCCAGCATGTTCTGCCCAAGAGAGATCATGACATGGGCCACTGCTTGTTTTTGTGGTGGAGCTGGTGCTTTATCAGGCTGGTGCATGTTCTTTAAGCTGGTGTTTTAACCGCCAGTTCCCTGTAAAAGCTTGCTGCTTCTCATCGTGCTTGAAAGAATTTGCCTGTCTGGCTAAATATAAAAGCAACCACCACCTACTCTCACAGGCGCGATGCTGTGATGTCTGTTCAAACTCGATGCTGCACAAACTGTCAAAATGGCATTTTGGGGGGGTGAGCAATAATTACAAATATGAGCACGGATTGGCAGATGGACAGCCTGGTTTATGGGAAGCTTTGAAAGAGCTGCATGGTTCCACCTCAGCTCCCCTGTCTTGCTGCCTTATTCCACCTCCAGCCTCTGTCTCTCGCTGACCAAGTGAATTGCTACCAGTTATTTCTGCTCGATAACCCTCCGGCGCGCTGTGACACTCTGCTGGGAGCAGGTGAGGTCCCTGTGTCACACGTGGGGCCGGGTGTAGGGCCGTTCGCCTGCCAGCTCCAGCCTGGGTGCCTGTTCTGCATCCTCACAACGTTAGCCGATGGCCTCGGCTGCCAGCCTGAGGGACAGAGGGGATATAGAGAGATACAGAGACATCCTTTTAAACTTTTATCTCATTCACAGCTTCCAAAATGAAACCTCCTCTTTAAAAAAAAAAAGGGCATTTCTCCTGTGTATCCTACTCGGAACGAAAGCTGCCTGATCATTCATGAAGGCTTCGATACTTGACCAGTGTCTGGCAGGGGAACTCCTAACAGGAAGGAGGTGATTTTTTGCTGTATCGAGAAAGTTCCCTGTAATTGTTGACTTTAACTGGGTGGTTCTGTTTATAAGCGCAGGGTTTTTTCCCCAGCTTGTCAGTATTTGAGGAAAAAAAGTTAAGTACAACAGAAATAGGGACTGAGAATGATAGCCACCCTCCACCCCTTGGTTTTAAATCCACGAGGGGGAAAAAAAGCGGTATCACCCTCCAAGAGGATGGTGACAGTATAGCGAATGCTGTGGTTGTGGCCTGGGGTGGAATGTCAACATTCGATTAATTTTGGCTTTTGCAACTTGGCAAATCTGGCTTCTGAAAGCTACAGTATGTCCGCCCAGCGCCCAGGCTGTCACTGGGATCAGAGCTGGAGCTTTTCAGTCACAGATATAGGAGTCAGGCTTGAAATTAGGTTAAATGGGGCTGCTACATGCCAGTAAATTCACCAAATTCTGCTTCTGGGCATACCGGGCAGACAGAATTACTGTATTATTAACAGTGCTCTTCCTCACTCTCTTGCCTCTAAGCATATTTTTAGAGGCATGCCAAAGAAGAAAAATCTAATTAAAAGGGTATTCTGAAAAAAAATAAAGAGAATTGAAATCTCCTGGGGCAATTTGTTCAGCCTGACTGTGTGCAAAAATGTTCCAGAGAGAGAAAAACCCCTGTAACAGAACTTAGAAAATGTTTGTCTGTCTAAAACGGGTTTTATATTTTGTGTCTACAAAATCCTGTAGTTACAGATTGTTTTGTCTTTGGGACTTTTTTTCCTGTAGCAGAATGGTGTAGTGTTTGGTTGTCTCCGAAGCAAAATTTCTAGAGTAACTTGAAATATCCTTTGTCTTTCAGTCCGAGGAGTGTTTTTCCAGGAACTAGCAGTTCCGCGTAACCCAGCCATTTGCATTCCATGCTGCAAGCAGCCAGTGAAAACCCATTGCCTTAAAACCTGGGTTTCCCACATGTAGAAATTTGGGCATCTGAAGGAAACAACTGAGAAATTTGCACAATGTTTTTGCCCGAGGAGCCAGAGGAGGAGTTTGCAGTTAATCGGGATTCCATTTTTAGGATATCTTAGGGAACAAGTGGAGCCCAGATGTTTTTAGTAAACGGCTTTCAAAAAAACTCCCAGTTGAGATCAGTGTCAAGTTTCCAGACACATGATCAACCTTGGAGCCAAGTTTAGGGTTGCTTTTGTGTTTACATAAAGTCTGTGAGCTGAATTACGCTGAAGGGTGGAATGGAAATTCTCCATAATAAATATTTGACTGGATGCACAGTTTATCTTATTTACAGGACTTTGAGCTTTGGGAAAGAAAAAAGAGGTTACTGTATTTATATTCAGCACTCTCTTGCTTACTGGATTGGAACAATTGTTGCTTTTTAACTCAGATTTGTTATTATTATTCTAACCAGCATGGCAAAAAGGAAGCATTTTAAAGCTAAGGGGGAACCATTTCCACAGATGATAAATGAAACGTTGTGTATTCCTGAATATTCTGGCTTGTCCAACTACAGTGAGCTCTGTGCTCACACCAAGGGAGCCCCCTCATTGAAGGTTTAGCAGGATGCCCAAGTCACATGCTCAGTTTTTGCTCAGGGACTGTATCAGCAAAAAAAAAACCAACAAAAAACTGGCTTCTGTTTTTACAAGCCCAGAATTTACTTTGTGCAAATATTGTCCAGTTTCTGTCGAAAAGTCATGTTTTCTGCCCGCTCTAAGATCACGGCCATCATTTAGAAAGGTGATGCACAAGAAGGGCACAGGTCAGGCAGTATGACTGATATTAAAGTGGGTATAAGAGTCATGGAAACTTTCACCCTCCGGGCTCCCAAACGAACAACTAATTACCGTTGGCCCAGGCTGGGACTCCGTTTTCCTCGGACAGACGGACAGATGCGTGTGCTTACACGCACACACGGTGTGTGCCACAATGCCGAGGAGTGCGCAGAGTCTTGGTGGATTTTTCTTCATCTAGATCCCCTCTGACTTACTCATCTTCTGTATATATATGGAAAAGTTCATCAGAGAAGCTCTGATTAATTTTTCGTGCTTAAATTGTCTTTTCCGGCTGTCATACGAGGAAGCTGAGCATTGCTGCCCCTAAGATGGCTGATGTTGGGCGCTGTGCTCGGTGTAGAAAAGCTGAGCTGTAAACAACAAGTGAGCTCGGGCCATTGTTTCTGATGGGATCTTGTCCAAGGGAAAACAAGAGATTGTCTTCAACAATTTGAAGCTGGTGTAGGCAGACAATATGTTGATTTTTGCCTCTGGGCAGCACGAAGCCTGCCTCCACTTCAGACCAAAAGCAGCTGAGAACCGACATGAATTCAAAGTAACGCTGGGCATGCGCTCTGCTGAGAGGGTGGATCATCCCTGGGCAGATGTTGGTGTGCAAAAGCGTAGTGAAAGAAGTAATTTGGATTATTAGTCCGTTTTTCCCACATACACCAACAGCTTTAATCTATTGGATTTGCATGAGTAAGGCCAGGCTTCCCCCTCTAATTGAAATATTTTAATGAATGATTCTCAGGCATGCAACTATTAGTTACTGAAAATAGTATGATAGGAAATAATGTGTAAAGCATTGTCAGGTGCAAAAAATGAGCTTACAATTACTGAATGGGAATGTCATTTGATGGGAAGTCCAGCCTGAGTATGGTAACGCTTTTATGGTAATGCTTGTAAATGCATTCTTCAGGAAGAAAGGCACAAGATAAAAGAAGGCTTAACCCAAGCCGTAGGAAAACAGTATGAAATTAAAAACAGTAAAAAAAGTCAAAATTAAACCATAATGGGACGGTAGTTTGCAAGTCAGTTGCACAATCAACAGAAAAGGTCCGGGTGTAGCTAAACCTAAACTCTTACAAGACCAGAGTGCAAAACACTCCTCGTGTTGGTCACCGAGATATCATGACGCATGGCTGTACAACTCAGCGTGTGGCCACGTGAATCTGCTGTCATCAGAGACAATGTGCATTGTGCAACTTGCAGTTGATCCAGAAAGCAGCCTGTAGGACTTCCCCAATCTTAGGGATATTTAATCATGGGTGGCACAAGCTGTCCGAACTAGAGAGGAAATATTCCTGTTCATTAATGGACTTTTTGTTCAGTCGCTTACAAACTTGTGCTGCTGCACAGTTGAACAATGTAATGAGAATTTAAAAACATAAACAGCAATAGCTTGCAATCTATAAGCTGCTGGGCAACTTTCTTCTCATAGTTCCAGGCAAAAAGGTTAGGTGGAAAGAGAGCACGAAAACATAACATAAAAGAAATGGTTTAGTGTTTTGTAGGTTTAAGGTTATTCTCTGGGGAACACTGAAACATACTCTGCAACACGTCAAGTTATACGTGCCTCTATGCTTCAGGAGGACAATCCTAAGCCTCTTCAGCCTAACACAAGGTTTGTCTGAGGTTCCTGCAAGCTGGTGAAAGAAAATACCACAGTAAGAAAACAGTAATGCAAATCCGCCCAGCAGTTATGACTTTTTTTTTTTTTTTTTTACATAAGCATATGTGTGGGAGGGGAACATGAGATTTCAAATGTACCTGGCAGCCTGCTGAAGCGATAGGTATGACCCACGTTAACTTATAGACCTTAATTACTTCTGATGGTTAACTGCTGGGGAAGCACAGAAAACGGTAAAACAAAGGAAGCCAGGCATCCAGAGCACCTCAAAAAGTGCTGTTTTGCTGTCACTGGCCTTGCGCTGCCCTTTACACACCGACAGTCACACACGGGAAATCACGCGTTATCAGGAAGGTTCAAAGACCAAATAAAACTTCGTAGAAAGAACTGGTTAGAGGAAAATTCATTTAATCTGAGTTTAGAGGCTCAGTAACTTGAAATATTTCTGATGAATTTCAACATTAGCATTGGCTTAATAGAAATCAAGATTTTGGGAACCCAATGTTACAGGATGATCTCAGTTTAAGGAGGACATTTCCAGCCCTCGAGGCTGCACATATAATCTGCCTACAATTTCAGAAACCAGAAAGTAAAAGAATCCAATGTTTATTGAAAATAAATGACCGCACAAACGGAATGCTTATGGTAGTACTAAAAGCAGCTGAAATAATCATCTCATTATCAGAGGGCTTAGTTTTTTCCATTTGACCTTTGATTTCTCAATTACTTATTTATTATTTGGCATTATGTTTGAACCGACCTATCATAAAGTTCACCGTCAAGCAAATCAAGAGGGCAAGAACTCACAGAATGGCCAGGGATGGAAAGGACCTCTGGAGACCATCTAGTCTATCCCTGCCAAAGCAGGGAGCAGGGTCACCCAGAGCAGGCTGGACAGGAACTCATCCAGGTGGGGTTTGAATATCTCCAGAGGAGACTCCGCACCATCTCTGGGCACCCTGTTCCAGGGCTCTGGCACCCTCACAGTAAAGTAGTTTTCCATCATGTTGAGACGGAATTTCCTGTGTTCCAACTTGTGCCCGTTACCTCTTGTCCTGTCACTGGGCGCCATTGAGAAGAGTCTGACCCCATCCTCTTGACACCCACCCTGTAGATATCGATAAGCATTGATGAGATCCTCTGTTTTCTCTTCCCCGGGCTGAACAGCCCCAGGTCTCTCAGCCTTTCCTCATCAAAGAGATGCTCCACTCCCCAATCGTCTTTGTAGCCCTCTCTCCAGCAGTTCCCTGTCTTTCTTGAACTGGGGAGCCCAGAACTGAACACAGTACTCCAGATGTGGCCTCACCCGGGCAGAGTAGAGAGGGAGGATGACCTCCCTTGATCTGCTGGCCACGCTCTCCTTAATGCCAGGAAACCATTGGCCTTCTTGGCCACAAGGTCACATTGCTGGAAATGTTAAGTTTCTCACCGTCCTTCTTGTGCACGGTGCCTTTACTCATGCCTGGTGCTAACCTCCAGCGCGCTTCCTTCCCCAGGCCACCAGAAACCACCACGGGCCATGGCTGCAGGTGCCTCTTAATACCTTTGAAGCGCGATGGGCACCGTTCCGCTGCGTTTGTCTGCTCGGCTTTGGCTGGCTCATCGGGCTAGACGAGGATTTTTAGCTTTAATTGACCGTTTCTTGTATTTTTAGGGGCATTTTTGCGGCAGTAGCCAAAGCAGAGCCGGCTGAGGGAAGGCCGCCGGGACTCTGAGGGGGCGCGCGCGGGCCCCGCCCCGCGGGGGGGGGGGGGTGGTGGTGGTGGTGCGTGTGGGCGTGCCGAGGCACGCGCCGCCGGGGGAGGTGCTGAGTCACGCTGGGCCAGCAGAAGCGGGGCGGGGAGGGAAGGGGCGGAGCCAGGGCGCGCGGTGACGCTGCGGCACTATAAAAAGGGCGGCGCGGGGAGGCTGCCCCTCACAGCGCGTCGGCGAGGCGGAGCGGAGCGGGTTCCTGCGTCAACAGTGCTTGGACGGAACCGGCCGCGCTCGGGCCCGCCGCCCCCGCCGCTACTACATATCCACATACCCTTCCTACAGCCGTCGAACCTACCGACTCACCCCGTAAGGCAGAGCCATGGCAGCGCCTCCTTCCCAGGTGCGCCAGAACTATCACCAGGACTGCGAAGCCGCCATCAACCGCCAGATCAACCTGGAGCTCTACGCCTCCTACGTGTACCTCAGCATGGTGAGCGAAGGGAGGGGTGTCTGCTTAAGGGCTTCTCCGGTGTGGGGCCTGTGTGTTAGGATAGGCGTGGGGCCTGATAGTGGGGAAGGGTAGGGCTCTTCGGGCCTACCCGCGAACAGTGGTATTCTACGGGCGAGGGGGGTAGGCCAGCCTCAGGGGGGAGGCGGGCCTACCCGGTGTGGCCTCTCCCCTGAGGAGGATCTGGGCCTGCCTTGTGTCTGGGCCTAGCCGGGGAGGGGGAAGGAGTGTCGCACCTTCTGTGTGAGGCCTGAGGAAGCGGGAGAGAGGGTATTGGGGGGCGGGGTAGTTGCGTGAGGGAAGCTCAGAGGCTGGCTGTCCCCACGGAGTGTTAAGATTGGAGGGGGGATGAAGGGGGTTCGCGGGCTCCGCAGGGGGAAGCGGCCTGGGCCCCCACACACACCCTGACCGGCTGGCGATGGGGGGGGAGTCCCGAGAGCCGGGGAGGTGCCTGCGGGCACAGCCCCGCTCCTCCTCCTTCCCCCCTTCACCACCATCCCCCCCCTCTGCCTTTGGGGCGTTCTCGGCCTTCCCTTGGGGGTGGGGCGGCCGCTTGTTTTCTCTAGGTGTTTTCCTTTATCTGGGTGCCGAACTTGAGTTACACGTTAACTGCTCTCTGTCCGTTGCCCTTGGCGGACTCCTTATCAGCACAGCTCAGCAGCTTCCAAGCGGCTCTGCCCTTGGGGCTGGGCTGGATAGCAGGAGTTGACTAACGAAATGATTGGCACCTTTCCCACAGGCGTTCTTGTCTCTTGAGGCATGGTTTTTCGTTCATGGTTTTCGAAGTGAATTGGTAGGAACCCGTGGTTTCCTTGGCGCTGTGCTTACATGCCTGACTTGGCACGAAGCTCCCATTTTAGCCATAGCTGAGATGAGTAACTTTGGTCCAAACAGCAGCTCTGACCTCTGTGCAGCAATCTTAGTGTTTTAGGCGTGCTGGTAACTTGAGACTTTTTAGTGACACTGTAGTATGTTGTGGCATTCAGGTGTAGATCTTCACAGCTTGCTTTTGTGTCACTGTGATGGTCTGAACCTGAGCTACAAGCTGAATGTAATTACGTTGGTGGGTGATAGTGGTACACAAGCACCAGTGTCTTACCTTGAAACCTCCAAGCTGCTGGTTTAAGAGCAGAGAATTCAGTAGCAGTTTGTCTGGTAAATAACTGGCAGTTAGTACAAAGCCTTCCATTGAGTCCTGCCTAATGGCTCTGACCAAAGAACAAACAAGCTGTGTGATGGCTTCTAACTGCTGTAACAGGTTTTTTTAAGGCTTTCAAATAAGTGACCTTGTATTGGCTGTTGAATATGTATTTTAGTTCAACTTACCTTTTTGTCTTTTAAATGTGGTAGTAATTTTTTTTTCTCTAAAGTAGAAAGTGTACCTCTTAGTCTAATCCCTGATAAGCCTAGGGAAGCATGGGAGCTTTATTGCAAATGTATTTAAAGTTCTTGGCTGCTCTTAACTGATGTTGCAAGGCAGAACCTTGACTGTGATTATTGTAAACAAACTCAGGCAAACAAAGGGAGCAGGGAAGATTTCTCTTTTTTAAAAAGGCTTTTCAAGTCTGCTGTGTTTAAAGCATTTGAGTGGTGCTCAGAAGAACAGGTATCTGTGGGGTCTTTAGTATCTTCAGAACTGAACCACAAATACCATTTATTTGTGTTCATGGTAGGGATACATGTTAAAACTTAATCCTAGTCAGGAAAATCTAACTTGCTACTAAGGGGAGAGTTTTGCGACGCTGCCTTGCTGTCGTCAGTGCTACTGTTAGCCTTAGCTTGGACTCCAGCCATCTTGAAGTAGGGCTGATAGGGGACATAGCGGAAGTCACAACATGGACTTGGCTTTGTGTGACTGCTGGAGTCAGGCTTGGGGTTTTGAGCGTATGAATTCTTATTTTGCAGTCCTACTATTTTGATCGGGATGATGTTGCTCTGAAAAACTTTGCCAAGTACTTCCTGCATCAGTCCCATGAGGAACGTGAGCATGCTGAGAAACTGATGAAGCTACAGAATCAGAGGGGTGGACGCATCTTCTTGCAGGACATCAAGGTGAGGAGTGGAACTGTGGGTTTGCCTGCCTTCAGGCTGGAAGGGGACAAATTTCCCTGTGTGTCCTCTCCCAGCAGGAGCAGCAGCTGACAGTAGATAAGCGTACCGCATTGCTGTGATCTGCATGTGGCACTTTGCCCACAGTCTAGAGATGTGTAGTAATTTGATAATTTGTGCTGATCGACTAATTAAAAGTACTTCCTGGTAAGAAGAGGATGCTTAACACTAGGTGGTTTGCTGTGGGGTGAGGGTAACCAGAACACAACTGATTCATTTACCCTAAATTTAATAAGAGCCCTCTCTGTTCTCTGCACTGTTTTGTAGAGAACTCTTGACCTGCTTGCCATGGGAACAGGAAATCTCAAGTTTTCAATTTGTAGTGAGCCTTAACAAGCAGATTTCATAGTTTTCTTAAAGTCACTTTAGATTATTCAAAACAGCAGAAAGTAAGCAATGTTGTAGGGACAGTTTAATGCAGGACAACTCTTCATGGGGAAAATGGCAAACAAAGTGAGTGTGAGGGAGAAGAAAATAGCTCTAGTAGCTGTCTTCTCTACAAGAGTTCAGAGGACATAACATGAGGGGATGGGGACAGGTCTGGGATTTGGAGCATGCATTCAGTTCTGTTCGGAGTGCTCTGTGTGTCCACCAAGTTTTTGAAGGTACCTAAATGCCTGAACTTGGTCTAAACAGGTTTTGAGACTGATCTAAAAGACTTTGCTCCCTAATGGTCTGTGGGTACTTAGAGGAAAATATTGTTGTGTGCCTTCCCCTTCTAGAAGCCAGATCGTGATGACTGGGAGAATGGACTGACTGCAATGGAGTGTGCCCTGCACCTGGAGAAGAATGTGAACCAGTCACTGTTAGAACTGCACAAATTGGCAACTGAAAAGAATGACCCACACGTAAGTAGATGCTGAAGCTGAGGATGTGGCCCTGCAATGAGGGGGCTTGTATGTGTCTGTGTGGGTTTAGGGGTGAGTTGTGTGCCCCTGCTGTCCCTGAAGGTGAAAAAAGGGTGTGAGGTGGTATTGTAGCCTTTCCAAAGGGAAGGGCCCAGGTGTCAGCCTGTACCTTAGCCATCGGGTAGGATTATTGCTATCTTTCTCCAGGAGGATCAGTTGCAGCGTGTGAGGGTGGTTGGGGCCTGCCTTACAGAATGGCGGGTGCATCGCTTTGTTCAAACCCTTCTGTTGCTCTTGGGAGCAAAGAACACTCATACGAACAGCATTCTGAAGAGAAGATGTGTATTAAGCTCTATGAAGAAGGCTCTTTTCTGTGAGGGATGAGTTCTTTAAACCACTGGGTGCCTGTAGGGCTGTCATAACATTCCAAAGTGACTGTCAAAGTTTGAAAAGCCCTGACACTTCAGAAGATGGTGAAAATACAGGTTTTATCACAGATGGAAGTTACTGGCAAAGCTGGATTGAGGCCTCTTACCACCAGAAAGAGATTAACAGCTGTCCAAATCACTCTTGGAAGTGTCCTGTGTAACTTAAAGGGACTTCTTAAAAAAAAAAAAAACAAGACAAAAAAAACAAAACCACAAAATGAAAACAAAACCAAAAAACCCAAGAACTTAACTGGACCATTCTACAGGTGTAAATCCTCATGGTCATGAATTCAAGTGCTGTGCAGTGGGGGCTTCTAAATCTGTTCAGGAACTTGCCTGTTGCTCCCTGTAGTGAGGAAGAGGAGAGGCTTCCTGAGCTGACATTTGTCTTACAAGGTTGTAGAGCGAATGTTTCTAGATAAGCCTGCCCCACTCTGTCTTGTTCTGGGATTGCTGAGGCAAAACTAAAGGCTTCTTCCTCTTGGGCATCTTCTGCAGCTTTAAAATTGTCATTCTGTGTCTTCTCCTTACCCTAGGGAGGATTGGTAGGATTTCAGATGCTGCTTCAGCAGGATAAGCTGTGCCTGGGCCTAAATTTTTAAATTTTAAACTCTTGTCTCCCTTTCAGTTGTGTGACTTCATTGAGACTCATTACCTGGATGAACAGGTGAAATCCATCAAAGAGCTGGGTGACCATGTGACCAACCTGCGGAAGATGGGGGCACCAAAATATGGGATGGCAGAGTACCTCTTTGACAAGCACACCCTCGGGGACAGTGACAATGAGAGCTGAAGTCTTGCCAGGAGCCACCCTGTGGGTTTCAGTGGGACTCCTACTTACTGTCCAGCCATGCATGCATCTTCAGCTATCTAGATAAACAGTTCTCATACTCTGTACCAAATATCACCCCTATTTTCTCTTGTGTTTTGTGTATTGCCCTCCATCCAATAAAGTGACTTGGTTCAAGTTGGCTTTTTCTGTTTCTCTCGGGAGCGAGAGGCCTGAACAGATTGTGCTCCATCTGTTGTGGCAGCCCTCTGAAGTTGGACATGGATGAAGGAGTAATATTAGAGGGGTCAGGTTTTACTTACTGGTTTTTTTTTTTTATAGAAATTACTACTTTTTTTTTTTTTCCCAATCCAGTGGGATCGACTGCAGGAATTGCTACAGTGACTAAAGTTGTCTTTTAGATGCCTTTACCACCGAAGCTGTGGCTGTGATGAATGCGCAAGGAAAGGAAGGTTTGAGGTTCTAAACTTCCTGAACTGGTGGCTGTGAATTTAGATGAGGCTACTGAAGGGAGGGTGATCCTTGTGCCTGTCTTAATGAATGGCACTACACAAGCTTGTCACATGCTCCCTCTGTTACACAGGAGACTTGCAGCTGTTTCTGGAGATAGAAGTAGGAAAACTTGCGTGGTTTCCCTAAATTCCTATTGTTGCGTGGAAACTAAAAAGAGGAAATGAAACGGGTGGTCCCAGACTTCAGCTTTGCTTTTATTTTCTTAGGGAAGACAGTAAAAACCTCACAGCTCTGGTGTCTGCTACCATCCAGATGACTTTTCTGAGCACTGTCACATCGGTGGCAAGTGTGATGTGGAAGCAATGTGCTGGGCCAACACCATTGGCAGTGGCCACCCGTTCTAGTAGACGCTTGGCCTGCCTTATCCCATTACTTTTTCCAGGACTGGAAAACATCAGCCAGACGTGGCTTCGAGAAGCACTGTGGGTCTGTGTCACAAATGCTGTGACTTGCTTCTGTCCCTTCCTTTTCCCAGAGTATCTTGACAGTAGTTCAAGTCCTGCCTGAGACTTATAGTGGGTCTTGTGACAAATGTTAACGTAAAGCTCAAGTTCCAATTCTTGCAGTGATGAGGGGAAGTATCATTATTAACTATATTCCTCTTCTGTTTTCTGTTACACCTGCACTCCAGGTTCTTCAAGGTGAAGATACTGCACCTTTTCCTGTGACCAAAAAAAAAAAAAAAAAGGTGGGGTTTGTTTGGTTTGTTATTGTTGCAACACTGAAGTTGTGCCTGCTGCTGTACCTGAGGCCAGTGTGTCATCAGGGCTGGCTTTAGCCTAGGCTGGGCTACGTGGTCCAGCAGAAGGAGGTTTGGCTGCCCTGCCTTTCTCTTTGGGTGGGTGCCAGCGTGGCCAGGTGTACAGATACTGCCATATCACTAGTATGGCAGGTATCTCAACCCAACTGTGTGTGCCTCTTGGTGTCCTCTAGCTGTACTGATCTATTTGCTCTTCACATGGGCTTTCGCTGGTCTCCATGATCACCTCCATCAGCCCCACGTAGTCACCTTCAGCTAGAGAGATGCCAGAGTCATTGGGGGAGGGACCCTCTGCTCGTCTTTGCTCTTTTGTAGGAGGAGTATTTGTGCTTCCATTTCCAGTATCTCTCGTGGTCCTGGAAACCTCTGCTGGGTGCTGGTCTGGAGCGCTGGCTGCATCTTCTAAACTCACGGTGTGAGCATCAGGGCCCATGTTCCCCACGTGGGATCTCTTCAGCACTGGAGATGTCACGGGAGTGAAGGAGAAGCAGAGGGAGGTGCTGCCTCCGGGAGTTTTGTTACTGGGGGTGTGAAAGGCACTTGAATGCTCTGAATTGTGGGTGGCTGATGCTGTGTTCTCCAGGGTTAGCCAGGGTGGGTGGGAAGCCTTCAAGCTCTTCAGACTCTTGAAGCTACCCTGCTTCTCGTGCTCTGGGGACTCTGCCAAGAAGGGGAATTTAGGGCTGTTCGATGCTGTGGACTGAGCTCCTGGACTCCCTGTGGTGGCAGCTTCTCCGCTTTTACTGTTTGAGTGGCTCTTCTCTTCTTCTACTGTTAAACACAGCGAGTCAGGACCTTTGCCCCGATCCGTTGGCCAAACAAATGTTTCCTTTGCGCCTGAGCCAAGGGAGCTCTGGCTTTTATACACATCGCTGACCTTGGAAGGCGAGGAGTTGACAATGACATCCCGAAGAGAAGTCGAGCATGCGGCGATGCTGGAGAGCGCGGGAGGCTTCTTGCGGCCTTGCCGTCTAGAAGGGAAGATCATGGGGATAGAGCTGATGGGTGTCTGTGGAGCACTGTAGAAACCCGGTCTCTCGTAAAATGGGGTTGACATGAAGGCGTCAAACTCCCGAAGTTTTCTGTCTTCGCTGTCCCAGTGCTCCTGGGAGCCGGAGTCTCCCCTTGGCTGATTGATGCTGCAAGGGCTTCCAGACTTGCCTATGTCTTGGTAGGTATAATGGGAGAAAGGGGATGTGGGCTCTCCTCGCCTGCGCAGCAGGTTCATCCGGGAAGAGGACCTGGAGAAGCTCGGTGACTGGACACCAAGGAGGCGGCCCAAGTGTCCCAGTAATGGTGTGGAGTGGTTTGCCTCTTCATTCTCTTTAATTTGCTCCAAGGGCTGGAACTCCATCTCTTCTTTCTGCATGCTGGGGAAAGGCAAAATGGGCTGTTAGATGGTCACAAAAAGAAGGTGGTTGCTGGTGGAGAGGGTGGCAGCACAAGGAGCGCTGCTGCCAGTGACAAGCTTCTCGCTTCCTGTACTGCCATTAGATATGTGTTAGGTCCCCCACGATAGGGATGCTCACAGTGGAGGGAAGGGGGACAGGTATCATTTTTGGTGGGTTATGCCAAAGGGATGAGGTTCACCTGGGTCTGCACCGGGGTCACACCAACCCCATGCAGCGCTACAGGCTTGGGGCAGAGTGGCGGCTGGAGCTGCCTGGCAGAAAAGGACCTGGGGGTGTTGGTCGACTGTCAGCTGAGCATGAGCCAGCAGCGTGCCCAGGTGGCCAAGAAGGCCAACAGCATCCTGAACTGTATCACAAATAACGTGGTGAGTAGGACTCGGGAGGTGATCGTCCCCCTATACTTGGCACTGGTGAGGCCCCATCTTGAGTGTTGTGTCTGGTTTTGGGCCCCTCACCACAAAAAAGACATTGAGGTGCTGGAGCGGGTCCAGAGAAGGGCAATGAAGCTGGTGAAGGGTCTGGAACACAAGTCTTGTGGGGAGAGGCTGAGGGAGCTGGGGGGGTTCAGCCTGGAGAAAAGGAGGCTGAGGGGAGACCTTCTCGCTCTCTACAACTCCCCGAAAGGAGGGTGTAGCCGGGGGGGGTCGGTCTCTTCTCCCAAGTCACAGGCGATAGGACAAGAGGAAATGGCCTCAAGTTGCACCAGGGGAGGTTTAGATTGGATATTGGGAAAAATGTTTACACTGGGAGGGTTATTAAGCCTTGGAATGGGCTGCCCAGGGCAGTGGTTGAGGCACCATCCCTGGAGGTATTTAAAAGACGTCTTGACATAGTGCTTAGAGACATGGTTTAGTGATGGGGTTTTTTTATCAGAGTTAGGTTGATGGTTGGACTAGATGATCTTAAAGATCCCTTCCAACCTAGACAATTCTATGATTTTATGTTGGCTGTTACCTTTGGATGAGCCCAAAAGTATCTTGGAGCGTGATTTCACAAACTATGGAGAAAGATATTCCTGCTCGTTTTTACTCTTCAAACACAATATCCTGCACAAAACCTGATCCGAGGTGTAAACGTGGGCTGTCCTGACACCCTGTGGCTGCGCTCACCTGATATCAAAAGTTGAGCCGAGGAACGATGGGCGCTTGTACTCAGCGGTGGCCGCAGTGTAGGGTGGCTGAGGATCAGGCTCATTCCAGTATAGATCCTTTTCCAGAATGGGTAAATCCTGATGCATCTCATCCACTGCCATAAGGGAGACCTGCAGGGGACAGCAGAAACATCCCACGGGATGAGTGGCGATACGTGTGGACAAAGGAGTCGGGGCAGGAGGAAGCAACGTAGCATGGAAGGGAGGCGAGTGGCTGGGTTTGCTACCTGATTTCCTGGCACTTGGGTTGTTTGTCACATGGAGAGATCTGATTAATTGGAAGGACAGTGGTGCTGAAGGAGACAGGAAAGCAATATGCTTTCCTGTTCTTCCCTAATATAGGGAAGAACTTTGTAGTGTAGGGTAGATGGTTGGACTCGATGATCCCAAGGGTCTCTTCCAACCTGGATGATTCTATGATTCTATGCTCCCTGGGACAGAAGGGCTCAGTGTTAGGAAGGGCTGAAGATGGAGAGTTACTGCATGGAAGAAAGCAGAGGAGGCAGTTTAGATACAGACACAGGATGGAAAAAACTCGGGAGAGGCAGGAATGATGTGTCATTGAAAGGCAGTGAGGGCATGAAACAAAGTTTGGATCCCTCATGTGTGCCAGAGCGTGGACTAAAGCCACAGTCGGTCTCTGTGCACAAGATATGCCAAAAGCCCTGTCCTCCCTGGTGTGTGTGTGTCTTCTTGGCACCAGGCCTTGCCCCACATTCTTTCTGGAGCCTGGGGTGTCTCCTTGGCTGTGAGGGGGAGCACTGAGCTGGCCACCTCCACCCTTGTATTTGTTGGGAGCCTTCTGCTCTCCTAACCATCTCCCTCGGGACATCCTTGCTGAACCCTCAGGTGCAGTCCTGCCTCTGTGTTCCTTTGCAGGTCAGGCTCGTCTGGAGGATCTTGCCTTCACTTTACCTGCAGGTTCCTGTCGATGAGCCAGTTGGTTTCAAAGTCGTCATCGTCCTCCCCGAAAGGGTTGATGAGTTGCTCAGCCACCTGCATGTGGAGAGCAACACAGCAAAGGTTATCGTAGTCATACCTGCCCTTTTTCCTGCCTGGAGAAGGTCTGTGGGGCAGAGTCGAGTGTGATGTCCCTTGAATTTGAAGCAATGCTGTTCCTCCCAAGAAGGAGAGGGTTAAAAATGGAGACTGGGAGACTTTGGTACACGCAGATAACTGCCCCTTGCTCACGTAGCCCTCCTGCAACTGCAGACCACTACTGCAGGTGAAGCGTAGCCTTTCCTTTTCCCCAAACTAGTCGGGACCAAACCTTAGGAAAAGTGAAGCTGGTCTCCAGGGTGAGTCACTCTGGAACCAAGAAGGTCTTGGCAATACCCCCAGCCCCTGTTGGCCCCCCTTTTGTCTGCCAGCACCTGGCAGGTTGCCCATAGACCAAAGAACACAGCTGGGTCGCTGGTGAGCGCACACTGGAAAAAAACCCTTGGCTAGATCAGATTCCAGCACCAGATGTATTTTTCTGGGCTTACCTTTAACCAGCCAGCGTAGAAAAAGAACTGCAAAAACGTGAAGACGGGCACGAAGAGATCTAGTTCATGGCCAGGATATGCTTTTTCTGGATCCAGGAACTGCCGCCCGATCAGACAGGCCAGGAAGAAGCTGTAAACGGCCACGGTCACCACCTGGGAAAGATGCCAGGGGACACATCAGAGGAGCTGGAGTTCCCCGTTTGCTTTCCCGGCATCTCTCTTCACTTCCACCCCACACCTCTCCCAAACAGCGTCGAGCTGCTGGCTCTGTAGCCTTCGGAAAGCCTTGGATTCGGTTACGACAGACTTCTCTGCTTTTCGCAGGAAGATGCGTTTCAGCTGCAGAAAGCTTTAAATATGCCCTTTGCCCTTTAGGTGTTACACGCAGGGCGTTTCACTCCCTGCTGTCCCTGGAGTGACATCTCTGTAGGTGTCACAGGAAGATAGTGGCAGAAGAAAGCACGTGACGTCCTGGATTGAAAAGCTTAAACAAGGGCCACGTGGCTGCGTGCTTGTTCCGCTGCCGAGGCGAAGGGTACTGTGAGCTCTTCTCATTCCTGCCCTCGCCTCTCCTGAAAGCTGTCTCCGTCCCTTGGTGACTCAGTCTGTGCTGGCAGGTCCCTTCCAAGGCAGGGAAGGGAACTTGCTGCCAGCTCTCAACTAGCTCCATCCTTCCCAGTACTCACACTGGACTGGTTTGGTTTTTTTTTTTTTCAATATTTCCCTGCTTGCTTGCCCAGATTTCAGGCTACGGTGAGCGTTGTGCTTTTTCTCTGTAATCATGGGACTGGAAACTTCCCCTTTTCAAATTAAAAGCAGCTGAGATTCTTGCGTGATCTCTTGACGCAACAAGGCAGGGTGAGGGGGGGTTCAAAACAAACACCCAGCGTCACAAGACTCTGGAGCCAGCCCCGAGTTCCTCGTGGTGAACAACGCGGGGCTGTTTCATGATAGGCAGGGAATGACAGAGATACAGGGAATGACAGATGAGAGGGCCTGGAATGACAGACTTTGCATTGTGGATGGGCACCTATGGGGAAAAAATAAAAAAAAAGGGGTGGTGTACTGCAGAGGGGGACAAAGACATGCTGTGATGCTGCTTTTTGCTCCCGGTCTGTGCAGGAATATAGTTTCCTAACGTGTTCCCCATTAACCTTCAGGGCTGCGTGGATGGAAGCGGTTCCCGTTTGGCGGCGGAGCTCATTAGTGTTATCTGAGCAGCTGGATCGGATGAGACAAAAAGAGCAAGTTGGTGCCGAAGCGTCTGTCTGGGTTTGCTTGGAGGGAGCTATTTAACGGCTGAGGAGGGGCACGCAGCTCGCTCTCACACGCGTGGCACAGCTCCATCGGAGCGGCTTTGCTGGCAGACAGATCTCGGCTCTGCTGAGTAGGAAGAAGCTGCTTCAGGGATGTTCTCCCTGCGAGGGGGTGCGGGAAGCAGATCTGTATTTATTTGTGTTTTCCTGTGTGGTTCACATCGTGCTTAGTTATCCCTGGGCAGCGTGTGTTTCTGTAAAGGTGGCTGTGTCTGAGTTACGGGAGTGGGGATGAGGTGTTCAAGGGCACCCCGTGTCCGTATGGTCCGTGTGTGTGGGTCAGGCATGGGTGTAAATGGAGGTACCCCCCGTGATGTGGGGCGGTGTGTCCTGCAGGCAGCGGAGCGGTACGTGGGGGGGGGATCCCTTCTCACCTGAGTGTAGACCAGGGGGATGCTGATCCAGTCGTACCCGTAGAGTCGCCCGCACTGGCTGCGCAAGGTGTTGAGTTCCTGCAGTGGGGAAAAGGAATGATCTGTCAGCCATTCGTATCGTAGAATTATTTAAGTTGGAAGAGACTTTTCAGATCATCAAGTTCAACCATCAGCCTATGTCCTTCATTACTCCAACCCGCTCCCTCCCACTCACCCCTCCTCTGGAAGGGGGGGCTCAGCCAGGCCTCCTGCTCCCTCGGTGCCCAGCCTCACCCCAGCAGACCACCAGAAGGGTCTCACACTTGCCCTGGAGGAACTTCACGCTGCCTGGATGCCTCCATCTGAGCCCAAAATCCCTTCCTAGCCCACTTCATAGCAGTGTTTTGACTGCTCCCAAAATGAGCAGCGAACAGGTTAGGCAAAGAATGTCTCAGGAGCATCCTTTTCTCTCTCCTGACTATATAGTGGGTCTAGATAAATAGCCCAGAGGGAGATCTCTCTCTGGGCAAATGAATCTCACTCCAGGCAACAGAAACAACGTGACTTTTTCTGCACGTGAATGCCAGGAAGGATGAGCTGCTCTGGCCCTTTTTTTCTCTGCAACTGGGCAGGGATCGTTGCCAGGTCTTGTCTGTGGCGCATGGCCTGCTTCCCAGCACTATCTAAGAGTTTTCAATAGTGAAGTTTTCTACAGGGATCTTGGTTGTTGTTTTGACCTCTCCTGGTCTCTTCCAGATACAAGCTTCCTTGTGGCTTTCCATCCGTATCCTAGAGACCTCCACTGGCCACTGTTGTTAGCTGCTCTGGAGCGTGTGAAGGCTGGAGGAAGGTTGATCAAGGACCTGCTACACGTGCATCTCCCACACCTAGATGTGAGTCCCATGGTTCCTCCCAGTCCCACCTTTGAGAAAGATGTCACATTGTCCTCACCTCTTATAGATGTGACATTGCTACCATGTCTGTAGGTCACGAAAAGCTCTGTTTTGTCACGAGCTGGAGAGTGGCAGGGGGGTTATTTCCCGTCAAAGTTAATGTAATATCCCCAGGGACAGACTTGGCTCACTGTCCTACCTCAGCATTCCTGTTCCATGCCTGACCTCTGGAAATCCCTCTAGTTCCACCCAGGAGACTGGATGAGGATCTCAAACAGTGTCCTATTGCCTCAGTCACTCACATTCAGGATGCCTTGGAGTAACACGCTGTCCCGGATCCTCCCCTCGTTCCTTGCCTTCACAGCCAGGTTGGAGAACCACACACACGGGATCCAAAACTTGTTGTGGGGGGAATTCAAGCTCTCAAACTTCTTGTGCTCTTCTGGTGTCATGAGGCCTGGGTGGGAAAGAGTAGATGGGAGAGGGATGGCCATAGGGGGCAGAAAGGAATCGATCTGGTCTGAAATGAAAACGTCTCAATCTCAGGTGGTCACCTTAGCTCTCTTTAAAAATCCCAGGAAAGACTCAGGCACTCAGCATTTGGGAGACACGTAGAAGGAGGACAAGTCTACTTGTTAAAACATTGAATTACAGAAGTGTGAGGCGGGCTTTATCTCATTTCACTTTGGATAGTGCAGCGTATCTGACCCGATCACAGTCAGCAGGGAGATAAGGTACTGCTGAGGGTGTAGTTGCCTGCTGTAAGTAGATATTTGTTGAGAAGGGGATAACTTGTGTCCTAGAAGTGCCTGTTTCTCTCTCTGGATTGCAAAGGGAACCCAGTTGACTGGGGCAGGTGCAGCCATCTCCGTTTGGGCAGACTGGGAAATTTTATACCTTAAAGAGCATCCTCGGAGAGGATTCAGGGAACCGGCCAGTTAAAAGTTGGAGGTCTGAGGCTCCAATTCGCACCTGCCCCGTGGAAAACTGTTGCCCTGAGGGAGGACAGACACACCACTTGGCAGGGGTCTGCTTGTGCTCTGCTGTAGATCTGTGCGTAGGGTCATTTACTACAGAGAGCTCTTCTCTTCCCATGCATGATTTTGGTGCAGGCTGAGCAGCTCCCAGTGAAGCGATAGGACAGGGAACTGCTGGAGAGGGTACAGCAGAGGGCTACAAAGATGGTGAGGGGCCTGGAGCACCTCTCTTACGAGGAGAGGCTGAGGGACTTGGGTCTTTTTAGTCTGGAGAAGAGAAGACTGAGGGGGGATCTGATCAACGCCTATAAATACTTAAAGGGTGGGTGTCAGGAGGATGGGGCCGGTCTTTTTTCAGTGGTGCCCAGTGACAGGACAAGAGGAAATGGGCACAAACTTGACCATAAGAAGTTCCACCTAAACATGAGGAGGAACTTCTTTACTTTGAGGGTAGCAGAGCACTGGAAGAGGCTGCCCAGGGAGGTGGTGGAGTCTCCGTCTCTGGAGACATTCAAAAGCCGCCTGGACACGTTCCTGTGCAACCTGCTCTGGGTGGACCTGCTTTGGCAGGAGGTTGGACTAGATGATCTCCAGAGATCCCTTCCAACCCCATAGCATTCTGTGATTCTGTGAAGTTGCTGCACCACAGTTACCCTAATCTGATCAGCCGGGGCTGCCCTGTGACCTGCAGCAAGTCTGCATTCCCAAACTGGATCTCGACACTCTCCTTAGGTAAAAAATTTGGCCAAAGACCCTTCATCTTTCAAACAGGCCTTCCAGCCACGAGTAGGAACACGCTTGCTGTGCAATGGGGAAACATAAATGGTTGATTATTTCAGAAGAGCAGATGCTTCCCACCCACTGCAGACATCAGCTGAGCACATCACAGCGCTATCCCATCTCCAGTCTGGAAGGTCATGTGTCCCTTTCCAAGGCTCTTTGCCCCAAAACCGGCAGTGAGGTGCTGGTGCCAGAGCTGTGCAGAAGGCAGCACCAGTACTGACCTGCCCTCACGACATGCTCCATGCTGGGGAAGCGCTTGTAGACAGCCGTGCTGACCGAGCGCAAGATGAGCACGCTGCACAGGTTGCTGTAGCGCATGAGGGTACGTCGCAGGAGCCGCCCATACTCATCCTCCCCGTCCACGTTGCAGGAGACCAAGTTCATGATGCGGTCGGGCCATGGGATGCTCTCGTACTGAGCCCACCAGCGGGACACCACCAGAGCCACGTAGAAACCTAGAGGTGAGCTGAGCAAATTAGCCGTCCTAAAGGAGCGGGAGATGTAAATGCTCATGTGTAGGATGTCTGGTACTGCCCGTACGGGGACGGGTGCAGGAGTGCCTGGAGGGCAATTCGGATTTCCATGCTAAAGTTAGAGTCTGGTTTTGTCCTGGTTTGAGGTTTCATGGTTTATTTGGTGCGACTTGGTGCCTGCCTTCCCGGCAGAACCCAGAACGTGCTAGTACATCTGGCCAGTGCGAGCTGCGTGCTGGGGCCGTACCTCACAGCTGCAACGTGGAATGATGTATTCTGAGTTTTACAAAGGCAGAGGGAGGGATCTGCTCAGCGAATCTTGCCTGCCTGCTGCAGTATCAAACCAGGGAGAAGAAATGCTGTCCCTTTCCCCTCCCTGTGTGTCCCCAGACCGAGCTCCTTACCCAGCACAAAGGACACAGGGATTAGCTCAGCATAGCTGTTACAGTAGAGCGCCAGCTTCTCAAACATCAGCCTTTGGCTCTCGCTCAGGATCAGCCTAAAAGGGAGAAAGAGAAGCATCAGCCTCAAAGAAGAGCCTGTGCCTTGTTGGGCCTGCGGGGATAGGAATCTGGCAAGGGAAGCCAAGGATGGACACTGCCACGTTGTGAGTCTGGGGATGATGTGAGTGAACAGCCCCCGTGAGCCTGGGACATCAGCCCACCTCCCCAAAACACCCTGCTGAGCGGTCCAAAGGAGCCAGAAGTGGTTACTGACGGAGAATGTGGTGAGTGATGCAGTCTGATGCCAGGGACCACCCCTATTTTTCTCACTCGGGACAGTGCTGTGTGGTATCAAGGGACCGACACAGCGCTCGGGTGTGCACCACAGCTCACTTAATGTCCTGCAAAATGTCAGGCCAAGCTCTGCTCTTACGTGAGTTCCTGCCTCTTTCTTAGAGCTGCTTCCCTGCCTCAGTGCTGCCTCTGCGATTGAACCAGCCGGGGAGCTCCCTGTCTTTCCTCACCAAAACCAGACCAGCCACAGTCTACAGTTGCTTATTACAGATCTGTGGTCCCAGAGTTGATGTCGGCTCTCAAAAATGCACCCAAGGTATTGCACGTTGTGTAACAAGGGAAACTCTCTCCTAAAGCTCCTCACTGTGGGACACCTGAGAGAGTTGGAGTTGTTCAGCCTAGAGAAGAGAAGGCTCTGGGGACACCTTAGAGTGGACTTCCAGTATCTGAAGGGAGCCTACAAGAAAGCTGGAGAGGAGCTTTTTACACGGGAATGTACTGATAGGACAAGGGGTAATGGCTTCAAACTGGAAGAGGGGAGATTTAGATTAGATCTCAGGAAGAAATTTTTCACTGTGAGGGTGATGAGGCACTGTAACAGGGAACAGGTTGCCCAGAGAAGTTGTTGAGGCCCCATCCCTGGAGGGGTTCAAGGCCAGGCTGGATGGGGCTTTGAGCAACCTGGTCTGGTGGGAGGTGTCCCTGCCCAGGGCAGGTGGGTGGAACTGGATGATCTTTAAGGTCCCTTCCAACCCAAACCATTCTATGATTCTATGATCTCCCGTACTAGTTCAGTATTGGTCTCCACTGATCTACACATTATTCTTCTGTAGGTAATCATCAAATGCAACTCTTCATCCCAGTGAAGGGAAACTGCGTTACTTCCCAGGACAGAAAAAGGAGATTTATCAGCTGCTAAGCCATTTTGGAGCAGTGAGGAAGGACCTTTCCTTTCCTCCAGAGGCTGGTGAGTGGCTGTCTCATTCCAGCTCCTCTCCACCAGGATCACTGTCCCAATCCTGTGTTGCTCAGTTGTCCTGCTCCAGGACAGGCTGAGAGCGAGGGGCTGCGTTAGTGTCAGGGTGTCAGGATGCTTACCTGTAGATGAGACTGATGGTGAAGTAGAGAGAGATAAAAATAAGGAACTCGGAGTACAGAAGTTTGTAGATACTTCCTTTCCATTGGAGCAGGAGCTGCGAGAAGGTGCCTAGACGGGCGTCAGCCACGCGGTTGGTGTATGTCACTGTCATCGCAGATCCTGGTGGAGACACAAAATGAGCAGATGTTGAAGCTGCCAGCAAGCTTGCACAGAGGGAGGAGACAGGGACACCTCCAGTGTCCCAGCAAGCAGGAAGAGAGAAAGAAACAATGACTTGAGATCAAAAGACAGGTAAGAAAAAGTCAGTGACACAGAGAATCGGCAGGAAATTTATGGTAGGCAATTAATTTGATGAGCTTGCCATCTTTTGCCTGCCTTTGAGCTGCGTGTGAGCTGGTTACAATGACAGAGAATATACTTTCTGGTGGAGCCCTTGGTTTCTAGTGTTTGATTATCAGCATTCAAGTGGGGCTGGATGGTCGGAGTGGACAGAGCCCACGTGCTGCTCCCTTCCACAAACCAGTTGTTTAAGATTAATTCTCAGGGTCACAAACTCCAAAGTTGCTTATTGTATTTATTTTTTTTTTCTTGTAGTATTTCCTTCAGATATGTTGTTTCTGTAAATCTGCTTGTCGGGGAGTGTCTTCCTGGAATACTGCTAGCAAAAAAACCCAGAACCCAAAGGAAAGCAAAAACCCCAGAAAGGAGAAATTTTTTGGTACCGATCCAGGTGAAAATAGCCCTTTAGATCTGACAGTTTTTGTAGCACTTGCCCAACAAGTATAACTGTCTTTAAATTTAGACCATATCTGTACTGTGCTGGTCCTGGTCCCGTTGGCAGAACAGCCCCCCCCTGTTAGCGGAGGGATGGAGTTTGGCCAGGCTCACAGAGCACAAATTCCAGCAGCTCCGCCTCCCTTTCCTTCAACCATACGTTGCGCAATAAATCACGCTGGATGAAAAAAAGGCATTCAGGCTCATGAAATGCTTCCCGATCATGCAGCATCCCCATTGCACTTCTTCGAATCTAACCCTGGGTAAATAATTCTTTATCATCAATTAATAATCAGACTCACATTCATACAAACCTAAATTTGTTTTAAAAAACCAAACCAGCGTAATCCATGCCAAGCAGATAGGTCAGTGATCCCTTGGCTCATAAATAATTATCCATTGTGAAAACTATCGGTATTTTTAAATCAAAACACATTACCAGGATGTTGCAGAGACATTGCTATCTAACAGAGGCAATAATGTTAATGGTGATGGGGCCTTGGGATCTTCCCTGAATGATGGAGGCAAAGAAGCACTTCAAGGGACAATTCAGACCTTACTGCTTTGTAGCAGCAGCTGAAAGCAGGTTAGTTTGTGTCCATGCTCCTCATTTATGCATCTCAGTGGAAGATCTACAGTTAGGTGGGGACAACTCCAGTCTCGGTGAGCTGGTGCTGTGCAGAAAACCAGCAAACTCTCTTTTGTTGGCACCTTCAACCAAATCACTTTTTTGTCCTGGCTTTGGCTTTTCGGTGCTGCTCCTCCTTTGGGTTTCCATCTCATAAGTCTCCCCCGAGTCCCCTCTCACAGGTTATATCAGAGGAGCAGAGCTGGCACCTGCCCTGCCAAGGGCTCCCCGGCTGCTCCCCACCTTTCACTCGAGCCTCATGGACGTTCATGCAAGTTTCCATGTGTATTTTTGGCCAGCGCACAGGACTCTTTAAAAAGAGTGGTTTTTAGCCGCCCGAGGGGTTGCACACACATGGGCTATATAGATGAGAAATGTGTGTAAACTCCCAGAAATTTGTTGGGGGCTGCTTACGGAAAGCCGGCTGTTTTCTCTACGCTTTGGATTTTAAAGCGCTCGAGGAGACTCTTCGTTGCGTAATTCAAATACAGATTCACTTTTTACCAAACATGGAAAACTTGCTCTTGTCCGGGTAAATAATGGATGTCACCCACTTCTATGCAGTTCTGCTGGGATATGGGGCTTTTCCTGGTCTTTCCGTCCCTGAACGGTGAAGGCACTTCCCAGCCCACCTGCGGGACTGTCCCGGGATGTCACCCGGCAGCTGGCACGCTCAAAGCACCGTTTGGAGTTGAGGTAGGTGGTGGGAGGTGACTTGACTCACCGGGCACACCGGAGTCGGTATGGGGAGGAAGAACCATCCCCTGTGCCGTGCCCCCAGGGACCTGCTGCCTACCACTGCCTGCCTTCCTCCTGCCTGATCCATCCGGACTAACCATTGCACCCGGAGCTCGACTGACACTAATTGGACTGTGGGAATCCACAGCAACCAAGATCCCACAACAACAAGCTTGCATCAGGTGCATTACCCGCCGCGCGAGATGGCAAACAGACACAAGCAGCTCTTGGAGATGGAGAGCAAGAGGGTGGAGTGGACAGACGGAGCGAGAGGAGGTCGCGGAGAGGCAGGAGGATAGATCTTTGAAGGAATCGCTCTGCTCTTGGGAAGACTAGATACTCACAGTCATGGGCTCATGAGCTGCTCTGGAGGCTGCGGAGGTTTGGTCCCGCACGTGTCCCTGCTGGGTCCTTTGTGGCCCACGCCACAGCCCGCCTCCTCGTGCCCCCTTGGCTCATGGAGGGGGGGATTGAACCTGACAGACGCGGTGCGCTAAGGAGCCTGAAACCCACTTGGGAGCTGCAGCCGGTCACTTGATGCCGTAATCCTTCCTCATTACAAAAGAGACTCTGTTGTCTTTTGCCCCGTTCCCTTCTAATCTTCTGAGTAAGCCCTGCGTGTTTATAGAGGCGGCCGGAGGAGGGGGAGGCAGGGCTGGCTGCTCGGCAGCTGCTGCTGCTAACTCCTGGCACAGCCATGGTGGCTGCCAGAAGAGAGGCATTTTTCCTCTAATTCTTTCCTGTTTGGTCCCTTTCTCCGTGTCACAATCTTGCAGGAGCCCCAGGAGATTAAGCAGGGCTGGAATTTTCCACAAAGGCTAGAAAATGTGTCACCCCTGGGGGCTGCGCAGCCCCTTTCTTCCCTTGGGGAAGCTCCTGGCTCCTTAGGTCGGTGAAACACCTGGCCCACGCTCCGCCTGGCTCTCGGATGATGTTTCTCTCTAACTCCTCACTGTCTCTGTTGTCCCTGGATGGGTTTGCCCTCTCTTCCAGCTGTGGTTTGGATGCTGGGGACCTCCACTCTGCCACTGGCTCCCCAAGACTCTTCCCACGTGTTCACTTTCTTTTCTGCTTGCTTCTCCAGCAGCACTCAGGGGCTGTCACTCCTCTTTCTTGCACATCACCCTGGGAAATACAGCTCCTTGTCTTTGTCCTCGAGCCAGGGAACTCCTTACCTCTATCTCTCCAGGGTCCTCAAGTCCCTTTTCTGCTCCCAAGCTGTCCCTCACAATTGTGACCATTTGTCTCTTCCACCATCTCCTGCAATCTCTCCTGGCAGGTCTTGAAGACGTTCCCCTTCCATGAGCCTCTGAATCAAGATCCTTTCTTACCAAATTAGTCTTGCTGTGACATGGAGCCTTCACTGTCAGAGGGCTCCTGGGCAGCAACCGTGTGCCCACAGGCACAGGACTTCGCAGAGCCTACGGCTCTTTAGGAGGACCTCCATGTCTTCCCATCTCCTTTCTGCTCACTCCTCTGGGAAGTTGTCTCTATTGCCCAAGGTAATAACGTCTGCCCCCCTAAACACCAATATTTCCTGCAGACAGCTCTTGCTGAGCTGCTATAACGTTCCGTGTCCTGGAGACAAGAAGCTGCTCTGAGCCATAAGCCAAGCCATGGCCCTGTCTCACCACCTGGGCCCAACTTCATAAGCGTGCTCTGACCCTCCTCACCTCCATCATTTAACCAGCTGTGGGCCACTGTGGAGGAGGTCTGGTCCCTGCAGGTGAGAGCACCTGGAGACCCAGGCTCCTCGGTGGGACTTTGTGGGGTTGCCACGTGTGTTTTTTCATGGCTCTTTCCAACAAGAAGGCAGGAAAGTCTCCAGTGAAATTAAAGGAAGAGCTAGTTCTTGTAATAACCTACTTTCTCTTGCGCTGGTTTATGTGCCTGTGTCTTTGACACTTGTTTAGCATCAGCAGTGGGGGATCAATTTGTCCAAACTGTAGGTTTCTCCTTTCTGTGTGGCTGAGCGTAGATAAAGGGAAGATGTTTCATGGCTTCTCAGAAGCAGGTGATGCCTGGCATCCGTCTAATGGGGGGTTTCTGGTGCAGTCCTGGGAATGGCTGTCAATGGTGGGGAGATCATAGATTAAAATGTGGGACTTGGTGCCAGCATCTGAGGTTTTATTTCTGGTGTAGGCTGTGGTTTGTTGGATTACCTCTAGTCCTGATTCCTTTAGGACAAAAATGGAGGGAACAATCCTTGCTTCTTCTACCTGTCACCAGAACCTCAGAGATCTGAGTTCTCTGAGATCTGCCTTAGAGCAGCCTTCCAGTACCTGAAGGGGGCCTACAGGAGAGATGGGGATGGACTCTTGATCAGGGAATGTAGTGATAGTATGAGGGTGAATGGTTTTAAACTGAAAGAGGGGAGATTTAGACTTTATTTTAGGAAGATACTCTTTACTGTGAGGGTGGTGAGACCCTGGCCCAGGTTGCCCAGAGAAGCTGTAGATGCCCCATCCCTGGAGGTGTTCAAGACCAGGCTGGATGGGGCTTTGAGCAACCTGCTCTAGTGGAGGTGTCCCTGCCCACGGCAGGGGTGTTGGAACTCAATGATGTTTAAGGTTCCTTCCAAACCATTCTATGATTCTATGATCTGATGTCTCTGGGTAGAAGCTGCTCTGTATTGGATTGTGATATGCAGAAGGACACGGGCACACGTCTGGTGGAAGTTACCACATCTGGGAGGCTGACACACTGTCTTAGGAGAACAGGTATAATTGCAGGGGAAAGGGATGGACCTTGAGCACTTGGCCGTAGCAGGGTCCTTCCTGGATAAACATCCTGCTGGGGATGACTTGCTCTGGGTTGGGTGGGAGGGCAACACAGAAGAGAACAGGCAGCATAATGCTTCTGCAGTCTGAGATACAGACCTGGCAGGAGAAGCAGAGGCACGTGGAGGGCCACTGGGAGACCCTCACATTCAAGGTGTGGAACTAGATAAGGGCTCTTATCGGTGGCCAGAGGCTAGTGAGTACAGGGTTGCCTCACTGGCCCAAACGTAGGAAACCCATCATACTGACTGAAGGAGTACGTAGCTTTGCACCTGCTGTCATGAGCAGCACCTGACAGCTCACGGGGAAACAGAAGCGTCCACCAGGACCAAAACACCTCGGCTGTCCTTGCCCTGGCCGAGCAGCGAGGCAGGGGTGCTGGTTCAGGCCCTGTGGTGGCCCCACATGTGTGAGTGGCATCTGTCTGGGACAGAAGGTGGGATGCCTTGGTTCTTCTGAGGCTCTGGGCCAGCGTTGTCCCTCAGAGGTGTACTGAATTGGGTTTGTTATCTGCTCTGTTATGGGGCTGGGCTTGCTGTGAAGTCCCTGAAACCTTGCTCCTAGGTTGCAGCTGCTCCTGGCGAGGATTACAAGGTTGGGACAGGGTCCCCAAGCGATTCAGGATCATGACAATATCCTGAAACACCAAAGAGCTCTGTGAATGGGGGTAAAAGCTGGGAGAGCACAGGAACGGACTCTCTCTGAAGGCAAGGTGGTCCACAGAAGGGCCCTGCTCCACGGTTTGGTCCTCCCCTTTGGAGAGGGATCCAGAGAGAAGGAATTAGTGGTCAGGCAGGCTGAGACAGTTCCTGAGGGTCTCGGTGCCTGAGCCCTCATCCCCATACGTGGCAGGGGGACAAAAAGGGTTCGGGTGAGACATTTGCTGGAGCTGTTCAGGTGCCCCTGGGGACGAACGTGAAACAGCGAAACCTCGTGTCCTGCTCTTTGTGGAGGGATGTGCTGGCATCTGGGGGACTCTGCTGCCCTCCTCTGAGAGTAGCTCTGCTGGCAGCTCGTGCGGTTCGGAGCAGCTGTTAGGACAGCACGAAATATTTGTGGAATTTAATATGAAAGTAAATAACTCGAGGGCTACCGGTGTGGCAGCGCCGCTCGGATCTCTTTTCACGTCTCCTGTGGCCTCAGTCCTTGCAGGCCTTGAGGAAGATGCCGGTCTGAAAGCCTGGCAGAGGAGAAAGCAAGGAGGTGCTGACATCCATCCTCGGTCTCACAGCCCTGGAATCATTCCGATTTTCTCCATTTTACAGATACGGAGATTGAGTTACTGCGACGGGAAGCGAATCCCCGCTTTGGGAATCCCAAAGGTCCGCTCTCCGTGCTGAATTAGCTGCAGCTGTCTGGGAAAGGCTCGGTGCCCTCCTTGCCGTCTCCCAGCGAATAATAAGTGCTTCTCTCAGGAGGATGCCGTGGGTCCCAAAGCTTGGTGAAATCCCTTTCCCTTCTCCAGTTTCAGTGCTGAGATGGACGCAGAGGCAGCTGGCATCAGGGGTGTCTCTCAAACTGACATTCTTCCCTGGAATCTGATGTAATAAAATAAATTAAAATAATAATAATAAAAAAAAAAAAGACGAGGAAAGTACCTGAGGGGGTGCTGTTTTGCACAGACAGGATTTACTCTGAGGTTTGAGCTGGGCGTGAATGTTTGAAGAGGATGCAATGACCATCGGTGACCCCCAGACTTCTTCTCCTCCTTATGTTGCAGGATCCATCACTCATTCTGCACCATCCGGGGGAGGCGGGGGGGGATGCTCCTGAGAGCTGGGGGCACACTGAAGGTGCTGCCCCCCCCTCACATAGCACTCGAGCTCGGTGTAGTAATTAATTTCCTCGTGGACTATGTGCTGTTCTGACATAGGGAGGGAGTAACTTGCTGCTCTAGTGGAAGAAGCCACGTCCCTGCCAGCTCTACTGCCTTTTACAAGTGTCTCTGTTGTTTTTTTTTTTTTCCAGCTCTGTGGCAAATCAAGAGCCATCTGGTAACACTGGGCTCCTGTGAGGCGGCGTTGGCACGTGTGCGTGTATAAACAGCCATTTGGGATGGCACCGACCAAGCTGCGGGATGCCTGGGAATCCTGGCCAAGAGGCTCGATACACGGACAGACTGACTGTACCTCACTGGGATTATTTTTGGCCATCACTCCCGGACACATCTAGATGTGTCTTTACCCAGGAGAGATCAGAGATTGTTGCCCAGGTGACATATTTCTCCCTCTCCCTCTGATGCTGCATAGTTCAGTTTGGACAGACAGGAAAAGGAGGGAAGAGTCCTTAGCGAGGTCCCCCTTTTCTTGCCTTGGCCACCGTGGTGGGGATTAGGTTCCAAAGGGAGGACCACGTGTTGGTCACTTCTAGTGACCACTTCTAGGGGCCTCCTTGCAGATATTGTGCATTTGCGGGACTGAGAAGTTTCTGGTTGGATAAACAGTGTCCAAATCAGCCAGCAGAAAGGAAGGTCTTCCTAAAAAGCTGAGGGACAGCACTCCTTTCCCTCTGAGTTTCTCAGCTGCTCTTCTTCCTTTCCCGTCTGGTGTCTTTCCCCTGGGTTCATCCTTCAAAGGATGCTGCGGAGCAAGGAGGTTGCTCTCTGTCAGCTCTCTCCAGCTGAGAACCAGCAGGAACGGCAGTGTCTCTGGTGGGTCTCTGCTCAGTGCCACAGCGTGGCTGCTATCAGCAGCATCCATCTGAGCACCGCTGACCCCCCCCTGCTCTCCTGGCCCTCAGTCAGGAGCTGAGCATTACGCTTTTCCAGTCTTTTCTTTTCACCCTGGAACGGGGGTTGCACTTTGCTGGGTGATCAAGGCAGATCCCCTCCATGAAATCGGAGATCTTAGACCCAGAGGTCCCAGAGGACCCTTCCTGAAGCCCTTCCAACCAGTTGAGCAAATGTGCTGTGCAGCTGGGGCTCAGGCTGCCCAGAGGGAGGGGAAGGGAGTGGGTGGATGAAGCCTGGAGTTTTAGGCCATTTGTTTTCATTCTCATTTTCATGGCAGTAACATCCGGTCTGGCTTTGCTGGATCAGGGGTGTAGTCCTGCTTTCCAAGCTTTAAAATAATCCATGTTCCTCCTTCCCTTCCCGGCATGAGTCTGGGTTTTAATTCTTTTTTTTTTTTTTCCTTTTTTTTTTTTTTTTCAATTGTAGTAGGATCTGAATCCACGAGCAGATGAGGCAGCCCAGAGGAGGCTTGAACCCTCTCCCATGGCTGGGAAGCATCTGTGCTGGGTGGTCTCGCACCTTGGTTGAATCAAACTCAAGATTTTGAGTCCCGCTCTTCATTTATGACCCATTCAGAGGAAGGTGTGGGCGCTCCAGGAGGGAATATGAAGGATATGATGTGGAGGCAGAGCTGCTTGTCTAGAGGAGGCAATTAGAACCACCAGAAGCAGACCCCACCAGATGGAAGTCTCTGCTTTGCCCTGGTGATTCCACGGTTCCTCGGTAGATGTGCTCCAGTGTCTGCCTCCACAGAGCCTGGGCTGAGAGGAGGTCACTGGGGAATGGTGTTGAGGGTCTCCAGAAGTGACAGGGGCCTGCTCGGGGTGCTGGAGGAGGTGTTCAGGCTCCTAAACACCTAGGAGATGCAGAGCTGGGTTAGAGGACCCAACGGGGTGCCACAAGTGTAACCCCCTGAGTCTGAGAAACCCAGAGGAAGGACTGGGGGGGGTCCTTTCCTTCGTGAAAGAGCTGTGAGGAGGCAAGGGACGTGACTCTCAAGAGGACAGAGAAAGCATTAGCAAGATGCTGCTTTGCCTGGGGGAGATGGGAGGATGAGAAACAAAAGGTGAAGAGTCAGAGAGGTCAGTACTTTGGCAAGGTGGATCTGCAGGAGGGATATGAGAGGGGTGGGGGTGAGTGGGTACAAGTGGAGGAGCAGTGGTAGTGGGGAAGATAATGGGGGGGGAAAAAGGGTAACTAAAACCACCTGTGGCAGTGGGGAGGTACCATGTCAGGGCCTTCACAACAGGTCTGTGCCTTGCTGGGAGACTTGCAAGAGGCAAAGTCGATTTTATGACGCTTCGTTGCCCAGAGGTCAGTGATTTTTTTCAGCTTCCATGAAACGTGATGGGAAATAACACGGGAGAGAGCAAGGTACTTCCATGGTGTGAGACGAGGGTGCTGGGTTAGGGCTTCCAACGGCACCGAGACTTTAAGGTTGTCTGGTCGTTTGTTGTCTCTTCAGACCAGAGGTGGGAGCTGGGTCTGTGTTTCTCCAACTGATGGGTGGACACTTTGGGACACGCCTGGGGGACAGCCAGCCTTGTGCAGAGGGGATGGAGAAGGCAGCAGCTTTTCCTGCTTCAAGGCAGTTCGGGAGTGATAGGGGCTGAGTTTTGCTCTGCTGGCCCTGCCCATTCATCTGGTTATGGAGGAATCTCAGGGTCTCTCCAGGCTTCCTCAGTAGCTTTGGGGCTGGGAGTGAGGGGGAGCACACGCCACTCACATCTTGCGACCAGTTATTTTTGCAAGGGGCTGGGATTCAGCATCCCCAGCACATCCTCTCCTAACGCTTCCCGTCTGCATTATCAGTTCTCCTTCTTCCTGCCTTTGTTGAATCCTGGAAGTTCTACCTTTCTAATCTGAGGACCCTCCGTCCCTGCCAGCCAGGCCTTGGGAGTTAATAATTACAAAGACTAATTACTTCTGGTGCTGCCTTGCAAAGCTGAAGATCTTTCTCCTCCTCCCAAAAGTTCCCTGAAGATAACAAAGGTTACAGCCATCGACACAAACCTCTCGGACGCTTTGCTCCAAGACTTCAGAGCATGGGGTCAGCCTCTGTTGTCACCATGGATCCTGGCCACGAGACAGGGCAGGGCTGGAGATGACATGGACCCCTGGGAGAAGCTGGGACAGGGAATTGCTCCCCGTGTAGGACCTACAGCGGCGCTCTGCGATGGATGCAAGGATCACCATGTCTAACTTGCCTGCCTTTGGCGTTGTGTCTGGTGGCGAGGCAGAGGATGGAGCAGCTGAGATCAGGGAGGGAGCTGCCGCTGTGTGCGAAGGCTTGGAGGGGATACCACCACCTGGAGGAAAGCCCAAGGCAACGGCAAGGTAGGACCCATCTGGAAAACATACTCTGTCACCAAAATTGCAGTGCTGTCAACCCAGAGGTGGTTGTAGGATCTGCTGTGGGCCTGGGCTAACAGCAGGAGTGGTTTTGTCCCCAGACATGTCACAGGGACAGGGACAACGGGCTGTGCATTCCCTGGAGCGCTTTGTGGGGCGGTGGGAACCCCACAGTGCTGTCTCTCTGCCTGTAGGTAATGCCCTAAGGAGACTGTGTACTTTCTGGAACCGTTAACTCCTCTTGATTTCAGTGTGGAGTGGATCGGTCTTTTCCAAATGCCTCAGCAATCGCCTGGGGCTGACCCTTTTTGCCCCTCTGTTGTAGCTGAGCAGAGCAAGAGAGGAAAAAGCTTTCAGGATGAGCATGCCCTGGGCAAAGGGGCTCCTCCATGCACAGGTGATGCAGGAGGGAGGAGGTTGGGTGGACAGAGAACGGCGTGTTCCCACTGCTTTGCAGAGAGGACTGTAAATCAGTGCGGCCACATGACTGCTGTCATCTACTGGGAGCGCTGCCCTGCTCCCACAGCCTCCTGGAGACGGTGAGTGCAAGGATGAGCTAGCTAAAAATTGGAGCATCCAAAGTCCAAAGCTCAGTGACAACGAGACCCACATGTCTCACTCATGGAAGGGTACGGAAACCCGAGTGCTTTCTCCGGGTGCTGAGTTTAAGAATCCTGGTCCAGTCCCACTGTTGCCCACCACTAACAAGAACAGTGATTTCTCCCCTCAGCCAGGTTTCCCCCATCCTTTCATGTTCCTGTATATTATCACTTATTTACATCCATTATGGTTTGAGGAACCCACAACTTACTGTTGTTCAGACAATTATTCTCTCACCCAATGACCCCTCCCCACCTGGGAAGGGGAATTGGGAAAAGCAAGGAAACCAGAGGGTTGAAATATAAATAGATTTAATATAATAAGACTAAATAATTAACATTAGTAACATAAAAAAAAAAATTGATCCTGATATCGATATAAAATACACAAGGACTATCCCCAGTGCATTCTATCCCAGGAAGCTGGTCCCTCCCAGCAGGGACAGCCAATGTGGGACACTGCGAGCGCTGCGGCTTCGGGAGGAAGGGAAGGGCTCAGGGCTCTGGCAGTGGGGCAAGGAGTTCTCAGGATGGCAGCCATCACGGGAGAGAGAGAGAGAGAACTCAGCAAACTTTCTAATTTATATTGAATGTGATGTTCATGGTATGAAATAATCCTGATGGCAGTTTGGGTCAAGTGCCCGGGTCTCAAAGGTCCCTTCCAACCATGAAGATTCTGCGATTCTGTCTCGCTCCTCCTCATCCCTGCACCTGGTGAGCTCCAAAACACTGAGACCTTGAAACCCACATACCATAGCTGGCTATAAAGTAAATATTTTCACTAATTCAGACACTAGAGTCTTCTGAAAGTGCAGTTTTCCCTAGTGTTAGAAGACACTGAAAAGTAAAATTACTGAAAGAGATATTAATCCTGTGTCGCTCAGACCAGGAACAAGATCCCAGGCTGAGCTCAGAGCTGTGTCAGCAGGACTCTGAGGGCAGGCTCCGTGCCAGGGAGGGACGATGTGTTTACGGGGGAGCATACGGGTGTTATGGGGAGCGTACGGGTGTTACCAGCTGCTGGTACCGGTTTGGATCCCTGGCTGAGCACACACCTTTCTCCCAGGGCCCCTCCAGCTGTAAATCGCAGTGACATCCCTCTGCGTACAGCCGCCTCCCCTGTACCAGCGTGGCTCCAGGGGCTCTCTCCCAGCCTCAGCTCGGGAGGAAGGCTCTTCGCTCACCCCAGCACCGCCCGTCTCGGCCATCCTGAGCCCCAAATCGGGACAGGGAGAGCAGTTCTGAGGTTTGTGTTTCTAATGTCTGTCCCCTGGGCCTTTCACAAGGGCTCGCAAACTCTTCCGTGGACTCACAGGTCTGGAAACGTCCCTGGTTTGACTCCTGAGAAGGGGGAGACCGTTGTGATTTCCAGCTCGGGCAGCGGCCGCTCTGAGGAAAACACAAAGCACCGTGAGGAGCGATAAAACCATCCCACCGGGCCCGGCGCAGCACCGCCCGCCGGAGCGCCTCCGGGTCGGCCCCCCCCCCAAGAGGCCGCAATGCCGCCAAGGGGCCGGGCTCGGCTCCGCGACCCCGGAACATGACGGCGGAAAGGCCTCAGGGTGGTCTCCGGGCCTCACAGCGACCACCGGGCCCGGCCGGCATCGCGCTCCCTTCACGGCCGGGCCCCCTCCGGGCGGCAGAGCGCAGGCGCGCCCCCTAGCGCGCGAGCCGCGCCGGTGTCACGTGGTGCCCCCCCCCCCCTCCTCTCCCCCGCGGGCGGCGGGAGCCCGTCCCTCAGGCGGTGCCGCAGCGTCCGGCCCCGGCTCCGGGCATGGGGGCGGCGGCGGGCCCTCCTCCGCCTCCTCCCTGAGCAGCAGCAACAGCGGCAGCGGCGGCGGCGGCGGCAGAGCGACCCAGCTATGCTGCGGGGGTAGGTCCGGGAGCCCGGCCCCGCCGGCTGTGGGAGGGGAGGCTGCGGGCGGTGAGGCGGCGGCCGGGACGCGGGGCCTGGCCGGTGACGGGGGAGAGGCGGCCGGGTTCTGTGGGGCCGGGGTGTGTGGCGGCCGGACTTGCCCCCCTCAGAGCAGGCAGGGCGGGGAGCCAGCGGCTGCCCCCCGAGCCTCGCCGTCCCGGGGTGCTGGGACAAGGGCCGGGAGAAGCCGGGCTGAGTTTCCCCTCGGAGTTCCATTGGGTTTGCCTTTCCCCGCGGACTTCCACTGGGTTTACTTTTTTTTTTTTTTGGGCTGTTAACACCTTGCGTCCTCGCAGCCGAATAACTCAGGGCTCAGTCCGGTCCCAAGGCTCTGCAGGCGTGTGTGTGTGCATGCAGCCGTATGGAAGTCAAGCCAGGAGAATCATAGAATCGTCCAGGTTGGAAAAGGCCCTTGGGATCATCGAGTCCAACCATCTTCCCTACTCTACAAAGTTTTTCCCTACGCCATATCCCCCAACACCACATCTAAACGACTCTTAAACACATCCAGGGATGGTGACTCAACCACCTCCCTGGGCAGCCCGTTCCAGTGTCTGATCACTCTTACTGTGAAGAACTTCTTCCTAATGTCCAGTCTAAATCTACCCTGTTGCAACTTGAAGCCATTCCCTCTTGTTCTATCGCTGTTTGCTTGTGAGAAGAGACCAGCACCAACCTCTCTACGATGTGCTTTCAAGTAGTTATAGAGAGTGATGAGGTCTCCCCTCAGCCTCCTCTTCCTCATACTAAACAGTCCCAGCTCCTTCAACCGCTCTCCATAGGATTTGTTTTCCAGGCCCTTCCCCAGCTTCGTTGCCCTCCTCTGCACTCGCTCCAGCACCTCGATATCTCTCTTGGATTGAGGTGCCCAAAACTGGACACAATACTCCAGGTGTGGCCTCACCGGTGCTGAGTACAGGGGCACAATCACCTCCCTACTTCTGCTGGTCACGCTATTTCTAATACAAGCCAGGATGCTGTTGGCTTTCTTGGCCACCTGGGCACACTGCTGGCAAATAAGAGAAAGACAATTTGTTCTCTACGCTGTAGTCGAACAGACCATATGCTTTGCAAAAGCTTTTAAGAGCTGGCAGGGTGGTGGAGTGGGCTGTGGACCGATGCTGCTTCGTGGCGATGCAGAACGGCGACGGTCAGGCTTCTGTCCTGGTGGGATGGAAAAGTCAGGTCCTCTTCACAAGCCTGAGGGCAAGAGTTTAACCTGGAGAGACCCACAGGCTGTTTGCATGGGAAATAACCCTGCCGGATCAGCCCTGCAGGAAACATGTGGGGCCCGCTGGAAAAAAGTGCAGATCCTGCACATTTTTTTGCTTTTTCTACAGAATCCAACTTTAGAAGGTTGTGGGGTGTTGAGGGGTTTTTTTTTGTATAAGTTTGCATTTCTTGTGTTGGTGTGGCTCCTTTAGGATATGATATGTTTTTCTGAGAAAGGTAGCCACCAGTCAGACCAGCAATAGCAAGAGAGTGTAAGTGTGTGTGGTCCTTTGGTCTCAGGGGGGTGTATTTCAAAGCCCCAGCTAGACGCTGGAGATGGGACCTTGGCTGGGCAGAAGCCAATATAGCCAAGGCTTTCGTGGGGATTCTGTTTGCACAACTTGGAGAATGCGCTATCCCGTCTTAGAAGATGGGATAATTTTTCAGGATAGTTTTTTAGGTCCCTTGGCGTTACAGAGTGTGAGTGGGACTGTTTCATTCCTCCATGTCCTCCAGTTTTCTCCCATAGTGTATGGAAATACACTGGAATACGAGTCTCCCAAGACAAACAACTTTCATCTGAGAACTTGAGAGTCATAAAGAAACAACATTGGGTTTTTTTCTTTCTGTTATGTGTGGGTTAGATTGGCTGTCTTAGTAGTTCAGTGGACTGTAGAAATGTCCCTTTTCCTTGCTGCTTCTTTATTTTTTTCACTAGCTGCTTGGTTTTGAATCTAGCTTTTCCTCTACGCTGTTTGTTGTTTTTTTTTTTCCTTCTGGTCACAGAAGCTGGAGGTGCTGGGACTGGCAGGGGCCCTTTGGTGTGTTTCCCCTATAACGCAGGAGAACCTGGAGAGACATGTTCTCTGCTTACCCTGTCTGATCTCAAAAGTCCACAGCAGAGAGGGCTTCCACTGTGCCACCTGAGAAATGGTTTAACTGTTGAACAGACCTCTCTGGCACGCTTCCCCTGCTCCGTGGCAAATCCATTCCAGAGAACCTCCCCTGATCTCTGGGATGAATTGATGTCATTATGTCCCCACCTTCCTGTAATGGATTTAATTCCTTCCTTTGGGTCATTCTCTTGCTCGGTCCCTCCCTTCTCTTAGTGTTTGGATCCTTTGGAGACCTCCTCATCCTGTTAGCAATGTCACTGTTTAGGTAAGTGATCCATGTTAGCTAATCTTGACCTTTCTAAACCATTTTATTTCTCCTGTGCAGTTCTGCTTTTCCTCTGATTAACCAAATGTTCCAACAGAGCAGCCTAACTGGATGGAGCAGGCACTGCTCTCTCTGACCACCATGTAGTTCACACTTGCTCTCTTGCACCTCACACTGTAAAAGTCTGCCCGGTCTGGGAGTTCCCGTTGGTCGTAGCTCGCTCAGTCAGGCGTATCCCTCCATGTTTGTGCGTATTTCTTTTTATCAAGCAGTCCCAGCATACTGAGTAGCTCAAGATGAATTATCTTTGCTTGGCGGCACTGTCTGTCCTTTTTCCTCTGGCCAAAACTAATATTTATTTTCTTGCCCTTTCCCCAATGCACCCTTTTATGTTATTTTCCACACTTCCAAATTTAGTAGTATCACCAGGATAAACCTTTTCTAGATCTTCCCAGTCAATGCTCAGTAAAACCAGGTGAAGTCAGTGGGACACTAGTTCGTTTCTATCCTTTCCAACCTTCTTAGCACCGTTGTGACTGGTCCTTCTGGTGCTTCCACTCATTCTTGCTCAACAGAGAGGCCAGAAAATGGATGGCTCTTACGACTGGAGTGTTCGAATGGAAGGTTACAAGCTCTTCAGGAAGGACAGGCTGGGCAGAAGGGGAGGGGGTGTTGCCCTCTATGTCAAGGACCAGCTGGAATGTATGGAGCTTCACCTGGGGATGGGTGAAGACAAGACAGAGAGCTTATGGGTCAGGATTAAAGGGAGCACGGGGGCAGGTGATGTTACAGTAGGAGTCTGCTACAGGCCACCAGATCAAAGTGACAGCGAGGATGTGGCCCTCTACAAACAGATAGGGGCAGCATCGCGCTCACACGCTCTGGTCCTCATGGGGGACTTCAACCACCCCGACATCTGTTGGAAGGACAACACAGCAGAGCACAGGAAATCCAGGAAGTTCTTAGAATGTGTCGACGACAACTTTCTTCTGCAAATAATAGAGGAACCAACGAGGAAAGGAGCAGTGCTGGACCTTGTCCTCACCAACAAGGAGGGGCTGGTCGGGAATGTCAAGTTCAAGGGTAGCCTCGGCTGCAGTGACCATGAGATGATAGAATTCAAGATTCATAAGGCAGCAAGGAGGGTGCGCAGCAAGCTGGCTACCCTGGACTTCAAAAGAGCAGACTTTGATCTCCTGAGAGATCTGATTGGTAAGGTAGCGTGGGAAAAAGAACTGGAAGGGAGAGGGGCCCAAAAAAGCTGGGTGGTATTTAAGGATTGCCTCCTCCAAGCTCAGGAGAGGTGCATCCCAAAAAAGAAGAAATCGGGCAAAATAGCCAGTAGGCCGGCGTGGATGAACAAGGAACTGCTGGACAAACTCAGGACCAAAAAGGAGGCCTATAGAGGGTGGAAGCAGGGAAAGGTAGACTGGGAAGAATACAGAGAAGCTGTCCGAGTCACCAGAAACCTGATCAGGCAAGCAAAAGCCCAGGCAGAACTAAATCTAGCCAGGGATGTGAAAAATAACAAGAAGAACTTCTATAGATATATCAGGGATAAAAATAAGACGAGGGAAGCTGTGGGTCCCCTCCGGAAGGAAACGGGAGACCTGGTCACCCAGGATGTGGATAAGGCTGAGCTACTGAATGACTTCTTTGCCTCAGTCTTCACTGGCAAGGGCCCTAACCACACTGCCCAAGTCACGGAGGGCAAGAACAGGGGCTCTGGGAATGAAGAAGCACCCACAGTACAAGAAGACGAGGTTCGAGACCTCTTAAAGAACCTGAAGGTGCATAAGTCCATGGGACCTGATGAAATCCATCCACGGGTCCTGAGAGAACTGGCGGACGAAGTTGCTAAGCCCCTCTCCATCATATTTGAGAAATCGTGGCAGTCTGGTGAAGTTCCCACTGACTGGAAAAAAGGGAACATAACTCCAATATTCAAAAAAGGAAACAAAGAAGACCCGGGAAACTACAGGCCGGTCAGTCTCACCTCTGTGCCTGGCAAGATCATGGAGCAGATCCTCCTGAAATCCTTGCTAAGGCACATGGAGAATAAAGAAGTGATTGGAAACAGCCAACATGGCTTCACCAAGGGCAAATCGTGCCTGACAAATTTGGTGGCCTTTTACAATACTGCCACAGACTTGGTAGACAAGGGCAGAGCGACTGACGTCATTTACCTGGACTTATGCAAAGCATTTGACACTGTCCCGCACGACATCCTGGTCTCAAAATTGGAAACTCATGGATTCGATGGATGGACCACTCGGTGGATAGGGAACTGGCTGGATGGCCGCATCCAAAGGGTTACAATCAATGGCTCAATGTCCAGGTGGCGGCCAGTAACGAGTGGTGTTCCGCAGGGGTCGGTACTGGGACCAGTACTGTTTAACATCTTTGTCGGTGACATGGACAGTGGGATAGAGTGCACCCTCAGCAAGTTTGCTGATGACACCAAGCTCGGTGGCGCAGTTGACACGCTGGAGGGAAGGGATGCCATCCAGAGGGACCTAGACAGGCTGGAGAGGTGGGCTCGTGCAAATTGCATGAAGTTCAACCAAGCCAAGTGCAGGGTCCTGCACCTGGGACGTGGCAACCCCAGGCACAAATACAAGTTGGGTGGAGAATGGCTGGAGAGCAGCCCCGAGGAGAAGGACTTGGGAGTGCTTATGGATGAGAAGCTCAACATGAGCAGGCAGTGTGCACTGGCAGCCCAGAGAGCCAACCGTGTCCTGGGCTGCATCAGGAGAAGTGTGGCCAGCAGGTCTCGCGAGGTGATTCTGCCCCTCTACTCTGCGCTCGTGAGACCCCTCCTGGAGTACTGTGTCCAGCTTTGGAGTCCTCAACACAGAAAGGACATGGACCTGTTGGAACGGGTCCAGCGGAGGGCCACGAGGATGATCAGAGGGATGGAGCACCTCTCCTATGAAGACAGACTGAGAGAGCTGGGGTTGTTCAGCCTGGAGAAGAGAAGGCTCCGGGGAGACCTTATAACAGCCTATCAATACCTGAAGGGAGCCTACAGAAGAGCTGAAGAGGGACTCTTTGTCAGGAAGAGTGGTGACAGGACAAGGGGCAATGGTTTTAAATTGGAAGAGAAGAGATTTAGATTAGATATAAGGAAGAAATTCTTTACAGTGAGGGTGGTGAGGCACTGGAACAGGTTGCCCAGGGAAGTTGTGGATGCCCCATCCCTGGAAGTGTTCAAGGCCAGGCTGGATGGGGCTTTAAGCAACCTGCTCTAGTGAGAGGTGTCCCTGCCCATGGCAGGGGGGTTGGAACTAGATGATCTTTAAGGTCCTTTCCAACTCTAGCCATTCTATGATTCTATGATTCTATGATTCTAAAAATCTATGATACTGACTGCACATCCTCCTCCCCCAGTTCTGTAGTCAAAATGCTGTCTAGTTGGCATGGCACGGTGACGGTCTCAAGCTCTTCATCTTCCAAGGGTTCAGAGTGCTTTCCATGTGAGCTTTTCCACGTGCTTTCCTGTGTACCTGGAGCTGAATTACCTGGTAGCTGCTGCTTTTTTCCCTCTTTAGAAGATGACCGTGGACAGCTTTGGGGGGGGGCAGAAAGGGAGCAATTTAAGTAGCAACGATGGTAGCATCACGCTGTAGCCACATGTCATAGGCGAGGAGAAAAAGGCCAGCCTGTCAGTAGTTGGGCCTCATGGTCAGACTGCCTTTTGTGTTTGGGTGAGAGGAAGGAGAACAAGGCTCTTTTGAGCTGCATGTGGCTGAGGAGATAAGCCCAGTATGAGGCTGGAGTCAGAGTGTGGCCTGGCTGGAATACAGGAGGTAGGGCAAAATCAGGAGAGGAAAATATAGAGATTAGGAAAAGAGAAGAAGAGAAAGTGAACCTAACCAAGGTGAGAGCTTCTGTGCAGGAGAAGGTGGTGGGCAAGAAGGAGGGTGCGGGAGGAAGGATTGGTGCTGTGCGTGGAAGAGGGTAGTGCCACAGCTCAGCCAAGCCTCGTGACCCAGAGATAACTGGCAGCAGGTTAATCTGTAGCGCGGTGTGTGCTGGAGGTGATAGAAAGCTTCCATGTGTGCAAGGCTCGATTGCGCTCCCGCCGACTTCACGTGGCAAGTGACCGCCAATGCGTGAAGAAGGGGTGATGCGCATACTCTAGGTAACGCCATGATGGCAGTACCCTGTCATGCAGCCACTTAAGCCTACGTTTGCCTCTCGTGAGACCCCAGCAGCTGCAAATCCTACTAAATTCATCAGCTGCTTTCAGGGTCTGTGTTAGTCCGTTGACAAAGTCCTGCTGAGCACTGGGGAACAGTGTCCTGGGTGACTCTTCTGGTTCCCTCTTCTGAGTACATCTCTACTCGCCACTGAAAATAAAAAATAGGGCTTCATTTCAGCTCAATGGAAATACACTGTGTTAGACGGTTCCTTGAAGGACTTGGGTGGGAAACCAGTAGGTTAAAAATAGATCCTTCCCCTCGGAAGCAGGGATGGGAGGAAGAGGAAGGCTGGGTTTGCAGTGAAGGGGATCAGGGTATTTATATTGCTGGGGAAGGGCAGAGCTGTACTCGCTTTTTTCTTGTTACTCCCTCAGTTGGGGAAGCCGTGTCTCTGAATTTAGGTCTGCTGGGTGTATGCTGGAGTTCTGAACGAGCCAGCTGCAGTCTGTTTCTCTCAAAAAGCAGGTGAGAATGGAGTTCCTGGAGCAGCTGTCTTTAGTTCTCCTGCTTTATCCTGAGTTAATAGTACCTGGGACGTGTTGGTTGAGAAGGGTGAAGCCAGGAGTTACTAATAGCATTGCTTTGCCCACTAAGTTTTGTGTGTCCAGAATTATCTGTGAGGGAGCACTTGCTGTTGAGAAACCAGCCCTTCTTCAGAGGAGTGCAGGCTGGGCATCTCAAACTAGACTTGGTGCCGTCCTTAAAGATCCCAGGACGGGAGTGGAGATTTCCCCCAAAGTTTGTATTTTAGACTGTCATCTCCTCTTCTGTTGCTGCTCTGGAAGCAATCCATGCCAAAAGGGTAAAGCACTTCAATAGGGAGGCAGTGCCTGCGTGCAGGGTAAAGGAACTGGTGCTGCTGGGCACAGAGCAGATCCTCTAAGCCAGGACCTGCTCTTCATACACCATCACCCTCCCTGCCTCACTTCAGTGCCTGGGAGAGGCTGGAGGTGGATGTGTTGCGAGTGTTAGAGGAAAGCTGTGAATCTCTCCCACCATATTTATCAAAATATAAACTTTCACTATGCTGGTATCCCACAGCCAGGCCAATTTTGAGGAAGAGAACCAGAAGCAACCCGCTGTGGGACACTGGAAGACACTAATGCCATCCAAAGGCAGTAAGGAGGAGCCAGAGACTGGATGCCAGGATGCCGGAGGTGTGGATGAGACCCAGTCCACTGAGCAGCTCAACATGTCACGTCTACGCAGCTCTTCGGTGGAGATCCGTGAAAAAGGGTCCGAATTCCTGAAGGAAGAGCTGCACAAAGCACAGAAGGTAAGGCCTGGACTTTGTGAGAACACCTCAGGATGGTGGCACAGATTTGAGCAGTGCGGTTTTTCCTAGAGGTGGTGCTGAGGGGAGCAGGGTCTGAATGTGGCCGTGCCAGAGCCTGGAGCAGGCAGAAGAGGAGCAAGATTAGGGCTACAAAGATGATGAGGGGCCTAGAACATCTCTCTGATGAGGAAAGGCTGAGGGACTTCGGTCTTTTTAGTCTGAAGAAGAGAAGACTGAGGGGGGATCTCATCAATGCTTATAAATATTTAAAGGATGGGTGTCAGGAGGATGGGGCCAGTCTTTTTTCAGTGGTGCCCAGTGACAGGACAAGAGGAAATGGGCACAAACTTGAATAGAAGAAGTTCCACCTAAACACGAGGAGGAACTTCTTTCCTGTGAGGGTGGCAGAGCCCTGGAAGAGGCTGCCCAGAGAGGTGGTGGAGTCTCTGTCTCTGGGGACATTCACACCTCCCTGGACACATGCCTGTGCAACCTACTCTAGGTGGGACCTGCTTTGGCAGGGGGTTGGACTAGATGATCTCCAGAGGTCCCTTCCAACCCCATAACTGTGTGATTCTGTGAAGATTGAGCTGAGGTGGTCATAACCTCCAAAACCTCCATGCCAACATCCATGCCTGGAAACCTGCTGGAAAGCAGCTTGAGGCAGGCAGTGCTTACTATGGAGCCTCCTGCTAATGCAAACGAGCAATTCCAGCCAGAAAAACCTGCTGCAACTTGTGGAGGGATGCCCTTGGTGACACAGAGTGTGGTACAGAGTTTAGCGACAGGAGTCTTGGGCCAGGGATGCACACCGTCGTGGGGAGGAAGGGTTGTGGTTGAGAGGTGGGGGCAGGCAGGCGTCAGCACTGCTGAGGCTGGCTATGAGCTCATGCATCCCTCTCCCTTTCCTCAACAGGAGCTGAAGCTGAAGGACAAAGAATGTGAGAGATTGTCAAAAGTCAGAGAACAACTGGAGCAGGAACTAGAGGAGTTAACAGCCAGCCTATTTGAGGTACCACCCTCTTCCTTTTCCCATCATTTCTTAAGCTAAGCTTACATCCAACTGCTTTAAGAGAGGCTTTCCCTGAACTTCCAGCCATCTCCTCCCCGAGTTTCCTCCTTTCCCCTGTTGTTCTTTCCCACTTGGAGCAGAGCTGGGCAGTGCTGCAGGCAGAGCCTCAGAGCAGGGGCTTGTACCCGCTCCTGGGGGGCATTTGCATGTATTTCTTTCCCCTTCTAGCAGCTGTGGGGTGGCATAAAGAGCACGGCAGTTATGGGTCTGTACGTCTGGTAGCAAAAACAGATGTGGGGATGCCTGTAGCTGGAGCTGAGCATAGCTCCCTGTCCCTCTCCCTCTCCTGTGCCTGCTCTGTAATCTGGGCAGCAGCTGCTGGGTAATGGAGATGATTTCCTGGCTTGTGTCAGCCCTTGCTTGGGGTGGGAACAAGCTCGATGTCCTCATATACTCTGCACCAGTGAGTGTTCAGAAGGCCTGTTGGTTGTTTTTTCTTCTGTAATGTGATTCTTGCCAAGCTCTATCCTGGCAAAATCCCATTTACCAGCAGCTCTAATGTCTGGATCTGACTGGGCAGTGAGGAAAGCCAGAGCCCGTCTGTACCTTTGAAACACAGGCTCATGCTGAGTGCAAGAGCCAAGAGAGCATCCCCCCTCCTGGAGATTTGGCTGCCTGGGCTCGGGGTGAATTTAGAGATAATGCAGCTGAGGGCTGTCCCCTTCCTTTGGTGGCCTCGGACAGAGCGCTGCCAGACAGCACTGCGGGGAGGCCCCAGCTGGGACTCGCACTGCTCCCCTCTTCCTGTGGGAGATGCTTTTAAGTTGGTCTCTTACCATTTGGCCCCCACCGGAGCTACAGCTCCTGCTGCGTTGCAGCCATGCCCAGAGCAGCGAGGGCTGGCCGCTCCACGCGGGAAGTGGGAGCAAAGTGCAATAACAAGTCAGGCAAGAGCAGTGACCTCACCAGCCAGGAGCCAAGACGTGGAGCAGCAAGTCTGGATCAGGATCTGTGCCGCAGATGGCAATCAGGGTCAGAAAACAGTCCAGTGATCAACCAGCAAGTCTGCAGCGACAGCGCAGGCCTGAGGTCAAGTCAGGAAGCCATGCTAGTGAGTCTGAGTCAAGGTCAGAGTCACAGAGGTATTGGACTGGGTGCAGACATAGCTTCTACATGGCTGTGATATGGCTCAGGTGGGTGCTAATGTGAAAGCCTCAGCTTTAAAGCAATTCCCAAGGGCAGGGAAGGGCAGGCCCTTGCTTCTGGCTTTGTTCACAGCAGCCCATATCAGTGAAAGAGATGACCTTGGACTCAGCCAGCGAAACTCTTTCATTTAGCCAACGACACTCCTAGAAGGGGGATGCACTCCAGGCTCTGGCACTGAGAGCTTTCTCTGGGAAATTCTGGGGGAAGGCTCTTCACGGCTGACAGAGTAAAACCCTTGGATGTGGCAGTGCTGTCTGTCCCCCTGCTTGCTCGCTCAGAGCATGCGATAATGGCAGAGCTTTGACCTGCCCTGGTGGCTTTACGAGTTGGGACTGAAACAGGCAGACTAAAATTCTCTCTGGTCCAGGAAGCGCACAAGATGGTGAGAGAAGCAAACACTAAACAGGCGGCGTCAGAGAAACAGCTGAGGGAGGCACGGGGAAAGGTGAGAACCGCGCTCTCTTTGACTTGGATCTCAGTGCTAGGTTGGTGGCATCCTGGCCCAGCCTGGCCACTGGTGCTGTTTGGTGGCTGGAGGAGAGTAAATCACCTGCAGCTCAGTCTCTCTGAGATGCTGCGTTTACTCTGTTCCCTCACCAGCAGACACTAACTGAGGGGGAAAAGGCATCCTTGCAGTCTGTGAGATCCAGCTCCCCTTTGAGACATGGATGCCAGAGGAACCACGGAGAAGTGATATGATATTTAATTGCCACAGCTGTGGGGACGATTAGAGCAGGGAGCTGGGGAGTTGGAATTTCCTGACAAGGCTGCACCACAGGGCTGCTCAACTGGTTCCTTCTCAAGGAGAGAGACATTTCTCCTGGGTTATTGGGTCTAAAAAGAGCCCGGAGCAAAATGTGCTCAGACTGAGGAGAGCAGAGGGATGGGTTCCTGAATAGCTACTGTTTGGCCCTGTTTGAAATTCTTGGTGATGGTGGGCATTTGGGAAAATGGGGAGAAGGCTTCGTGACTGGGCTTGTAACTGGTTCCCTGTGGCTTTAGTGTTTGGTGGGGTGCAGTGAGCTCGAGCTCAGCTAGTGCTGAAGGTGCTGTTGACTCTTGCCTTGTCTCCTCAGATTGACATGCTGCAGGCAGAGGTAACAGCTCTGAAGACGCTGGTGATCACATCCACACCTTCCTCTCCAAACCGGGAGCTGCACCCTCAGCTCCAGAGCCCTTCTAAAGCTGTCTTCAGGAAGGGCCATGGGCGAAACAAGAGCACCAGCAGCGCCATGGTCTCAGCTGCCAGCCAGAATGTGACTCCAGAGCCAGTCAGTCATGAACGCAAAGAGGTGGGTGAGGGCCATTCCCTGAATTGGCCTTGGAGCCACCGTTGTCACTGTGCTCAGGGAGCTGTGCGGCTTTTGACTCTGGCTTCCTGGAGAGCTCTGTGGTTTCAGTGTCGGGAGAAGCTGCCTGTGCAGTAATCTGGCTTGTTCCCTAAATTTGTGCTGAGGCAGGCTCTGGAGGGTTTCCGTTTGTGGAGATTTCCCCTTCTGGGAAGTGCGTTTGAGGTTGCGTCGGGACAACTGCTAGAGGAAGCGGTTGAAGGATCCCTGGAGGGCACGGACAGATCCAGGAGCTACCAGTGCTGAGTGGGTATGTCAGGAGCTGCTGAGCAGAAGCCAATTCTGCTGCATCTTGGTAGATGAGTCCACTGCCTGCTCTGGGGTGATTTGCTGTTGTTTCTTTTCTTTGCCTAGTTTGGCTTGGACACCAGGACACCTCCATCAACTTGTAGTCTCTGTCATTCATTCTGTGTTCTTGGGCATGTGCTCTTCTTTGCAGAGCGTATATTTAATTATATTTAATTCCTTCCTTACTGGAAGGAACTGGGCAGAGAAGCGTACAAAGCATTTTTTAGTATCTTTCCAACAAACTCTATTTAATTCCCTTGGGTGATCCTTTGATAGACCCCCACCTGCTGTGACCATGCGTGTAAGTAAAGCTTCCTCCTGCTGGCAGGACCTTTTCATCTGGGAACTTTCCACTAACCAGATGTGTACACAGCTGTTCTGGGGAGCAAAAAAGAGGCAGCTTATGGCACTTGGTCAGGAAGAATGAAAATGAGTGAGAATGTGGTGGGGGAATGTGTCTTCCCTAGTGATTTTTTTGGGGAGGTGTGGCTTCTCTCATGAAGAATTGTTGAGGGAACACAAAGGCACCTGGTCACTTGGCTTGTGCGAGAACATATGCACAAGGGCCACTTGTGAAATTAATACTCTGACCAAACAGGACTGTGCTGGCAACACTGGTAACCTCTGCTTTTGGCAGCGGATTCAGTGAATGTGCTCTTGTTGCTAGAGTTTGGGTGAAATGCTTCAGGCAACGTTGGTTGTAGCCATTCTCCTGGGACCGCAGTAGCAGTGAGAGATGAGGATCTTTAACTCTGTTCACAGGCAGAGGGGAACAAAGGCTATGTCAGAGAGAAAGCCAAAGAAAAAAATCATTTCAGTGACTGGGAAGGCCTGATGCACTGATTTCTCGTGGTCAAGCAGGGAACAGTCCAGATACGCTGGAAGTTGGAGTCAAATGCAGTCAGCTGGAAGCTGCTTTGAGGACCAGGAAGAAAAAGGTTTTAATCTTTTTAAGGTCCTGTGACCTCTCCCAGTGCTAACTGTTCCTCCAGTCAGAACAGAGGAGCTCCAAACCAAGAGCCCAATTCAATGAACCACTGACTGCCCTGTTGAAGTTGCCCTCTACAGTAAGCAGGGATAACTTTTGCCTACTGGGGAGTTCATTTTGCTGTTCTTGGCTCAGTCTCAGCAAAACTCCTGTTGATGATCTTTAGAGAAGTCCTAGCTCTTGTAAGTGACTTGCTTGTTAAATATTTGGACCTGTTATTTCTTTGTGTGGGTAGCTTCCACATGGTGCAGATATCCCAGGGCTTAAAATCCCAGGGCTACAGGAACTAATAATTTTATATATCGAGGGTGGGGTGGTTTTTTGTTAACTTCTTCATTTCCGTCTCTCAAATTCCTTAGTGGCCTGTGTGAGAGGTGATAAAAGGGAACCTGGCATTCGGAGAGTTGGTGCTTGGTGCTCTATGGAAAAAAAAGTGCCCTATCTTAAATTGTGCCTAAAAATGACAGAATTTTTGTTTCCTTTTTGCACCTCAAGCTGAAGTCGAAAGGTGTGGCTTGTGGCCCTGTGATATCTTGAGCAGCACCCTAGTTCCCCGCAAGGGAGGGCTTGAGCCTTTCTTTATATCTTCTATTTTGTCTCAGGTTTTTTACCTCCCTTTCTTGCCTGTCTCTCTAAACCTTTTCCTTCACTGTCTGTCTCTCCCTCTGCCCTCAAAGTCTGGGTTACCCGCTCTCCTCTCTCTGCTCCTTTGTATCATCCCCGGGAAGGCTCTCCACATCACCTATGAACCGAGCTGGCAGGCCTTGGGGGCAGATGCTTCCTCATCCTCGCGGCAGGTAACCTTTCTGGACAGCATCGGGGAAGGGTGGGACCGACCCATCTGCCTCTTGCACTTCCAGCCTTTTAGTTCTAGCTTCCTTGCATGCTAACCTCCATATTTTTTTTTTTGTTTGTTTCTTTGGTTTTTTTCTCATGTTTTTTTTTTTTCCCATCTTGTGGATCTGAAGCTGCCTCCTGGTAGCAGGTGAGCAGTGTCCGTAGCACAGAGCGAGTGTGCTGGAGCCCAGACCTCTTTCAGCTTTGTTCACTCATGTTCTTTGTATTGCTCAGCAGGGTTTCTTTAAGTTTGTTTTTCCTTTCAGCAGCTTTAACAGGATTTGCTGGCCTTTTAAGGAGATGCCCTGTCAGTCAGGTTGGTGGTTTGGCTAATGATCCATCTGGGGTTTAAACACCAGGTCCCAGAGAATCTCCAGGACTGAAGTATTTTCAACCAGGCAGAGATAGAGGCAGCGACCTTCCTGCTGGCTCAGGGGATGGGAGCAAACTCTGTCCCGGGAGTGATAATTATTGCAGGCCCACCTGTAAAAGGCAAGGAGCAGACATTAGAATGGGGAAAGTTATTCCTAGTCTTTGAATTCCCTTTGAGAGACCTACTTTCCTACACTCAGCTTCCCTCTGCAGGCCTGTGTGGCTGCCCAGTGTTCCCATTACTTCTGCGACTCCCCAAACACCAGAGTTCTGGGCTTGGAGTGGTCTTTAAAGGGCTGGCATACCCTTCAGCTCCTACTTGGGCTCACTGAGTGTAGTCCTGCGGATAGCTCTTTATTAATAGCTTTTTCCAATTAATTGTTTTCTGTAGCAATCCTTTCCTTACGGAAGAGTTCTGCCTCCTGGGTGCCATTGCCACTGTGCTTTGCCGTTCAGCTGCTCTCATCATTCTTGCCATGGGCTGAGTGGGCACTTGGTCTGTTCAGTGGTTGTATGGTGGCTTTCCTGCAGCAGAGGTGCTGCCCTGTCCTGGAGGGATGTGGCATAGAGAGGTGCAGGTTTCTGGCAGGATAAGCCCAGTCTGGCACAGAACTGCTGATGGGTGGGAGATGAAAGACCCTTGGAGCAAGCCAACTTCTCTCAGACACTGTTGTGATGTCTAAGCCCTTCTAGATGCAGATGTCTCATAGTTAGATTACCTGCACAGTAACAAACACCTTCTGATATGGTATCTCTCCCTCCCACCCACCTTCCCTCTTCCCATTCCTCTTGAACACTTGCTGCAGGTCGACTCCATTTTATTTGCTGAGTTCCAGGCCTGGAAGGAATCTCCAACTTTGGATAAATCCTGTTCCTTCCTGGACAGAATTTATCGAGAAGATGTAGGACCTTGTCTGGATTTCACGAAGCAGGAGGTGAGTGCTGGAAAAGGAGGACAAAAACTGTGCAGTGTAGCAGAACCATAGCAGCAGCTTTACAGAGATGACCTTTGCACGTTCATATCTGCACTTGTTTCTTTCTGCCACAGCTGTCGGAGCTGGTGCGAGTGGCTGTGGAGCAGAACACGCTCACCATTGAGCCGGTTGCTTCCCAGGCACTGCCGGTGGTGAAGGTGTCAGCAGAAGAGTGTGGTGGCCCAAAGTAAGGAACAGTGCTTTATGCTGTCTTGTCCTTTCCTTGTTGCTGGTCTTTTTGTACCATCTAGTGGAGTTTGGCCAGGCCTTGGTCAGTCAGTTGAGTTGAACAGTTCAAAGGACTCAGTTGCATGTTCTCCTACCCTGTGACCGGTGGTAGATCAGCTCGAGAGAAGGGGAATCAGCTCAGCTCAGCTGAGGGACTGTAATCGACTGTAACCTAGTGGTGTGTTAGTGCCCTTGGCTTGGAAGAGGTTTGTTTGGTTTTTTTTTTTTCCCTTAAGGTAGCAACTTGTTTAATGTTCTCTGAAGGTGTGTTTATCTATAACTTAGGGTGAAAGGATTAAGTCAGAGCTGTGTTATCTCATGTTCTTGCATCTTAGAATCAGAGAATCATAGAATTGTCTAGGTTGGAAGGGACCTTTAAGATCATCTAGTCCAACCATCAATCTAACTCTGATAAAATCAAAAATCATCAGTAAACCATGTCGTCATCTTGTGAGGTTTGAGCTCACCCTGCACTCCTGACCTTGCTGGTGCACCAGGTGGGTTTGAGCCTAGGTCAGAAGAGATCTCCTCTTGCTGCATATCATCTTCCCAACCTGATGCTGTCACCTTACCATCAGAATTGGGACTAGGGGTGCTCGAGAGCTTGTGTTGAGTGTATCTGATGTGACAGACAACTTGAGATTGCCTCAAAGAAGAGGAGCACTGACGGGGGTGACATGATATTCCAGATGAAGATAGGGGATTTTATTCAGCTACTGAATTTGAGTTCAGTCAGGGCTCTCTCTCTTTCTTCTTCCCTCCCTGACCTTCAAGCAGAGCACCTTCTAAGCAAAGGTGTTCCTGTAACAGTAAAAGCTGCTCACATGCAGGATTCCTACCACTCTCTTCTGCGTTTTCTGTCATTTCTAGGCAAATTGTTCCATGAGTGTGTGTCAGGCCTGTTCCAAGAACAACCCATCCTGTGTTTATCCTTATCGGTTTCCTTTTGATTTTTTTATTTTTTTTCTGTGTCTTCACAGTGGGTTCCGGTCACAAATTGTAACGTAAGTGAAGTATTTATTTTTTAGCCAGTGATCAAAGATCTCTAATCCATTAACAAGTTACTAACTTAGTGCAATATAGCAGCTTCGAGGCCAGAGCTGAACTAAGCTAACTTTTTAACCCTCTTTAATTTCCACCCAGACAGGATGGTAAGGAATCTCGCTATTGGCGATAAAGGACCCAAAAGGAGTTTGTTCCTCTTTGTTTCCCAGATGCAAACCACTGATTTTTATGGCAACTTTGGACATGCTGTGGGCCAGAAAGGAGAAAACTGGAGTCCCTGCCCAAGCTGGGACCTACCAGACCTACTTGTCTGAACGTTGCTGTACAGACCTCGGTGAAGCAGTTCGAGGAGTCTAGACAGGCAGGGAGTGAGTTGGCCACTGTGTGACATTGCCTTTATACCATCAGAGCAAAATGTTGGCCAGGAGGTGCTGAGGGCAACTGGTTTTCATGGTGGCATGTCTGGCAAATTGCCCTGGAGTGTGTAGAGCGCTGAAGGGCAGGTGTCCAAATGCTGCGGTTTAGGTTACTTCTAGCTACACTTGTGATAGCTGGAGTTACACCAAGCAGTATCAACCAAGCCAAGAGTGACCAGCAAGAGTCTTTTTTTCAGTGAGCTGCGATGCTCAAATTTAGGACCTCTTAAAGGTATCTCATTTACAAAGGTATCGGTCATCCTGCACCTTCTGAGGATTTGATCCCCAAAGTTGTGTTAATATTTGGGCGATGATTACTTCTCATTGCACCTGAACGCTTACAGCCCATGCTTCCACTCTTAGCTACTATTTGCCCTGATAGCAATGGAAAGCAAGCACAGAGACATGCTCAGAAGCTCGCTGAAACATCCGCTCCCCTGTGTTGTTACCTTCCACGGGACACAGAGCAACTATTTGCAGCTGGGGAGGGATGTCCCTCTTCCCACCATACAGGCACTGAGTCTCCAGGGAATGTGGTGATGAGTATGCATACTGCTTTAAGTGGGGATGAAGGAAGGACAACTGGCTGGTGCTGGGAAACATTAATCTTGCAATTAACAGAAGGAAATGGCAAGAAAATACAGACATGCTGCACCCTTGCTGATTATGTCTATTGGTGGTCTCCCTGGGAGCTGAGCTGTCTTGAAAAGACTATTTTCTTCACTCAGTCTGGAATCTTACAGTTGTGAAGCCAGGCTTCTTCCCTGCCTGCACAAGAAGGGATTGCCTTGTTCTTAGGAAATGCAGGCCTTATCCAAAGCCCCCTGAAGTCAGTACAAAGTCAATCCGTGTGGCTTCAACTAGAGTAGCTTCGAATCAGGCCCAAATTAATTAATAGGAGCGTAGCATAAAGGCTGCAGCGTGGCTTGTTTTGAGTTCTCAGCATGATAAAATCTGCTCAAATGCTGGATTTACCTGTTTTGAGACCAGGTTTGATCCCCACCCAGCGTGTTTGCATCCCATTGGGAAAGCTGATACACCTGAGCAGAATTCCTTCAGGAAAAGCCTTGCCTGGAACATGGAAGAGATGTGCAGAGAACAGATGACATTTGTTATACTCTGCTTCAGCCTCACCTCTTTAATATTTTCTGTGGTTTTGACTTGGGCTGTCTGCCAGGGAAAGGGTATGGAATGGGCATGGAATAATTCATGGTTCCAGATATTTAGTCTAAGGTCTCCTAAACTTGCCGTTTATGGAATCTTTCAAGGAGCAAAAAAGCTCATATCAGCCAAAGTGGTTTTTTTTTCCTTCTTCGTGCTGAACTGACACAGCATCTGCCTTCTGAGCTCCCACTTCCATCTCTTGGGGGGATAGTCTTGAGGTTGTTGAATTGCTGTGCTGCTCAGTTGCTGAAGGCTGAAGTGTTTTTCCTTTGCCTGCAGGAAATGTGCTCTCAGTGGCCTCCCCAGGACCTGCAAGCACCGCATCATGCTGGGAGATTCTGGGAATTACTACTACATTTCACCATCCTGCAGGGCCAGGGTGAGTCTTCCACCTTCCCAGGGTGTCTCGACCCTCCAAAATTGTCCCAAGCCCTGAGATAGAGGAGCTTTTGGGTCAGCCCTCAAACTGACAGAGATGTGGGGGCTTGAGCTTGTTCCTGAAGTCAATCTGGCTCTTGGTGTGTGTCTCCAGCCCTGCTTCAAGCTCCGGTGCTCTGCCTCATGTTCCTTCAGGCAACCTATCTTCAGTGTGTTCGCTTTCCATGGTTTGCTTCAGTACAGGGCTTTGATTGTTTTGCCTTATTATTATTTTTTAATTCTCCTTTGTAAAACACAGTAATTTTCTGCTCTTTAAATGCTGGCTCTTGTTACTGTTCCGGTTCAGATCAGTGACTCAAATGGTTACAAGAACAAGTTGTCCTTTCTTTGGAGGGAAGGGAGAAGGTGAATGATTTGTTAATGTTGCTGTTGGGGCCCTGATTCAACAGAGCATTTGAGAAGTGTATGCTTTCCCGAGTTACATATCAGAAGAGCTGATCCTGCAACATGTGACTCTTTCTGAGACAAAAAATTTGGTTTCAGCCATGGACTTAAGTTGATTAATTTTTGTCACTTGCACTGAAGTACTCAGTGTCATCAACACCTTTGCCTCCCTGCACACATGCTTTCTACAGAAATCTTTAACTCCAAAGACTTCTGTTCAGTTGGAGAACGGTGCTCTTTTGAAGGAAGATCACAGGCTTTGCTGCCACATTAAGTAGTGATTGCTTATGTCTCAAATCTGCAGTAGATTGGAGTTCTTCCGCAGTGTGTCTCATGGATAGTGTAGCATCTTGGGATGGGATTGTAGATGCCCAGATTTTTTTAATTTTTTTATTTTTAATCAGCTTTCTTCCTGTATCTCTTTATCTGGTGGTATGTGGGACTATTTCTCAGGTGCTGATCACTAAGAGCTCTCCTGCTGGGTGCTGTGAAAGCCTCTTGACAGGCAAAGCAGTTCTGTAACTGACTCCTTTTTTTCTCCTTTTTCTCTTTTTTCCTTCTCTCCCTCAGATCACAGCCGTGTGCAACTTTTTCACATACATCCGCTACATCCAGCAGGGCTTGGTGAGGCAGGACGGTAAGAGGGGATAGGAGCTGGCGGGGGGGGGTGATGCCTTCTGTGGGCCATGGGGAGGAATTAAGGGGTCCTGTTCAGCATGACAGGAACGGGGCCAGCTTGGGGTACCTGAACTCTTTGAGAAACAGTTAAATGACAAAAGAAAGGCATGAGAGGAAGGAATAGATGCACCTATTCCTTGCTCATTAGCTTGTTGGGTGCTTCTCCGTTACCCAGAGAAGCTGTGGATGCCCCATCCCTGCAAGTGTTCAAGGCCAGGCTGGATGGGGCTTTGAGAAACCTGGTTTAGTGGGAGGTGTCCCTGCCCAGGGCAGGGGGGTTGGAACCGGGTTATCTTTAAGGTCCCTTCCAACTCTAACCATTCTATGAATTCTATGATTCTTTGCCCTGGGGTGGAGCTGGTAAGGGGTGACCTGATGGGCCTGTCCTCTGCTTCCCTCACTCTGGGGATGAGCCAGGCTGGGCTGCACTGAGAGCACAGCAGAACGTGAGGTGGTGTCCAGCTGTGCCTTGCTTACTGATTTTTGGTGTCTTGTTTTTTTTCTTCCCTTCCCCACACTGGTTTTGCTTTGCAGTGGAGCTGATGTACTGGGAGGTCATGCGGCTCCGGAGGGAGATGTCTCTGGCCAAACTCGGGTTTTATCCCAGTGAGATGTAAGCAGAGGCCTGGACGTGGAAGGAAACTGCTCCTGTAGGAATGGCTTCTCAAACGCAGTCTGCCAAACAGATGAACACCGTACCTCTCCTGCAGTGGGCTTTACTGCCTCCCTGCCCTCCCTCTGCCTGAAGCTGAGTGAGGAGCAAGAAGCACAAGTTCCTCCTTCGGCTGTCCCACTTCTCCAACTGTGACTGGAACACAGCTTCCAAGCCACCCTCTTGGAGCCGGGCTGGCCCTGGCCGCTTTGGGGTGGCCGTCTACAGACTGTCCTCTGTGGAGTCTCCTATATGCAGTGTATATCCATTTATTTTTTGTTTTAAAACTTTTGGTTTTATATGCAGTCTGCTTTGGCATAGTCTTGAGGCCAGCCCTGTGCAAGGCAGGAGTCCTGGACCTTCTTTGTAAGCAAGTCTTTCAGGACAGATGCTGGCTGTCTGTCCGTCTGTTTCCCCTCCTTTTGGGGTGGAGGGTGCTGTGCCCAGCCGTACGCCTCGGTCCTGCTGGCCACTTGCTGCCCTGACGGCCCTGTAAATGCCAGCAGCACACAATAATCTTACGGAGAGCCATGAACAGCCTGTTTCCAAGTACTTCCTTGCTCCTTTTAAAGGAGCCCGCAAAAGAAGCTTTCTGCCAACTGAGTTACAAAGAGGGATTTGTTTCTGGTTTTAGCTTGCGATTTGGCGCTGGGTAATCCAGGCTGGGGGAACGGCCGGAGCAGAGGCCGGAGCTGTGCACCTGGGGCCTTCGGCAGAAGAAAGCCAGCAGGGAAATCACGTAACTCACAGCTGGCCACAGCTTGGCTGTGGGATGTTTCCTCCTGGTCTAGAGAATCTGCTGCCGTTGTCACAGGCCGACGTGGACCTTGACATGTGGTGGTCTGTGACAGTCCTTGGTGCAGAAGTCCCCCACGGTGCTCTTAGATACAAACCTCACCCACAAACATGCCTCTGAGCTGGTCCTGCTCTGGAGGAGCTTTGGGTAGGACTGGTCCCACCGTTTAGATAGAAACTGTGGTCCCAGGCTGGATTCTTTATGTCTCCAGAAGGATCATGCCCTGGGCACAGCCTTGAGGCCCCGAGATTTCCTCCCCAGTATTACAGCAGACCTAGAGATGCACGTCCACTGGGAAACCCAGATTCTACTGTGCTGCCATCCCCAATAAGGATACTTGAGACATCTTTGTGTGCACATGTGAGGGATGTGGCTGAGGTTCCTGTACACCTCAAAATGTGCTGGGAAGGGTGTCACTAAAGCTGTTGGAACGTGGAGGCCCACTATAGCTTGAGCTCAGGCCCAGGTTTGCCTGTACGGAACTGTGCAAAAGCCATGACAGTGTTTTGTAGCCAATTTAGCCTTTTTTTCAGTGACTCTGGAATCAGCTCAGCCACCGCCCAACCTGGGGTCTTCATCTCACTTGGCATTTCTGCGCTCTTGACTGGCACGTTGCCCTGTCTCTCTGCCATCACTGTTAACTCCCATCTCAGCAAGTTGGTGCCCAGAACCAGCTCCATGAAGTTTCATCCCCTCCTGGGAGATGCTGCAGTAGGAACTCTGTATTGTCAGTGGAAGAAAACTAATTGAGCTGCTGTGGTTTTATCCAGGGGAGGGAGGAATAGACAGGGAAGGCAAAAATTTGGTTTGGAACCTAATACAAGGACAGCTTCACAGCAGATCTGAGAGATCCTTCCTGTAGAAGACTCCCCTAAGCACAAGCTTTCCTGTCACTGAGCACACTCACGATATGCTGCCGAGTTGCTCCTCAGGGGACTCCTTTCCTTGTAGCTATAGTGGCATATGGTGTTGATTGTTAAGGGTTAGGAGCTGTGTGAAACATGAGTTGTCATCCCCAGAGCTAGGAGAACATGTTCCTGACAATACGTGCTAGCTTGGAATCCAGCTCGGAAAGGGCTGACCTACAAGTCCAAGTTGTTATAACATCCCAGTTCTGCTTTTACTTCCCGCAGCGGAGAGCCCCGACTCACGCTGCTCACCCTCGCCAGATGAGCGTGTACACCTACTTGTCGCCAAAGGAATGTGTTCCAAACGCGGAGTAAAAACCAGGAATATACATCCAGAGTCCGGCTGGGTCTTGAGCTAGCGATAAACCTGCATCTCTGGTGTCTGCGGGCTTGTGGCAATTTAACATCAGCTTTTCCAGAAGAGAAAATAGAAATGTCTATCCCCAGCTGCAGATTTCAGCTCAGGTAAATTCAATCCCTGGCAGTTTCTCCTTGTATCTCTCCCCCCCCCCCTCCCAACTTTTTGATGTCCACATGTCATTGTGTTCCGTTAACTGCTACATTGCACAACAGACGTGGCTGCGTTGCAGCGCTGGGAATGAGATGATCTCTCTGTAGGAGATGTTTTGGTTTGTGGGATTTTCTTCCTCCCCCCCACCCCCCCCCTCAGTGTCACTTTGTAAAGCACTTTGAGATGAAAGGAATTAGAGAAATGCATTGTGTAAGGTTGTCTTATGTTTGAAACAAAGCAGAGAGAACAATTTGTAGATTAATATGAAATCACTCCGTTAGCAGCGGGATGGTTGCACCCTGCTCTTTATTAAAGGAAAATAAACATTTGTTATTAACCTCTTTAAAGGTCTGATTGCAGTTCTAGGGCTGGGTTGGTTGGGACATGTGTGTGCTTGGTAGCCAGGCTTGGCTGGCTTGGTGCTCTGTGCTTCTCTTGCCACCGCGCGTCCTGAGGGACTGAGGTTTTAATGCTTTTCTTCATCAGTCTGTCCCTCCAGTAGCTGGCTGCTCCCTGGCTTCTCAGGGGGACAAAGGGACAGTGTTTTGATGGCAAACAGAGTTTTATCGCGGGTATTTCTCGTGACAAGGCAGGCCCGTGTGGTTCTTGCTGAGCAAGGCTGAGGTTTCTTCCAGCTCAGCTGTGGTCTGGTCCAGTTTACCGGTGTGAAACGTTGCGTGGGATGTCCCCAAGGCTGGTTAATTCAAGGATTTTCTTCCTTTTCTTCTTTGCAGGGCTGAGAGTCTCCTGCTTTTCCTGTCAGCAGGTGTAGGCAGAGCTGTGGTGGGAGCCTTTCAGAAGCTGCCGTTACTAATGATTCCTTAGTGGCGTGGAGTGAATGGTTCTCATCTCTGGAGACTTTTGGGTCATGGGGTCTTCTTTGGCAGGTCATCCCTTGGCTTCACGAGGGCCTGGGGCTTGGGACACCAAGGCAGGAGGTGGCAAGCATTGAGTTGTAGCAGCACCGGGAACTCAACTTCCTCCTGCTGCTCAGTTAATTCATGCTGCTTTTAGATGCAAGTTGACTTGAAAAAGGCTGCCTTTTTCTATCGGAAGGTAGATCCAGGTCCTGCAGGCCCTTGTCCTTTAAAGGAGAAGGGGGACTGTGGCTGGGTTCCCCTGGCCCCAGCCCACGTGCAGCTCTCCATAGAACCATAGAATTGTCTAGGTTGGAAGGGATCTTTCAGATCGTTGAGTCCAACCATCAACCTAACACTGACAAACCCACCACTAACCCATGTCCCTCAGCATCACGTCTACTCATCTTTTAAATACCTCCAGGGATGGCAACTCAGCCACTTCCCTGGGCAGCCTGTTCCAATCCTTAATAACCCTTTCAGTGTAGAAATTTTTACTAATATCCATCCTAAACCTCCCCTGGCACAACTTGAGGCCGTTTCCTCTTGTCCTATCACTTGTTCTTGGGAGAAGAGACTGACCCCCACCTCCCTACAACCTCTTTTAAGGGAGTTGCACAGAGTGATAAGGTCTCCCCTCAGCCTCCTTTTCTCCAGGCTGAACTGCCCCAGCTCCCTTAGCTGCTCCCCATAAAACTTGTTCTCTGCGCTACAGCAGAGACAAGCACAAGTGAGAGGTACCAGCTGGTGGAGGGCACGGCGTGTGCCTGCCCTGCAGCAGCTCTCAGGCTCTTCAGGTTGGGAAGTTGGGTCTCTTTGGTTTCACTGAAATCCTTTGCTCTCCTCCCACGTTTAGCTGTGGACGTTAACATGGAAGATCTCTTGTCATCATCTCTTGGTGGTGGCAGTGGAGGGAAGAAGCACATCGTCAAAGGCCTTTGGGAGATGAAACAGAGGTACAGCCAGAGCAGAAAACAGCATTAGACCTCATGGTAGCAGCAGTTCTGGGACCTGGGGCTGCTTTTTGCAGTAAAGGTAGAACTTGCATGAGGATGAGGAAGAGGAAGACCAGCCCCGGGGAACCTTGTGTCCCCTGGTGAGTGTGCAGCGCTGAGGTTCTCCCCAGCACGGGACAATGAACCACAGAACCCCCATGGGCTTCCTCTGGATTTGTGCTTGATGTGATGGTGGTGAGGCCTTCACCATTTTTCCTGCTTGCATGCAATCCTGAGAGCCAGTCACTGGTGCATGACAGCGCGACAGAAACATCACCATGAGCTGCTCCACACTGTGTTTAAAGCCAGGAACTGGGCTCCTGTGTCCTCCCTACTCAGGGTGCCCTGAAACACTCTTGGCTAGGTCCCCAGATCTCCCTGTCATCCTTTCCCCTTTCTCTTCCTGTGTAAACAGGGGTGTTACTGCCTTTCTCTCGGGATGAGCGGCCCCTCACTGCTGCTCTTCAGGTTGGTGAGGGCGCGTAAGATTTTCCCTGTCTGGATTCACTCTCATTGGCATCTGGCATCGTGGAAGGGAGAGAGAAGGGCACTGGAGGCAGCTCTGTTTCAACAAGTGCCCAGAGGAAGGGGCTGCCACCTCTGGGATGTGGGGAACCCCAACAGATACCAGCGATGGTAACCCAAAGGTCCCGTGCCTTTTTCCTAAAACGACGTTACTGTTTTTTCAAACGGTGTTACCGTTTTATTGGACAAGTTGTCTGGGCATGGCGAAGGAAACCAACTGGCGATCACAAAGCAGGAACAGAGCTGGTGGTGTCCGTCCGTCCTTCTTCTGCCTTCCTTGCTTGAGCAGAGCAGGGGTATGAGCTGCCGGGAGAGCCAGAACAGATTCCCCTGGGTGGATGGGGGCTTCGAGGAAGCAGCTGCCAGGGCCAACAGCAGATACGATGGAGTAATTAGAAGGATTGTCCTCTTCCTGCCAAACTCAAAGCTCTGACTGCACATCCCTTCCCTGGTGGGTCCGGACTGGGCTGTGCTCTGTGCTCGGATGGCTGTAAAATTGCTCTGTGCTTTTTGGCTCCTCAGCTGTCCTGCGTTAAGCAGCTAAATTTCTAATTGAGAGCTGTCTCTAGAGCGGGATATCAATTTTTATTTTATTTGTTCAGGATCCTACAGAGTCTGTATTAAAAAGTAATACAAGAACCGTCATTCTTTGCAAGGGAGAGTAGTTTCTCCTCTTTTCTCCAGAGGTTTGGTCCCATCCTGTGCAGCACAGTCAGGCAGCCGCAAGAGGGCACAGGCAGACCAGGTAGGGACTGTCCACCCTGTGAGAATGGAGCTTCTCCAGATCCTCGCTTCTGCCTCTGAAGGCGTCAAACCTGCTGACCCGTCTTCTGCAGCCTCTTCTCGGTTGTATTTCTGAAACCTTCCTCTGCTGTTGGCAAGGAGAATTGGTATTACGTGGGTGCCGTTCTCCTTAGCAACTGGAAAGTAAGTCCATGATATGGAAAGGAAAGGAAGGGTTTGGATTTCTTTAAGGGATTCTTGGTTAAGCCAGAGGACCATTGCATGCAGTGGGGACAGCCAGATGAGAGACTGAATGTTTTGCTGTCTGGGTCTCTAGGTGTAATGTCCTCACTAGAGTCAGTAGGGATTGTTGTTCAGAAGCTTTCCTGTGGCTGGGAGCTGAGCCGTGAGGTTGGCTCCTAAGCTTCTGTGGTCTGAGAAGACATCAGCCCTGCCCTTTATCCCCATCTGCCCACCTCTTCCACTGGAGCTTTCCTGCTGTTTTTCCTCTCAGCAGTAAACCACAGTCCAATTGCCAGACCCCCTCCATGTCCTTTCAACAGAGTCTCTGGGTCCTCTGGTCCTTTTATACTTGCCCTGGAGATGCCCTAGTAACTGTAGGACCAGAGAAGGTTGTGCTGTGAAGGACAGTGGTCCTCAGTTGTCCCTGTGACAATTCATGCAAAGACTTGGCCAACTTGAGTAATGATGTTCTGTGGTGGTACTGTAGATGTATAGATGCACTGGGACAAATGTACACGTAGCTTGATAGTATGTCTGTTGTCCCACCAGCATCTTCAACAGCAGCCTCTGATGTTTGTTAGGATTGTCCATAACCAAATTTGCAGGATGTGAGGCATTTTGGCATGGCACCAAAACATGAATAATCTGACAGTTCCAGCAAAAGGGACCAGAGATCTTCCCGTGTTTTTTTCCTGCACCAGTTCTAGTGTAGATTATACTGGGTGGTATCTTTCAGCCACCCATCTTGGAGCTTCACTTTCTCCATCTGTCCAACTGGGAGATGATTAATTCTCACCATGAGGCAGATATATGGTCCACGCCATTTAGGACAGCTTCTGTCTAGAGCTCTAGTAAGAGTGATAAGGGGTGCGTGTGTGTGTTCCTGGTGTATTTGGTCTGCCTGTAGGAGGGGCTCTGAGCATTTGTGCATCCATTCATGGTAGGGAGGGAGACAAGGTCTGCAGGTCCCAACTGAGGCATCTTAACCTGGGCTGCAAAGGAGCTTGGGTTTGGAAGAGAAAAGGGATATTTTATATCTCTGATGGAGGTTAGTGTTGTGCACAATGAGGTGCTTTTAGGTACTCAGATGTTAATACACGTCTAAGTGCAGAATCTAGGAGAGTTTGAATGGCAAGAAGAGAGAAACCAGGATAAGGGACCTAGAGATTCAGTTGCTCATGGCAGTTCCCTGGATCTGCTGGTCCTGTCCTTTACCTTGCCTTCACGGTTTGTGCAGGGCTGTAAATCAGGCTGTCTTTGCACAATGGGTCAGGCTGTCCGCACAGGCACAGAGAGGTGTATGTTTCCAGGAACCAACAAATGAAAGATTTTTTTTATTATTATTTTTTTTTTCTGTTTGCTTCAGGTGCAGACAAGGAGAAGGTAAGCAGATGGCCTTAAAAAAGTCAGCTACTTCAAAGCTTTCATGGTGACTAGTAACATTCCTGTATGACAAATATATCAAACCAGCGAGGATTACTGCAGAACAGGCAGCACTGTATCAGCCGTGGGGAAATTCCAGTTATTTTGGACTTTTGGGGAGGGTGGCCCTGCCAGGAAGAAGTCAATGTCCTGGCACAGCTCTTAACTGTGCACGTGGCACTTGAGGGCTGGGGCTGGTCAGCTCTGCCAAGGGAACACGTTCCTTATAGGAGCAATCCCTGTGGTGCCACCGGTGCTGGAAGCCAAAAGGTCGGGTTTGCTATTTATCATGTCAATATTTCCTTATTTGTGTGAGGGTTGTTGGACAGAACTGAAAGGAGCTGAAAGGTTGACTTTAGCCAACCCGTTGAAGCAGGTGGACTTTGCTGGTTTGCGTAACGTTCACAGGGTGGTCAAAAGCCAGAGCAGGCCCCCAGTGGGGTAACTCCCGTTTGCAAGAGATAAATTGGATAGTGAGATGCCTTCTAGCCCTGCTTACTCTCTGGCTGTAACGATTCAAATTGTGTTCAGCTGTGAAATAGAATTGTTTAAGTTGGAAAAAAGACCTTTAAGATCATCAAGTCCAACCATAAACCTAACACCCCCAAGTCCACCACTATGTTGTGTTCCTAAGTGCCACATCTACACATCTTAAATACCTCCAGAGATGGTGACTCCACCACTTCCCTGGGCAGCCTGGTCCAGTGCTTGATAACCAATGCTAGGCTGAAGCATGCCATTACCTGGTTTGTGGTGAGGTCAAGCGGACAGGGCTCAGTGGACATTGAGGTCCCCTCTGGAAGGGCTGGTGTGGGCACCAGGGAACTGTGGTAAAGCATTTCCAGAGGCTATGCACCTCAGAGCTTGGCTAAGCAGCAGAGGGTCTTCAGCATCAAGCAGATGTCCAAAGAGACCAACCCTTCCCTACTTAGAATCACAGAATGGTTCGGGTTGGAAGGGATCTTAAAGATCATCAAGTTCCAACCTCCTGCCCTGGGCAGGGACACCTCCCACCAGACCAGGTTGCTCAAAGCCCCCTCCAACCTGGCCTTGAACCCCTCCAGGGATGGGGCAGCCACAGCTTCTCTGGGCAACCTGGGCCAGGGTCTCAGCGCCCTCACAGCAAAGAAGTTCTTCCTGAGATCTCCTCTAAATCTCCCCTCTTTCAGTTTAAAACCCCCCTCATTCTATCGCTCCCCTCCCTGATCAAGAGTCCTTCCCCATCTCTTCTTTAGGCCCCCTTTAGGGACTGGAAGGGGCTCTAAGGTCTCCCCGGAGCCTTCTCTTCTCCAGGCTGAACTCCCCCAACTCTCTCAGCCTGTCCTCGCAGCAGAGGGGCTCCAGCCCTCCCAGCATCATCATCACTTATTAAGTAACAGTATATTCTGTGGGTTCCTCCATCAGAGGGGGTCTGGGCACACAGGGTGGCAGAAGGCTTTGAGGTGAAGACCAGGGAAAGCTCTGAATAGGGTGTTTAGTGGGCAGTGTCAGGAGGCAAGAGAGGGAACATGAAAGGAGATGAACCTAGAAGAAGCAAGGCTGAGTGGCATGTCCCCTTGGAAGGGAGCTTGTGGTGGGAGCTCACAGGAGCTTGGTATGGTTGCACTGGTGAAGTGGCAGGTACCCATTGCACAGCCTGGAGAAGAGAGAAGTGCAAGAGCTCCTTTGGAGGTGGATCAGAAGGGAAAGAGAATGTGGAGAAAATGAGACTAGGTCTAGTTGTGGGCTGGATGTGAGGGGAAGAAGGATAAATCTGAGTTGACAGCCATGCCTTGGCTCAGGAGATATGATAGCACGAGCTGGGATGATGGAGCAGAGAGACAGCAGGGAAAGTTTGGGAAGGAAAAGGTAATTCTTAGCTTTCTTTTGGTCAGGTTGAACTTGAGATGATTCCCCTTGTAGGAGAAAATATCAGACTGGGTTAGCTGGACAAGAAAAGTGGAGTCACTGGTACGTGTCTGGTTACTTACAAGTATCTTCAGTGGTGGAAATGTGGTTCACAGCAATTTGTGCAGGAATAGTCATAAGCCCCAAAGCAACTCCCCACAGGATGGTCTCGGAGAGGGGGGCTGTGAAAAGGAAGCTGAAAGAGAAATTGGAGGTGGTCCCTAGAAAGCTTTGCAGTGAAAACTCTAGCACTCGTTCCCGTGCTACTTGGAGAGCTCTCAGTGATACTCGCGTGGCTGCACAGAACCTCGTGAGCTTTTTAATTCAGTGTACAATACCAGAGACTTCGTTAATGTTCCCTACTTACGCTTCCACTCGAGTTCTGGGGCTGTGGGTTTTCCTCTGGCAGACGTAGATGCGGCAGACGTAGACGTAGCTGGCTCAAGGACACCTCTTTGCCCTTAATTCCCCTGGCTCATTGTGCTAATTCTGCTCGGTTAATCACCTTAAAGTCAATTTAAGATGCCTCATGCCAACGGACACGTATGTCAGTCATCACTGAAAGAGGCCTTTGCTGTTTGTGCATGGGAATTGCAGCTGGGGTTGGAAGAGGTGACTTGTCCCTTGCCTTTGATGACCTTCCTCAGGACACCTGCTGGATGCCAGCTGGCAGGAACGATAAGGAATGAAGCACGAATCCAACTTCCAGTTAAACTGATGACACTGAGCTTGGCAAATAATGTTTCAGGAGGAACTCCAGCGGTGTCTGGTGGTCCCATGGGTGGATGGCAAGAGCGCCTTTGGGCAGGTGAACTGTTGGGACCACCCAAAAAACCTGACCACTCTGGCTTGCCTTAAGCCTAAAAACTCTTCTACACTAGGAACACTAACAGAGGGGACACAAGGACCAAATCTTGTTCATGTGGCACTGAAATGATACACATGTGCCTGAGAGAAGACCTCATGTTTAACCACCAGTTTAGGTTCTTTGGAGCTCCCCATTGCGTATCCATGGGTTTAGTGATACCTCACTCCTGGTTTGCAAAGGGACTCCTGGTGGGACAACTAATTTAGACACATCAGATGCTACAACAAGCTCTTTAAAATCCTGGATGACTCTGTGAAGACTTGGGAGTTCCCCTGTGATTTTTGCTGATTTTCCAAGCCTGGCTTTACACACTCAAAATGCACAAATATCTTAAACCCTCTTGCAGCACGTGTGCCACCACGCTCTGACTTGCCCTCACCGTCTCGGCAACAGCTCATCTGTGAGAGCTTTTCTGAAACTTAGGTGCATTTACGCAATATTTGAGTAGAGACCTTCAAAAATGTCCCTTTCTGCTTAGAGGTGGTTCAGAGTCGTTGAGGAAAGGAAATTGCTTCTTAATCTCTCTCCTGTGTTTTGTGTGTGATTTGTTTGTGCATCACGGACCAGACCGATGCAACATCGCTTTGCTTTTTATTTCGGGGTTTTCAGTTATGCAGCCAGGAATGTTCATAGAGTCATAGAACGGTTTGGATTGGAAGGGACCTCTAAAGACCATCTAGTTCCTGACTTGCCCGAGGTGAGAGACAATCTCCTGCTGCAACATTCGAGCCCAGACATTTTGTTATTTGGCAAACTGTTGATTTTTTTTTTTTTTTTGCAGGGACGTGAAAGGAGTCACGGTGCTGGAACACTGCAGCTTTAAAGTCATCCTGATGGTGCCTTGCCCTCTAAGTGTGTTGGATTGCATCTCGGTTACATACCTTTACCAAATCAGATGTTTAATTTTCGTGCTTTGTGAGCTTCAGCATCATCAGGAGACAAGAACGAACAAGGGATCGGAACGGGGATTGGCAGCAGCAGCACCTTCATTTATGTTCACGCTTCATTTCCACCACCCCCGGGTGATGGTGAAGGATGGGTTTTGCTGCTTAGGTCCGTTTGGGGTCACGAGTGTGGCCTAAAGGTCTGTTGACTTGCAAAGGTCAATAATTCCAACTGGGAGTGATTGATCTGGAGTTGCTTATGGGACCAGGGAGAACGAGGAACTGGCTCCAGCTGAGAAACCAACAGCATCATCTGCAGATTCAGAAACCAAATTTTCAGGTTTTATCAGGTATCTGTAAGCAAGGATTTTTTATTTTATTTTTTTAAAATATAGTTTTTCTGGACTAATTTTAATGGTAATATCATCAGTCCAATTATTTTGCTAAGCGTGTTCTTTTGGTCTTAGCTGCCAGTTTTACATCTTCATGGGCAGTGGCTCCCCAAATCGCTCACAAATCTCTTCACCAGAGGTGCTTTCCTGATTTGGGGTGTTGTTGGGCACAGAAGGGACCTGAAACAATTTCTGAAGCTGCTACATAGACTTCTGGTCAAAGGGTGGTGAAATGGCATGGACAAGGGCTGATGTGAACCCGTGAAGCTTCCCAGTGAAGTAGGTTGATGTGGGCTGGACCCAGAGACTGTCTTTATAGTTAGACCCACGCACATGGGGCTCTGGTTTTGTGCTGGTCACTACGAAAATAAGGGGAAAATATCACAGGCAAGAAAGTGCTATATGGTTCCTGTGTTTTATATAAAATGGGTCACTGCTTAGTGCAAGGGGGGTGAAGATGGGAGGGCAAGATAATCGAAGTCAATTAATTTAATCAGACAAGTAAAGCAGCCCCACCCATTTCAACTAGGATGTGTGCAATCACGAGCAATTACTGTGATTAATCTCCACATTGTCATATATGAATTCAGCACCTGGCCAATAAGTCACATAGCTGTCTAATTGTGCTAAGAACAATGCTTCAGGCAAGGGTGGTGTGAGGATCATTGACCTCTTTCCCACCCGTTTTCTGAGAGTCTTGGATTTCTGCTGAGCCTCCCGTGGCTTCTTTGGCTTGACCCGAGTGGCCTGTGCTTGAGGTTCAAACAGTTGTTCTGAGTGGCTGGTGGAGCTCTGGTACAAAAAAACAGGGTTTTTAAGAAAACAGTCATCGTTCACACCAGTGGAGCTCCTCATATTTGTGACCAGGTGACCTCCACAGGGGGGTTAGGGAGCACCTTTATTTATAACGCAGCTTGTTGGCTTGGGTGGAGTCCTCAACCATAGGTACAGCCTAAGAATAATAACTGCTTGGTCTCAGGATCGGCACTATGTGTAGGTGTATCGTAGAATCATAGAATGGTTTGGGTTGGAAGGAACCTTAAAGATCATCCAGTCCCACCCCACTGCCCTGGGCAGGGACACCTCCCACCAGACCAGGTTGCTCCAAGCCCCCTCCAACCTGGCCTTGAACCCCTCCAGGGATGGGGCAGCCACAGCTTCTCTGGGCAACCTGGGCCAGGCTCTCACCACCCTCACAGCAAAGAAGTTCTTCCCCAGATCTCAGCTCAATCTCCCCTCTGTCAGTGTCAAACTCTTCCCCCTCCTCCTATGGCTCCCCTCCCTCATCAAGAGTCCCTCCCCAGCTTTTCTGGAGCCCCTTGAGGGAGTGGAAGGCCATTATAAGGTCTCCCCGGAGCCTTCTCTTCTCCAGGCTGAACACCCCCAACTCTCTCAGCCTGTCCTCACAGCAGAGGGGCTCCAGCCCTCGGATCATTTCTGTGACCCTCCGCTGGACCCATTCCAATAAGGTGTAGCAGGATATTTTCATTCCTGTTGGCATCCGGAGTACTGCATACCCTTATCTTTTGATAGTTCACAATCCAAAAAAACCACCTTTTTTGGTTTTTTTTTTTTCTCTTGGTTTTTTCTGCTTCTCACCAGACATCCGGAACTGGATACACATGCTGGCTACTTCTGCGGCAGGCTGATGGACAGTTTGTCTCCCCGGGGCTCTAGGAAAGGCATTTTGATGCAGAGCAAAGCGATAATCCAGGGTTGCTCAGCGACTGGAGAAAGCTTTGAACCTAATGCCTGATTGGCAGGACTCGGCAACGGACGGGAACTGGATTCCGGATCTGGATGGATCTGAACTGGATTCCGGATCACGACTCTCACTGAGTCTAAAAAGAAACATTGACTGGAGGTAAAAAGTTGGAATGTCTTAATTTTATGGTTTAATTTCGTATATCTGCCAACACACAGCACTCCTTACCATGAAAGTCAATTTTTCATCAATAATCCGTAACCCGCAGCCTGTAAATTTCACTGAATTTTTTTTAGAGTTGGAAGGGACCATAGAGATCATCTAGTCCAACTCCCCTGCCGAAGCAGGATTGCCCAGAGCATGTCAGAGCATGTTACTCAGGGCTGCATCCAGGCGGGTCTGGAAAATCTCCAGAGAAGGGGACTCCACGACCTCCCTGGGCAGCCTGTTCCAGGGCTCTGGCACCCTCACCGGAAAGAAGTTTCTTCTCATATTTGAGTGGAACCTCCTATGTTCCAGTTTGTGCCCGTTGCCCCTCGTCCTGTCACTGGGAACCGCTGAAAAGAGTCTGGCTCCCTCCTCCTTCAACCCACCCTTCAGATACTCATAAGCATTGATAAGGTCTCCCCTCAGCCTTCTCTTCTCCAGGCTAAAGAGTCCCAGCTCTCTCAGCCTTTCTTCATAAGGGAGATGCTCCAATCCTTGAATCATCCTCGTTGCCCTTCGCTGGACTCTTTCCAGTAGTTCCCTATCCCTCTTGAATTGGGGAGCCCAGAACTGGACGCAGTATTCCAGTTGTGGCCTCACCAGTGCAGAGCAGAGGGGGAGAATGACTTCCCTCCACCTACTGGCCACACTCTTCCCTATGCAGCCCAGGATTCCATTGGCCTTCCTGGCCACAAGAGCACACTGCTTGCTCATTGTCATTTTGCTGTCTACCAGGACCCCCAGATCTTTCTCTTCAGAACGTGACTCCAGCAGGTCCACACCTAACCTCTATTGGTGCCTAATCATCAAACTTGCACCACGGTATTTCAGGAATCAGCCTTAACTTTCCACGGACATCATGAGCTGACCCGCGCATCCCAGAATAGGATCCCGGATAGGAGGATATTTATTTTTTTTTTTTTTCCCTGCGTTTTTCATCTTGCTGGTCCCGCCTGGGCGTTCGTGGTTTGCTTTTGCTGGAATGCGGTGGAGCAGCCGTTTCCCTTCCCAACAGGCTTTCCCTCTCTGCTCCCATTTCCAGTGCTTAATTGTCCCGTTCAGCACCGGTATTTCTATAGCTCTAACAATGATTGGAATTTCGGATGCTTTGCATTATATTTATAGGGCAAAGAGAGGTATATGGTAAATATATTGAAGCTGTTCTTCTGGATCGGTGAACTTTTGGGCTATTACCACTGTGTTTTCCTATAAACCCACATTGAAGTGGCCGTCTGCTACGTACTTTTATTCAGAATTACGGAAGACTGATTTTAAATCGAACCTTTTCTATGACTCAGATTCTCAGCTTAAATACACTGCCGTTGCTCAAAGAAAGAAGGTGAATTTAGACAATTGACGGACCGGTCCGTAATCCGTGTAGAAAAATCACCTACACTGCAACCTCAGCCGAGTGTTTCTGTTCGGACTCGGGAGATTTCTCACTCCGAAACTGGGAAATAAATGAGCTTATTCTTTAGCTCTTGGTGGAGTAATTGTTTTCATGTTGCTTCTGGTCAGTGTTTAGGAAACAAAGTCCACACCTCTCCTAATTCTGTCAGCAAACCAAACGTGAAAATAATGACTTCCGTACACAAATGAGACCTTTTCATAATTATCTCCTCCTCCCCGTCCCATTCATTAGCAAGAGGCTGAGCAGCATCATAAAATTCATGCTCTTTGAAAGGCTTCTTACCACCTTTCTGACACGACTCTGGAATGTCTTACTTTTCCCTCCTTTTCCCTTTTTTCCTTTTTTTTTTTTCCTTTTTTTCCCTTTTATTTTTCTTTCTCCCCCCCTTTCTCCCCCCCTTTCTCCCCCCCTTTCTCCCCCCCTTTCTCCCCTCTTTCCCCTCTTTTTCCCCCCTCTTTCTCCTCTTTTTCCCCTCCTTCCCCCCCTTTTTCCTCCTTCCCCCCCCTTTTTCCTCCTTCCCCCCCCTTTTTCCTCCTTTCCCCCCCCTTTTTCCTCCTTTCCCCCCCTTTTTCCTCTTTCCCCCCCCCTTTTTCCTCTTTCCCCCCCCCTTTTTCCTCTCTTCCCCCCTTCTCTCTCTTCCCCCCTTCTCTTCCCCCCTTCTCTTCCCCCCTTCTCTTCCCCCCTTCTCTTCCCCCCTTCTCTTCCCCCCTTCTCTTCCCCCCTTCTCTTCCCCCCTTCTCTTCCCCCCTTCTCTTCCCCCCTTCTCTTCCCCCCTTCTCTTCCTTTTTTTTCTTTTTTCCTTTTTTCCTTTTTTTTCCTTTTTTCCTTTTTTTCCTTTTTTCCTTTTTTTTCTTTTTTTCCTTTTTTTTTTCCTTTTTTCCTTTTTTCCTTTTCTCCTTTTTTCCTTTTTTCCTTTCCTTTTTTTCTAATGGTCTAGTCAGAATTCTCCGACATGTTCCTTGTGTCTCTTGCTTGCCCTTTGTGGCTTAGTGACTCCCTCCAGCTGAACCACTGGATTCCTGCGGTGGCTGGGGACAGTGGTGCTTCTAAAAACACACTCTTTGAGCAATAAGCGACTCCAGCTTGTTAACCAACTGACACGGCTGGGGATCGTGGAGGATCTTAACCTCTTCTTGAGTAAGAGGAATAACCTCTTGATTCAGACCTTAGGATGGTTGAATGGTGAAATTTCTGGGCTGCTGGAAGTGCTGTGCAGTGTTTCTCACCACCACCGCGCTACGCAAAGGAAAATCATTTTTCCTTTGTCCCAGGACCGTGCTAGAGTTGCCACGGGGGAGCGATTCGCCTCCCGGCTTGCTTTTGAATTCTGGAATTCTGTATTATTCCCTTAATACTATTTATAACATGCTTTTCAAACAAATGATGATTCTCTGGAAACGTGTATGAAATATTTGCCTTACAAGAGGCCAGCAGCTTCACCTGCACCCTCTTCTGTAGAAACTGCAGAACAGCCAGGAGAGAGGGACAGTGTAAGTGGGATGCGCTATGGAAATTGTTCTGTATTATATTTGAGGAATTCAGACAGATTTTTTTTCAAGCCGCCCAACAAAATAGATGATAATATAATAATAACCCACCACGAGTGCGGAACTGAAAATTGAGTTTCTTCAGAGACTTAACTTGTCGTTGGCTTTTCTGAACAGAATTTAAAAAACCTGTTGCAAGGAGGGAAAACTATGTGACAGGGTACCTTCTTGCACTATCTGGGTAAATACTGTAGGTATGAGCACCACGGACACATTTCTTATCGTGTTGATGCCGCACACAAAGTATGTTGTGAAATATACAGTTTCCCGAGACATCTGGAATTGGGCCATTGCAGAGTAAGTAAAATAGATTCTTTTTTTTTTTTTTAAAAAGCAATATCGCTGATGGATAAAGACTTCTTTATAGATCTTGCCAATCATAAACCTCAATTTTTTAGACCATTAAGTAGCTTAAAATAGAGTTGGAACTGATGAGCTCGATGCCTGGCATATGAATATTTAACGTAAGAATATGAGGTGCATTTTATGTTGATTTCATGCCTTAGATTCCTTACTGTCCGTGTGCTATTTCCAAGGGAAGGAGGGAATTGGAAAGGCTTAATTTCAACTAGCCCATGGAAAGTTTAGTCCGTCACAACTTAAAGTCAGATAAATTAAAAAATAATAATAATAAAAAAAAAGACAACCATTTGTACTGCTGGGTCCACAGGGGCAGTGCGTTTCCCAAGATCCCAGCTGAAGGATGAGCTGAACTTTGGATAAGCTAAGCTTAGGCTTGTGGAAGGTGAAACTTGGAAAACGGGCCCGCTTGCCACATTTTGACTGATGCCTGAGGTTTCCTGGCACAGGGAGAAGCCCCGTGTAAAAGCAGAGTGGCTTTTATGGCTGCGAGATGTGGTTGGAGTGTCGGCGTCTTAATCCAGAACGTGATCCCAGAACTCTCAGGTCCCTGCTACCCTTCAAATCGTGTTGCCTAGGGATGCTCAGGGGTTCTGGGAGCAGTTGTGCTTTCCCAGGGAAGAGAGCCAGGCCATATATCAATTTGGAGCAGTTTATTTTTGTGTAAGAGCTCCCTGTGTGTGTATTAGGGGAATGTGTTTATTCTAGGGTCAAATAAAAGTCCTAATGATGGGGCAAGGTGGGGTCATTTTCTGTTTCGAGTTCTATGACTTCTTATAGAGTGCTTTCTGTGCAGAATGAGTTTACCTATGAAGCAATTAATGTGTACTCTGGAAAACTGTGCTATTGATTTAAGGTAACAGATAACCACAGACTGGCCGTCCCCGACTATCGTTTTTTGTCTCCTGACCTAGGACAGCCTATGCGCTTCCTACTCACAGCCCCTGTCCCTTGCTGTGTGCTCCTCTATCTGGTGATATGGTTCAAAGTTGTTTATTTGCGAGAACTAACAGTCTCACCGTTCTGTTAAAGCTTCTGGGCTGACCTAAAGCCCACTGACCCGAAGCCCAGTTGATGGTGTTCGCCTGGAGCCCAGTTGATGGTGTTCGCCTGGAGCCCAGTTGATGGTGTTCGCCTGGAGCCCAGTTGATAGTGTTCACCTGGAGCCCACTGATGGTGATCCAAAGCTCACTTGATGGTGTTGACCTGAAGCCCACTTGATGGTGTTGACCTGAAGCCCACTGAAGCTTTGGATCAAGTTGTTGGTTAGCAAAGCTGCTGCAAGCTGCTTACCATACCTCTGGATGAGCCATGAATGGGCAGAAAATTGAGTTTCAGACAAATTGTAAGAAGCTTCTACGGAAGTTTGCGCATCAGTTTTGCCCTCAGCTGCCTCTCCGAATGGCCTGGAGACAGACCTTTTACAGGAAGATCTCCTTTTCTTTGGAGCTTGTTCCCAAGAGGAGTGTAAGCAGCTCCACTCTTCCTGGGTTTTGTGAAGGCTGATGAAGAAATTTATCTTGCCGTAAAAGTCAATGCTATAAAGGTAATTTCACTAATTTCACCCTGTGAAGTGGAAAAAGGACTTTTTTTGCACAATCACTAGCTTAACAGCTCCTCTATAAAAAAACATAGTTAGGAAAACCAAGGGAAACCGTAATCAGGAAGTCTGATCCCAAATCATTTTCTGGAGTTTGCTTCCACGGTGTTCGTGCAGTTCTTGGTCTGGGATCTGATTTTGAACTGATTAGAACACCAATGACAAGACTAGAGCTGAAATTCAGACTCGAACCACCCCTTATGCCAAATCCTACCCTGACCCGGGAAGAATTCTGAATTGAACATACGTTCTTATCTCAGGGCCAGGCCTGGGTGGTGACATTCACGCCCTGGGAATGTCCTAACCGCCTTAGTTGGCTTCTCCGTGCTACCTGCTGGTGGGTTTGTATTGTAGAAGGTGCTCCGAGGGGAAACAGATCCTTTAGGCACTGCAGTGACTCTGGATGTGACTGGAAAAAACACATAAAGCATTTTTATGGTCAGCAAATAGTTATGATTTTATTGAGCGGTAGAATACACAGGGAAAAAACCAACAAAGTTCTTTTGAGTTACTGGAATATTTTATTTTAAGAATTAAATAATCAGGAGCTGTCCTGTAAGGAATGTGGTTTTGATGTTTTAACAGCTCCCAGAAAACATTTGCGATGTTAGGGCTCTGTTAGGAAGGCTTTCTTAGGAAAGCATCTACTGGGAGAGGCCATGGCTGGGACACAGCAGCTTGTTACAGAAACAAAAGGATGTCTTTGCCCTAATAAAAGACCTAAAATCCAGCCATTGTGATCAGCCCCTGCAGCAGGGAGATGATGGTGCCTGGAGATATGTCCTGGTGAGGCTCTGCTGGTGCACTGAACCTCCCAAGCCCTATTCCAGTAAGGAGCTGGGATCTTAGACTCCTCAAATCCGTGCTTAAAGGAAAAATCTCGGTGCAAATCCCCTCATTCCCATTGTGCCTCTGCCTGGAAACAGGAGACCAGATTTCCTGTTGGTTCCCGAAGCTGGCGCAGACCCATGGCCTCCAGCGGAGTTAATTTTTGTTGCTGAAGGTCTAGGTCCCGGCTTTAACCTGCTTTAACCGGAGCACAGGAGAAGCACCCCCCCTGTGGCAGGGGGGTTGGAACCTGATGATCTTTAAGGTCCCTTCCAACTCTAACCATTCTATGACTCTATGGTTCTGAGCACGAGCTTTGCAGGGGACTGAAATGCACAATTGAGGGGCACCGTGCGTGTCACCCCCGTACTGTCCCTGCTGGCAGAGCTCACTGCAAGGTCCAGGTCACCGTGAGATGCCCGGTGACATTGCCAGCCTCTGCCATCTCCTTTGAGCCTGTGCTCTGCCCTTTCTTGCCTCGTCTCCCCAGCGTACGCTGTTGTCCGGGCAGGTACTAGCGATGAGTAGGAGAACATGGGAAATGGCTTTAAGTTGGAGAAGGGGAGATTTAGATTGGATATTAGGAAAAAGTTCTTTACCATGAGGGTGGTGGAACACTGGAACAGGTTGCCAAGGGAGGTGGTTGAGGCCCCTTCCCTTGAGATATTCAAGGTGAAGCTCGACGAGGCCCTGGGCAACCTGGTCTAGTTGGGGGTGTCCCTGCTGACTGCGGGGAGGTCGGACTAGATGACCTTTAGAGGTCCCTTCCAGCCTGGACCAATCTATGAATCTATGAAACATTGGGCACCTGATTCCAAGTTGCTTTTTCTTCTCTCTTCACCCCTTCGGTATTTTTTCTCCCACTCTGTCATGCATCCCCCCCCCGAGCCTATTCCCTTCCCATGTTTCTCCCATCTCTGTACTTCTCCTAAAACACATGCCCCTCTCTCTCCTGCCCAGAGGCTTCTCTTGCCTTTACTGCACTTATTTATTTCAGTTAATGCTTTCCTCTCCCAACTGTCTTTGACCATCCTGGTCCTCCATCTTCTCCAGTCCCCACCAACAAGTGACGGTCGAGAAGCAAAGCCAGTCCTTTCCTGCCTATCGTTGTATTATCTGCCCTAAAACAAACTCAGTGTTTCCAACTCGTGGCCTCTCTCCGTTGCCAAGTGCTCATGGAGCCAACAATGTGGTTTAGTTGGGTTAAATAAACCCTGGCAGGCTCCCAGTATGTTTTACAGATTTTTTGTGTGTGTGTGCGCGTTTGTGTCTCATTACAGTGCGAATGAATGAACTTTATCAAGAGAGAAAGAGGACAAGATTTCCTCTCATTATTTTCAGAGAAACTAGTTAGTTAATGTCCTCGGAAAGCTGGGCAAAAACTGCACTTAAATGCCTGTGTTTGAAGCATTTTCATGGCTAATCATAACCTGCAAGGGACGCTCATCTGTGATTGATGGCTGCGTTTTGTCCAGGTTGGAGACAAAGCCAAGCAAGGTCACGTGAACTTTACATCCATCTAAGTTGGCAGTTTTACTGAAACTTCTGGAATATCTCCTAATTTCACTTCATAACAAAGCAGATTTCTCCAGGCTTCCGGGGCTCTTTGGGAGGGATCTCTTTGACCTGCTCCAGTTAAAGGATGGAGAACTTCTACATCAAGGCACGTATGAATCAGCTTGAATTCCAAGACAGAAAGTTGGGGTATTTTGGAGGGAGGTGAAGAGACTGTATGAGCCGGAGAGGTTTTGCCTGAAAAAGTAACCAGCACATTACAGTTTCACCAGACAGACTGTTTTTGCGTCTGTAAGTACAATGAATATGAAAAACACGCGGCTGGTTACAAAGGGTTGGTGGCCCGTTCTTTGCAGACATTTTTTTCTCTCGCAACAGCAAGGACCATGCATGACACTTGGAAATCAGTTCCGACTATCACATTGCACAGCTTTTATTATCTGGATTTGAGCAACTGAACATTTTTTCGTGAAAAGGGAATTTTTTTTTGAGAGTCTGAGAGAGGCAAGGAGCTGGGGAAGAGTTAGTATCAAGACCTCTCCTGTTCCCCCTTCTTCCCTTTGGTGTCTTCTGCTAAGGTCTTGGGAAATTAATTGCCCGTTTGCCCAAGAGCTGGTCTTTTCTTCTGCAGGTGGTTGCAGCCTGGTTGCTCTCCTGGAATGTTTTGAGTTCTTTTCTCCATCATCAAGTAGTAGCTGTTGTCTCCTAGGCGCTCTCAGGCCAGGCTGTTTTGTTGGCAGTACTGGGGGTTTTTAGCAGAAAACCAGTCCTTCCAGTAAGGCTGGTCAGTGGTGAAAAGGAAGGCAAGCTGCTAAAGCAGGGTTATTTACCCAGGCTGAGCTACCAGCTCCCTGCAGTTTCTCTAGTTTTCAAAAACCGAAGAGTTTCCCAAGAAGAAAGGTAAGAGAGAGAGGAGGGGTCAGCGCTAAGGAGGAAGAGGCATCCGTATTGAGAAAAATTTCCTCTGGAAATAAGAACTGGGGGGAGGAGAATGTATGAATTGTCAGAAAAACAAGCTGAACGTTTCAAAGTTGCATTGCTGATGCCACTGTGTGCTTGTGGTCATCCTTGCTGGAGCAGGGGCAGTGAGATACATTCAAGGAGTCAGAAAGAGGTGCAGATATTAAGGCAGCCTGTACGACGTTAGCCACAACCCCAGGCTGGCCCGTTACTGCCTGCCTGGGAAATTACAGCCTCCAGAAGGACGTTATTGGTTGTGCTATTAGAAATCAACTATAAAAATTCCTCAAAATCTGCTTGAGCTTCAGACGACCCGGAGAGCGTAGCTTTTCATCCTAACCATTCAGAGTTGCTATTCAGGCGTTGCCAGCTTAGGGGTGGGAAAGAACACCAAAATAAGCACTTTATAAACCTTAAGTATTACTAGCTAGGTTAAGTTGCAGTCCTCCCTATGAATTTCCAGTCTGTAAGCAAAGAAATAATCTCATCTTATTCTCCGAAGAGGGGGGGGTGGGAATACATTATTTAATTCTTTCAAGCCCTGGAGTTGTCTTTGTTGCCAAAGATCCCTGCTGGTTTTGCGGGACGCTGTTAGCATTCGAGGATTTGGTAGAGGGGATCCAGTTTCAGAGCTGAGCAAAGTAACGAGGCGTGCAAAGTCACTGCCTAATAACGAGAGCATCCCTGCTGGGTGTTTTGGGATGGCTGTTGGAACGAGAGAAACCATGGCCCTTTGTCATAAACTAAAGAGTGTGTAGTTTTTGCTGTACTACAAGTAAATCCAAAGCCCTTGATTTATTTGGGATCAGGTTGCCCGTCAGAGAAGCGCCTGGAAGCTGTTCAACCGTATCTCCTGATTCATGGATTGCGGTCATTAGGTGTTGGGCAGAAAATAGAGTTTTAGACGATTTATAAAAGGGTTCTACAGAAGTTTGCTTATCACCAGCACAGCCTGGTCAGTTCTGTTTCCAGCTGCCTCCCTGAAGGACCCGGGAGCTGGGTCGAGTGGTTGGGAAGCTCCTGCTCCTTGGGCAGGGAAAACTCATTTTCTTCGCTGGTTGTTGCCAAGAGAAGGGTGAGCAATGCCATCGCTCCCAGCCTCCGACAGGCGGGAGAGGGCAGGGAGCAGTGTGTTTTGGCAGCGCACTGCCCAACTGCTCTGCTGGAAAAACCCTTTGTGGTTACACTGGAGCACTCGGGAGCAATTAGTAAGTTTTGCTTATGTGACTTATTTCGGTCTTTTGAATAAGTTACTGACAACCATACTGGTGTGCCAGGTCTGTTGCTTGTTAAAGAGAAAATAGACCCTCTCCTAAAGGAGACGTTTTGTTGTTTAAGCCCAAAGATCGTCCATGGGCCCCTGGAAATAGAGGGGCTGGTGGTAAAAATACAGCTTTATCAACCCTGCTTGAGAGGCGATTAGGCATTAGTTGTGCAGGGTCGGTATCACAGCTTTTCCTAAAGTGATGCTATGATTAGAGAAAGGAAGGAGGGAGAGGAAGGAAGGAGCCCGCGAGAGCCGGGCTGTGGGCAGGGCTGGAAGCCCCATCAGGGCACGGCGGGAGATGGTCCCCGTGGGATGCGATTCCCACAGGCGCTGCCGAGCATCACACCCCACCTGAGCTCCCTGTTGGGGCAGTGATCACTGACCACCTTATTTTTTTTCCTTGATAATGAAATGAAACTCTGTGCTGAGCCCCTCTTCTACACAAATAGGGACAAGGGGAAAGAGGCTTAAGCTGACTGGGGTGTCCTTGGATTGCAAATATACTCACTGAAGCCTAACGAGTCTTAAGTGTCTGTGAATCAGGGGCTTGTCTGGTTTAGGTGGAATTAGAATGAATCTTGTGAAGGGAAGGTCGAGGACAGATATTAATGCCTGTTTTTTTTAAAACGCTCCTTCTCTCCATCCTCTCCCAACCTTCCGTTTTGTGCCATGCAAACGCACAAACGCTCCGTCCTCTGTGAAGCGCATTTAAACTCTGGATTAAACAGGTTGCCTGAGCCCCTGCCAGCAGCGGTTCACGAGACGGGAGACTCCCCTCCAACCGTGCACGTAGATATAGACTGAAATCTGAGAGTAAGAGACACACACGTGATTTCCCCCCCACCCTGCGCACCCCCCCATCCCTCCCTGGCACTCACACCTCCCCGTTAAGACTCGTGTTCACTTATGGAGGTAAGCATCCAGCCATAGATCTCCGGATTTCTTTAGGGACCTGTGGAAAGAAAAGGAAGAGAAGGGGTTTTTTTTTTTGGCTTGTGAACCTTCTCTCTGTCATTTTTTTCCTACAAAGAAGCCTGTTACTGAATTTGAATATTAACCCTTAGGCACCAAATGTCTTTCCCCAGTAGAGCAGATACACCAAGAGCTACTTATTGTGCTCTTTAGACCCCCAAAGTGACCAGTTTGAGACTCAGGGAGCAAGAACTTCACCCGATGCCCGCTGTGTTATCTATAGTCCCTCTGGCCCTGAATAAAGAGCAGAGAGAGATTGGCTGGGGTCACCACCCTGCATCTCTGAAGGAGTCTCCCCCGGGAATTCTCACGTGGAATTTCCCATCTGCATCAGCTCCGCAAACATTATCTGACAGATCTGAGCTGGTTTGTTCCCAAAAGTCTGACAAACAGAAGGTGGTCTGGAAATATTGCTTTATACGAATTACAGGAGATGACCCTTCCACCAGGAGGGCAAGTAAGTGCTGGGATGGTTTCTGAGAGCTGGTGTAGGGACGCGGGCGCCGTGTGGTGGGACGCTGGGCATAGCCCCCCCTGGGTCTCAGGGTGGCACGCATTTTCCTGTGCTGACTGGATGAGAGGTTTTGAACCCACTTTCAGCCCTTCTGCACGTTGGGGCCAACCTGCTTTAATTTGCATTGGCTTAGAATGGTTTGAGAGTGGAGCTCCCCGGACTGCGGAATGCTTTCTCATGTTGCCTGTCGTGAATTATTCCCCGTGGAGTAACTGAGACGGAAACGTTAACGCCAAGTCTGCCTGGCAGGGACTATCGGACTCGTCTGCAGCGATGGGAGACAGCGTGGGCTGTAACTTGACTCATCCCCCTTTGATTCATCTCACTTTGCAGCCTGAACGTAAGCCGCCAGCTCCCAAAACCCAAGAATCACCAGCTGTCAGAATGGCATTTAAAAAAGGTATCGTTAAATATAGCACGTTAAAAAGGCATTATAAAAAAAAATATGTATTACAGAAAAGGTGCCTATGAGATGAGGTTAGTAGCCATCTAAACGTTCACTGGGTACTTTGGTACTTTGATAGCAGTGCTCTGGTTGCAGAAGCTGCTCTGGGGGATAGTTATTTCTTCCCCCCGTGATGTAGTGAAGCAGGTTCCCATCTGCTGTCACCCGGTGTTAGTCTGCTTTCATTTGTCACAGTGTCATTTCTGCTGTGGGGCAACTTTTTTCCAGGTGTTCCTTGGACCGTGATATGAAGATTATTAACACGGCGACACCAGATTACACCGTATCGAGATGGTGTTTCTGAAGGGTCTATAGTGTCCTCAATTCTCTGTGCTAGAAGAGACAGGATGTTCATGTAACAGCAAATTGCCAGCTGCAGGTGATGCTAAAAGGACCTTACCCAACAATGTCTACGAATGCTTTCCCAAGAGGCTTCTCTTCATATTGGACTCCGTACTTGGCACATAATGACTTCACCAAAGGTTTCACCTTCCAGAAATTGTGCCGTGGCATTGTTGGAAACAGGCTTGAATAGAGAAAGAGAAAACAAACCTGAGAAAACTCTGGAGACTAACCCCAAGGGATGGGCATCTCTCTCTGCATCCTCGCAGGGGCTAATTATTAACGCCTTCTCCTCACTCAAACTGTGCAAGCAGGCAAAAGAGAGGCACCGAGAGGTATCCAGCCTGTTTCAAGAAGGCTTGTGGAAACTGAATGCACTGATTTCCCACCTCTGGAAGCTCACGGAACAGTGAAGCAGGTAAAGAATAATTTGGGATCACCTTGCCCTGTGCCGTTCAACGGAGATTTCCTAATTTGCCTCCAAACCAGTCAGCTTTACCCTAAATGCTGTTTCTTCCACATTTTGTGTTGTCACCGGCAACAGACTGCCCGTATGGCCCTGCAACCTGGTACCCGGCAGCGCGCACTGTCCCCCACAGCTTTCCCATGCTATTAAAGCACTGATGTGCTTTTAATCACAGAGAGATTTCTGTAGTGGATACTCAGGTTCAAGTAGAATCATAGAATGGTTAGAGTTGGAAGGGACCTTAAAGATCATCCAGTTCCACCCACCTGCCATGGGCAGGGACACCTCCACTAGAGCAGGTTGCTCAAAGCCCCATCCAGCCTGGCCTTAAACACTTCCAGGGATGGGGCAGCCACAGCTTCTCTGGGAAACCTGTTCCAGTGCTTCACCACTCTTACAGTAAACAATTTCCTCCTAATATCTATCCTAATCCTCCTAATATCTAAATCTCCCCTCTTCCAATTTAAAACCATTACCCCTTGTCCTGTCACTACACTTCCTGACCAAGAGTCCCTCTCCGGCTCTCCTGTAGCTCCCTTCAGATATTGGAAGGCTGCTATGAGGTCTCCCTGGAGACTTCTCTTCTCCAGGCTGAACAACCCCAGCTCTCTCAGCCTGTCTTCATAGGGGAGGTGCTCCATTCCTCTGATCATCTTCGTGGCCTTCCGCTGGACCCGTTCCAACAGGTCCATGTCCTTCCTTAAGTACTTAGCTTAGGCTCCTTCTCTGGAGACATTCAAAACCCGCCTGGACAAGTTCCTGTGCAACCTGCTCTGGGTGGACCTGCTTAGGCAGGGGGGTTGGACTAGATGATCTCCAGAGGTCCCTTCCAACCCCATGTGATTCTGTGATATGAGTCCATCGCCATTGTAACGGGCAGATGTGTACTGCTGACTCCTAAAACCCTAAATTAAAATTGTCAGGGTGAAAGCTGAAGTATTCGGTAGCGAGAGAGAAAGATGCCATGGCTGGGGTAGAAGCAGACTGTGACCCCCCAGCAGTCCGGGGTCTCTCTTTTCTCATCAGATGTACCGCTCCAAAGATCCTGCCCCATCCCTTTGGCAGACTTTCCCTCCCCTCGGGTCCGGTGTTGTGACAACCCGGTGATGGCCGAATGGCTCTGGCTCTGTACTCACTGGTGCTCGATCTGAAAATTCAGGTGCCCGGTGAACCAGTCGTTGAAAAAGGACTGCTCGATGTTGCAAGTGGCTGCCACCTGTGACGGCAAGAAAGGAGCTGTGAAAATTGGTGAAGTACAACAGTACCGAGGCAGAAAATGGGGAAGGAAAAGTGCACGGACGCAGCAAGCTTGCTTTCCCCATCCCAGCTAGTTATTGCCCACTTTGCCTTAAGTTGCAAGGTCTGAATATTCTGGAAATATTTCTTAGCTGCTCTTGCTATTAATGATTGTAAAATGCGGTAGTCTTTCTTAAAATCCTCTTACGCCCTGGACTGGCCGAGCTGTGATTTCTCCGTAGTAACCGTAGGAGATGGACTCTCCTCACCCTCCCAAGATGCAGCATAAAACCACATCAAAGAGACTCACCTCTTTATCCCTATCGTACCCCCATTTTCTCCCTCTCTCTCCCTCCCACCCACTATCTCTCTCTTATAATACCACCCCCCCTAAATCTCCCACTCTCAAGACCTCTCTCTGCCTACAAATTCCAGTTGCATAAAGTGCTTAAGCAAAAGCTTAAGGTGAAGACCTGAACGCTCCCATCACTTCAGCGAATCTATTCCCATGCTTAATTTAAAACAAATGCTTAGGCACTTTCTTAAATAGTGCTTTCAGCGCTTTATTTTTAATGCTTTTGTGCTTTTAGCACAAGGGAGAGAAACGGACTGTCAGACTTTGAAAGCTCACGTTCGAGGCCCCGGTAACAACTACAAATACTAATTATACTAATTAACACATGAGGTGATTTCTTCTGTCAGCTCAGTTATACCAAATTCACATGGCCAGTGTCAAAGTTGCTCTCGTTATCCTCTAGGTCCGTAAATAGGACTGTAAATAAAAGGTACCCTTTCAACAGGGTGGATGTGTCTGAACCGACATTAAAAAGGTGTAGAAAGCAGCTGGTTTTCATTTCAGCCCTTATTGCTGAAATATAAACTTTAGAAATTTATTAAGCCCTCTCTTCAGCTTTGATTTTCGTTGGGGCTCTTCTTTTGCTCATATGAATGTGCCAACATACGCTGCACAGGAAAGCCAAATCATGCTTCTAGAACCTGATACTGCCTGAAAGAACCTGAAAGAACCTTTTGATGGTCAAATTAATCACAGAATTTTGGCTTTCCATGTCTTGACTCAGCATTACTGGCTCTGGGGAGAACATCTTCATGGGAGGGGTCATGGAGAAAGAGACCGTATAATGGTGCCTGGGGATAGTGGTAACCTGTCCACTCTTTAATCCGTTTTGGGGTGAGTCAGGGGTATTTAGGACTACAAAGATGATGAGGGGCCCGGAGCATCTCTCTTATGAGGAAAGGCTGAGGGACTTGGGTCTGTTTAGTCTGGAGAAGACTGAGGGGGGATCTGATCAACACCTATAAATACTTAAAGGGTGGGTGTCAGGAGGATGGGGCCAGTCTTTTTTCAGTGATGCCCAGGGACAGGACAAGAGGAAATGGGCACAAACTTGACCATAAGAAGTTCCACCTAAACATGAGGAGGAACTTCTTCACTTTGAGGGTGGCAGAGCCCTGGAAGAGGCTGCCCAGAGGGGTGGTGGAGTCTCCGTCTCTGGAGACATTCAAACCTCCCTGGACACGTTCCTGTGGGACCTGCTCTGGGTGGACCTGCTTTGGCAGGGGGTTGGACTAGATGATCTCCAGAGGTCCCTTCCAACCCCAGAGCATTCTGTGATTCTGTGCATTCTTTCCCTTCCCAGTTACCTGAGAGCTAAGCCAGTCTCTGTGCTTCTCGGAATCGATTTCCATCGGAATGTGATTCATCTGGGTGACCCACACAAACCAGTGACTCTCCAAAAACCTTCAAAAGCAAACGGGCACAACAAAGTGTGACAATTGATACTGTGGATCAGGGTGTCAGGTAAATAGAGTGGGGTTTACGGGGAGCAGCAGGAGACGCAACCTGTGAGGAAAGTATTTCTCCGAGGTCTTGCAGTAAGTACCTCTCTTTCTATGGAAACCAGAGAGAATTTTTTCTGTGATGAATTTCCCTTTCCCTCTTTTTATACCTTTGGGAATAACCCGATTATGATTAAATAGAAGCAGGACATCCTACTGGACTATCCCTCTTCCTCACAAGTGGATTGATCTCTCACGCTGCTTTTGCCTTTGGGTAAATAAAACTGATCCAATTCTCTGAAAAAAAAAAAAACCAACCAAACAAGCCCTGATTTAGAAATTCTCAGAACTGTCTTCATCTTTCCCGTTTCCTGCTGGATACGCGTTAATTTCAAACTCCTCCTGCCCATCGGTGTTAGCTCGCTGGGTGTCAAGCTCAGCGCACTGGGGCTCCCCTTTGCCCCCTCATTATCTTTACCCTAAGCCTCAAATCTGCCCTGGGCTGGGTATCGCTCTTGAGCGGCTTTTTTATTGCTTGTGGTATATAACTGCATTTTTAGCACCTGTAGTAGTAGTCTATAGAAATGCACTTTATTTACCCAGAGTAGTTTCTCTGTGCTGAGACTTAAATTTATGCGGACAAGTTGTCCAGAAGCATCCTTATTCTGGTCTTTGGGCTCGTTTTCCGAAAGAGCAGATGATCTGACTTTGCAATTTTGCCTTTCTTCTTCCACTTCTAGCTCAAGCAAAATATGGAAGCTTTGGAAATAACAGGTTGGTTGTCGTAAGTTTTTCAGCTTGATTTCAGTCTGAAAAGTTTGGCCAGGCACTTACACAAAATGTCTGTCTTTTGAATGTCCTCTTTTCCTTAGGCCCAAACTGGTTTGAAACTATGAAAACTGAAGTCAGGAACAGTGCCGTTACATTTTGTGGAGGTAGAAGTTCTACTACTGTGAAGGGGGTTTTACATCTATTACCTTTTCTTTTTATGCAAAAAAATGAATTTTTTTTTTTTTTTTTTTAGAGAATGTTTTTCACTGTAATGAAATGTTTTCCTAAACCTAATGGTGACTGTGGGACTAACTGCCATCCCCTGGTACCAGCCAGTGGTCAGGCCACACGGTCTTCCACACTGGGGGAAGTGGTGAGCGTTTCATTTACTGGGAAGCACGGCCAGTGCTCAGGAGGGCGGCTCATGAATTACCTTCCCAGTAAGATGGGAAGAGGGTGACACTCTGGAAGGGTCCAGCCTTGGCCAAAGTGGAAAAAAAATGCATAAATGTGTTGGGGTTGGGCAGCGTATGAGAACGGGTAATGAGGAAAGGAAGGAGAATCCTGGCTGGACCATCACAAGGGCAGGGGAAGAAGCTGAGGACCAGAACCAGCTCTGCTGTGGGGAGACAGAACTGGGAGACGATAAGAGGAAAGTAAAGCAGTGAGAACACTGAAGATAACACACAGTGAGGTCAATGACTGCGGAGAACCTAAATAGAGAAGGCCTGTGGGGCACAGAAGAACTGAGACTTGGTCCATCTGGCCCTGGAGGGAGGGGAGAGCCATGAGGATGCCCTTTATCTCCTACCTGACAAAAGTGAGGAGAAACAGGGATCCCAGAACACCATAGAATGGGATGTATGTGATGAAGTAGCGCATGTAGTAGCTGATGGCCCAGGCTAGGTCCTAGGGGAAGAGAGAAGACATTAGGCATCACTTTGCCTATCTCATATAATGTGTCCTTGCAGGTACTGTTAGGGATGATGGACAATTAACACAGTGATCTCTTGCCCACCTCCCTCTGCCAGCTCTCTTGCAGAGATGACCGACCTCCCTCCCTACTCAGTTGTGATTTCTTACGAGCCAGCTGGACCCCATAAAGATCGAGGGAACATTTCACTCACCGCCCAGAACCTGCGCCTGATCATGGTTGAGATGATTTGGATTTGGAAATACACGGGGATGAGCAGAGGCGGGAAGACTGCAAAGCAAAAGGGAGATGTTTTGGCCATCAGAGGGGTGGAAAGGTGTGCGACATGACAGCGAGCCAGTGACTTATGCCTGGTCCTAGGGAAAGTCTGCTGAGCACTGGTGAGAGAGGTGAGGTGCTGGTGATGGGGGGTGGTTGCCTGTCTGTGAAGAAAGGAGACTCTTCCTCACACCTATCACCTTGACTTATCAAAGAGCATCAACTGGCAACATGCACTTTTGCCTCTCACGCAGAGGTTATTTCCCAGTCTCAGGTGTTTGCCTTGCTTTACACGACCCTACCGGCCGTATTCAAGATGCTCGGAAACCATTGAGAATACACTGAACTGATTTCGGGACCTGCACAGGGGATGGTGGTCCTGAAGGAGGGAAGGATGAGTTGAGACTTAAGGAGTCCCAGTAGGGGCTGGGAAGGTCAACTGGCAGTCAGGGAAAAAGGAAGAGTGGAGGGGCAGATACTCACTGAGGAAGAAGTACTCGTGCTGGTGGTTGTAAGGCAGGTACTTCAGCTTCTTCTTGCCGTACTGCAGGACACAGAGGAGAAAGCTCAGGCTTGGATTATGACACTCACGGGTAAGAGAAGGTTCTTTGCAATACTTCCTTATTTATTGACTGGGGAGTTTTGACTAAATTCCCGCACCAGTAAAGGTACAAAGTGTTTTGGTACGGTTAAATATCTTGACTTCATAATTGCGCTAGGTATAAATTCCTTTTTAAAGTCTTCTGGCCTGATATTCAGATGTCGTCTTTTTTTCTTGAGAACCTGATTGCATTTTAATGGATTTTTCTACCTTCTGCCACGCCCGCGGCTGCGCTAAGAGCTGCTGTCATCTCCATCATTACCAGTACAAATGCCATAGGTTCTGCTTTTAAACCCAGTTACCAGGCACGAGGTTTTCCAATGGCTGGTACCCACACATTTAAGAGCATGATACTGACTTACATCTTCTAGAGAATGGCTTTTTTATACCCCAAGAGAAGGCTTTCATTTTAGTCACGTATAAGAGCCCTTCTGCCTCTTGAAAATTCTGTGTGTGCAAGACATTGTCTATACATGGCCATATACCGGTATGTATGTCCCCTGCATGTGTCTGGAGTTACTTTCTCAATAGTATAAAAGCTGGCTGAGAAACCATTAACTTTTTAATGTCATATTTCCCCTGCGTTGTTCTTGCTGCAGATGTTTCTTGTTGTTTTTTTTTTTTTTTTTTTTTTTTTACTTGGGTTGTTTATTTCTTTTTAAAACTGGAAATCCTTGTTCCATTGTAAAACAGACCAAGGATGGTACATGGGTTATGTCCTTTGTGTAGGTTTTTATGCAATAGGCGGTAAATATTTTGGCTGTAGAAGGACAGATGGAATTAAAATCCCTCAACATAGCCTGTTACTTCACATGCAGCATGACAGCACATAATTAAGGCAAGAAAGTATTGCTTATGCAAGTAATATCCCCTCAACTGCATGTCAGAGGCTCCAGTGGAGAGGACCTTCTACAGGTTGTCTGGAGCCCAGCTGGACGGACGATACTGGAAGATATTTCCTGCGGAAATGGAAGACCAGTTTTGAAACGTTCCTTTCAAGTACTCAGATGAAGTACTGAGGAACACCATGTTTTCCCCTCATGTTGGTATTTCAAGCCAGCAGGACAAAATTGTCTTTACCAGCTTTCTACTTCCTTTCCAGTCCCAGCTTCATTGCTTTTCCCAAGCTATCCCAAAACACTTTTTTCCTGTGGTCAATATAGGAAGTGGATAGGGAATTTTACACTGTCTTGCTCTTCAGCCCAAGGTTTGGTGAGAACCAAACTCCTCTTAGACAGCACAGACAGATGAAATCCCTGGATTTCCTTTTTTAGCATTCCTGGAAGTCCTGTGTAAGCCATTATCTACCAATACTAGCCAACTCCTGGTATTGTGCAAGTGTTCTCTGAAGCCCCTTAGGACCATGGTTTTCCATGTTTAACCTACTTTGCCTTACCTCAACAGGCTGTGTGTCTCCGAGGACAAAAATATGCAGCATGTTCACATCCGGGTCCTTCTTGAATATGTTGGGCTTGGCGTGGTGTTGGAAGTGACGATGGTTCCACCAGTTTGCAGAGGCGCCCTGGGCAGATGCGAGAACAAGGAGTTCGCCCATGAGGAGCTACTCTCATGGTAGGATTACCCATTTCATTTATATAAACTAAAACAGTGCAACTTTGATTATGGCCAAACTGTTATTTGCTTTTGAAATAGCAATAAGATCATTAGGTCCAACCATTAACCTAACACTACCAAGCCCACCACTAAACCCCTTTGCTGTCTTACTGATTATTATACTGGTTTCTCTCTGGTGCCTGTGAGGAACCAGACAGGACAAAGCGGGTTTGAGAGAATGGGCAAAGCTTTGTCCTATCCCCTAGAAGTTCCTACTGCAGGTGGATGCTGAAATGCCTGGACTGCACTGGACTTTGCCCAGGATAGAAGTTCTGAAGGCATCTTGTATGGGTGGGAAGTATTAGGATGGGACGTTTGAAAAATACCATACCTTAGCGTGAAGGAGGTGGAGGGCATGGCAAAAATATCATGTTAAAATAGGGTTTTCTGCAACTTAATAAGCTTTGTCCTCAGCTGCTATAAATTGCTGCAGTTCCACTTGAAGCTTGTGGAACTACTGTGTTCTCTAACAGCTCTGGGTACACTTTCTTATCCCTTCTGTGCAATGGTTGCTAACTTCTCCTCTGTGCATCTCCTCACTGGGGAAAAGTTTAAAGCTGCAGTTTCCTACTTTGGCATAGTCAAAGTGACTGCTGCTCTTTCCAGAGTGCCCTGGGTCCACAATGTCCTTTACCTTCAGGTGCCCAATGACAAACTTGTGGACGATGTGGTTCCAGGAAGACTTCTTAAAGACAGAGAGGTGTCCAAAATCATGTTGCAGCCACCCTGCTTGGGCCTGGGATGAAGGGAAATCAAGTAGTTAGGAAGCTGTTTGAAATCAGAGCTACGCACAAAAGGAAATGGAGATTGAAGGCAAGCTGTGAGTGTGAGGAAGGGAGGGGATTAATTGAAGTGAGAAGGTGAAGATCTCTGTTTTCATTCTGGAAGAGAACATAGAATCATAAAATCAGTCAGGTTGGAAAAGACCCTTGAGATCATCAAGTCCAACCGTAAAGGCAACACTACCAAGTCTACCAACACGTGGAAGGAAAGGCCAAAGGGGTGAGAAAAATGTGTGAGCCACAACCAGCAGCGGGTAGCGGTGGCCAGAAGTGGCAGGTATGTTGTGAGTATTTCTCACTCGTGTGAATGTTTTGCACTGGTAATTAATCTAATGTGACAAGTCCAGTGCACACTGGCCTTCCCCTGTGTGATTTGCGTAGCCAGCATGTTCTGTGCCTACTACTTCTCACCTGGGAAGTTGTAAGGATGCAGGCGAGGATGAGAGTTGTGATCCAGCCGGTACCACAGTACGACACCGTTAACCAAGCCAAAACTTCCAGTGCAAGAATATGGCCCAAGTAAAGAGAGAAGAACAAAGGACTTGCTCTGAACAAGTTCATGTCCTCCGCTGTCTTCCTCAGGGTCCGGAAATCCTCCACCAGCTGGGACTGCAAAACAAACGTAGCAAGGCACAGTTTGCAGCTTGTAAGTAAGTCCCAACGTGTCTGAGGAAGGAAAACCAAGTTCCATACTAAGGACCCCGGCTGTTTCTTGCATTGGTTGGCTGCTCCAGAAGTAAGGAAGGACCTGCCTCCATGTTCACCCTGTATTCTGGCTTTTCGTAGCACTTTCCTATGAATAAACATCCTGGCTGGTCCGAGCCCACGTCCTGACCTTTTGCACCTTGAGCCAGGAGAGTAATTCAAGCCTGTTGCTGCGAACCAGCAGCACCACCTCGCTCTGTTGAGGGTTACATCAGCTGATGATTCTCATCTGAATGAGCCTGACAAGTATCAAAGAGGCAGCTGGAGGAGGAGAGCATTCAGTCCTATTACTTATGCGTAATTCCAGAGCTCTGGTGATGAGCACCCAATATCAGAGCACCCGTCGTCTATTCAATATGTGGGTCAGCTACCGTGCAACCATTCATGAAGAGCATTCCTGGGTTAATGTGGGTTAGCAGCGTCTCCTCTATTGTCAGCGATACAGATATATCATAATCATGGCCAGTCACAAACAACGGGACGGGATTGAGTTTCGTGGCAAGAGCCAGTCATGCCGTGTACGGTGCCTGAATAATTAACGAAGGGACTGTCTGGGAGGGATACAGAGCTGCCCTGGGGATGCCGAGTGGGTGGAAAAGGTTCTTGCTGGGTTGCTGCTCCTTAAAAACGGCCACCGAAATGAGACACCTGGTTCACCTCACCCATAGGTACCTACTGCTCGTGCCATGAGTGGCACAAGCGTGGCTCCTCTCCGGAGCTTTACTGGTACTGGTCTCAGCAGGACAAGTCAGTTTGGGTCTCAAAGAGGTATTTCCCTGGGAGTTAATCTGTGAAAGGGAGCTGTGGAGCAAACAGTGAAAGAGATTCAAGTCTCATTGAGGTGGTGAGCAACTTGTTTGGAAGTCTTTTAAGACTTCTTTGCCTACTCCTCTCCTTCCCCCATAACAGGCAAGCGGTGACATGTGTTTGAGAGCTTGGTCACCAGAGAAGGAACAGCAGAAGGGACACCAGTCACAAGAGCTGGCACACATTTCCCAGTCCACGTGTCTCAGTTCCCATTTCCCTTCAGGATGGGATCAGTCCAGCCTGGACACCTGGAATGGGCTGCTAGAAACGGGATATGATTACCATAGATAGAGCTGTTGGTGGCTCTGTGGGAAAGGAAAGGCTTGTACAACCAGTCTGAATGTGCCACCTCCCTCCTATGCCCATTTTCATCTATACTGGGATGTGCACACTGCCATATGGAGGTGTTCAGACACAGAGTGTTCTCCCTCTCTGGAGCTGCCAGTAGTGAAGAGACCTTTACAATCTGCCCGCCTCTGACCTGGAGGACATCCCACAAGGAAAGAAATGGTGGAACATACCCATCATGAACCCCAGCTCAGAAACAAATACTCACATTCTTATCTCGGTCCTGGCTGGGCTCCCCTGGAGCAAGCTCTCCAATAAGTAACGGCTTGAGAAACTTTTGCACCAAGGTGGGGTTGATATGGAAGGCCTGGAATGCATCCTGGAGAGGAGATGGGAGTAAACGTGTGAGATTCAGGAGCAAGCTGTTGCTTTCTACTCACTGTGTCATTCTTGTCCATCTCCAGCACTGTCCTTCTCTCTAGTCATCCCCCCTGTCTTACAGTGAGAGATAAATTCCAGACTTCCAGCTCTGTGATCGCTGTTCAGTGAAATACTTCTCCCAGAGACCGAGGACTTTGCTCGTCTAGTAGGAAGCGAGATCTGGGATGCTCTCTAGCCATATGGTGAAAGGCACCTCAAGAAATTTTTTTTTTTTCTAAGCAACTAAATACCTAAATCCTGTTAATTCGCTTAGAAGGTAGGCAGAGAGGAATTTGTACAAATCCCCACTAGGATATAAATACCCTTTGAAAGTCTGCTGCCTGGAGGGAATTCAAGAGAGGGGGTGATGGCAGTGACTGAACCTGGCCATAACTGCAGATACAAAAAATATTACTGGATGTTTTGGCCAGCTGGGGCCAGCTTTCTTACATATTTTCAATACTTCTTCTAATACGGGAGGACGATGCCTTGTTTGCAGAGTGGTTTTGATCCCGGCATTCGTGAGTTTGCCTGGCTCTTCTTTTTCTGTACTCCTTCCCTTTGCGACGTGTTTTTGTCTACCTGTGTCCTACAGGTGCCTGATGGGAGCACATGGTTGATGCATCTGCTGCTAGCAGTTGAGATCTTGCACGCCCTTCCTTTCACGGGGTATGGCTTGAGTTTTAACCCCAAAGACAGTGGTAAGGACAGAAAGTTGACCAAGATCAGAAAGTCTTACTCTGTCCTTGACCTTTTCTTACTGCACAGAGCTGGAGTTAACTCTAGGAATTCACCTAGGAGAGCTGTAAAGATGCAATTCCATGAAGGGCTAAGACTGATACAGGAAAAAAAAAAATAAATCAAAAATAGAAGTCAGGAGTACCATGCTTCAGCCTTTCCACCATTGTCCCATTGCCTAACAACGGTAGGGACCAAGTAAAATCTCACTTCTGGCTCTAAACACAAAGGCCAGGCTGGAAAGCGCTCGTTGTGTCCAGCTGACCCTTCTGGGGAGTTGTGACCTCCATCAAAAGTCAAGCTCTAGTGTTGAAAAACACCAGCCAACAACCTCGGTCCCAAAGTCCACCAAAATCAACAGAAACTTTCACCTGATTCCAAGACTTTGGATTGAGCTTCAGAATAATGCTCTGGCCATAGAAGTTTTGCTGTAGGAGGCACGGAAGGAGGGAGAGTGAAAGCTGAGCTAAGCCGTTTAACCTGAAGTTAAAGAAATGATATATGAGAAGTTAGAGATGCAGCATTGGTGGGGGGAAGAAGGGAGAGAAGAGCTAGTTACAGGTGCAGGAGAGAAATAAAACTCTGGAATGATCTAAAGATTATAAAAGCCATAAAATGCCAGAGTCTAGGGAGGAAGAAGTAAGAAGGGGAGGAAAAAAAGTCAGTTCAATGGAGGAGGCAAACCAAAAAGCCAGAAATGAAACTGAGGAGCACTTCTTTTGTAAAGCACCAGAATTTCCTACTTACGCTCAGCTCGGGTCTTATGCCAGTACCAAGGTGCCCAAACTATCCCCTTTTATGACCAATTTCAGGGACAAAGCCATCGCTGTTACCACAGGGGGAAGTCTGGATCAACTTCTCCAGGTCCACCCATGAGGACGGCACCACTGGCAAAACTTGTCCCAGCAGGAGTGAGACCGGTGCTTCTCGACTGCATCGGGTTAGCCGCAGGTCTTATTTATTGGTGCCAAAATGAAGGTGAAACCCCAGGGCCAGCAAAGTGCTGCAGGCGGTTTGGAGTTTCCCATGCAAAGACATACTTGTCCTGACTCATCAGCTTCCTCCCCTGCTTGGAGGAATTTGATTTACTGTAACTTCTGCATACCTCACCCTCTCCGGTCTTACCCTCACAGCCCATCTGAGGTTAAAAATCACAGTCCCCTTCCTTCTACAGACAGGGAATGATGGACTGAAGGACTGACTTGCCCATGGCCACGGTGGAGAGCTGTAGCAGAACTGGTAGCCTTAAGCCTTTTTTTACCAGTGCTCCAGTTACTGTAGCGTCTTCCACTCTTGGACCCACGAATGTGCCACTGAAATATTAGATCTGGTGCTTTTTCCCTTCCTTGGGACAATTTGCAGGTGATGTGAAAGAGGAGGGAAGAGCAGAGTGAGCAGGGAAGTGAAGAGCTGACTGTACCTGCTTGCAAGGTCTCAAAATTTTGGGGAAGAAGGGGAAAGAGGGAGATGGTGAACACATAAGAAGCATTAAAGAATGTTGACTCAATATTATCTAAACTGATGGAGAAAAAAAAGTCTTTGGAGGTCGACCAGGTACCACCTGAGCCAAGTAGGAGAGAGAATAACGTTTCCCGCATGCTCTTACCATCATGAGCCAGAAAGCTCCAGTGATGGAAGTATTGGGTTTTTATTAGCTATATCATAGAATTACAGAATCAGAGAATGGTTTGGGTTGGAAGGAACCTTAAAGACCATCTATTTCCAATCCCCTGCACGATCAGAGGCACCTCCCACCGGACCAGGTTGCTCAAAGCCCCATCCAACCTGGCCTTGAACACTTCCATACCTGACATACCTCCTTTACTAATAGGTCCCAAATATGAGATACTGCCTGAATTTTGGACTAGAAGAGATAAAAAGCAAAGGGCAAAAAACAGTCTCTGGGAAGTGCTGTGTGATGTTTACACTTGACCTCCCAACTTCGTGGCCTACTGGCCAAATAAGCTGAAGTGTCTTACGGGAAGTGGGAATTATTCCAGCTGCTTTTGGTGAAGAAAAAGCTTCATATTATTGAGGTATGAACTGTACCCGAGCATTTGAAGTGCTTAGTGCTGTCGGTCCAAGGATGTTCTTTCACATCCTTGAACATCTCTGAGACGGAGGAACTACGAGGTGCATTTTCTGAAGGCAACTGTGCATGATGTGATACCAGAACAGGTTGTCCCAGATCAGGATGCTGTCTCAGCATGTTAAAGTATGGCCTAAAACGAATGAATGCTCAGTGTCATTAGTGTCTGTAGGGGAAACTCATGCATAAATTAGCCTGGGGACTCCTAATCTGAGTGGCATGAGCTGAGCATGCCGAACGTAACAGTCATGGAAGCATCTCAGTTGTCTTGTGAGCATCCTGAGGTGAATTAGCTCATGCATCACCAAGCAGGGTCTCTTGAGAGTGGCCCGGCACAGATGAGGAGCTCAGTGAGTGTGTGGAAGCTTGTGGAAGATGGATACGCAATGATCCTCTAGAGAATTGGTCCAAGATGCTGAGGTTCCTTTGGTACGTGTTCGCTGGACTAGAGGTCCTGTCTACAGGTGGTGCTAAGGAGAACCTGAGAGAGATGGAAGCCGCGGACAAACTAGGAATGCGAACGTGTCAAACCGACTTTTTATCATTGCCTTTTCCTCCTCCTAAACTCTTCCCGTTGTGGTATGCTGCGACACGGAATGAAACTTGTTAGTTAAGCCTCGGCAGGGTTCAAGGCCAAGGCTTTCTCGCCCTGAACGAGAGAGGGAGATTTTTTTGGCAGCAAAGCGTTAGTTCGCCACGGGGAAGCTGGAAACCAGCTGCTAATTCTGATTTAGCGCTGAGGGTGGTGACGGACAGTTTCAGAGCCTTCTTAAGAGCATGCTCTTCGTGGAGCGGGCTCTGAGTTTGGTGGGACGCAGCCCGCGCTGGGGTGGTTGGGAGGAGGACCAGCAGTAGAACCACAAACCTGTGGTTCAGCCCCCTTTGTAAGGATTCGAGACAAACGCCACAGCAGATGCTTTTTGCTTTCTAGTGGAGATCTCGGAGTTAAATTCTTGGGGACGGGAGTCAGACTCCTCCGGATTCAGCAGGCCTGCTTTAAGCAGCTGGAAGTAAAACCTGGCTCATCTTTTTTTGAGGGAGAAAGCTGTTCTTTCGGAGGATTTATTGGAAGGGGACAGGACCACTAAAACGCATCTCAGGGCTTTAAGGAAAAGAATGGAAAACAACCACGGACCACAGGCGAATGGAAACGGATGGAAAGGAAAGTGTTAGTAATTCTTGCCAATTAATTCTGCCACACAGAGAGCCTCCCTCCCTCCTTCCCAAGGTGTTAAGAGCCACGGGAGGAGAAGAGTTACAGCTTCGACTCTCCTGCCCTCACCCTACAGTATTCGGAAAAGCTCTATATAATACTCTGAAAGTATTCGGAAAGGCGGTTTAAATTTTATTAACTATGGGTTAATGCCCTGGGGAGGGAACGTGCTCCCTGGATGCACTCCTGAAGAAGGTGGCTTTGAGGGAAACTGCAAGACCACCGTCTCGGAGGCAATTTGTTCCTTTTTCAAGGTTTTTGTTTGTTTGGGTTTTTTGATTTTTTTAGTTTTGGGTTTGTTATTTTTATTTTTTTTTTAAAGTTGCTGAACCAGGCTCTGAAGCGCAGGAGCAGCTGTAGCAGCAGCAAATGGTTTTCTTTCATTTTTTTTTTTTTCCTCCTTTTCTGTAGAAACCTGTAACTAAATTCCCTAGAGGATTCTCTCCTGGGGGGGGCGGGGAGGGGGGGGAAAAAGCTAAAAAGCTCCTTGTTTTAAAGCCTCGAGCTCTCCCTCCTCACAGAAGCCACTCTGAAGCACAGACCGGCCTCTCGTTAACCCTTTCTTGTGCGGGGACTCTGGGTGTCACAAGCCACACGCTGAAGAGGGGGGGGCGAGGACTCGGGACACTTTGCTGGTGAATTCTGAGCTCCGGGCACCGCACAAACAAGAGCCAAAGACAAAAATCAAGCAGGATTGAAGCGGAACCCAGCAATCTCCACCGACCCATCTTCCAGAGGCTGGGAATGGCCTTGGCTCAAGGGAGTTGATGGCCAAGGAGTCGCCATCCGTTTGGACCAACCTAAAAGCGGTGGAAAAGGGCAAATGGGGGGGGGGGGGGGGGGGCGGGGGGGAAGAGAGGTGCACGAGAGCCGGCTGGCTTCTCGGAGAGCACCAGGGACCTGCCTGAGGTGGCCGGTGGGAGCTGGGTGACAGCCGTGCGTGGGAAGGGTCGGGGGGTGGTGGTGGTGGTGGTGGTGATGGTGGTGATGGTGGGGGGGTATGTCCTTACCGTGGCATCTTCACCGGCGCAGTGGCTGATCACTCGTTGCCCCCCCCGGGTGCCTGTTAGCCCACTTGGTGACATTGTACACCTTGCGCTCTATCACCAGCCACTTGTCCGTCTTCAGGTTGTGCTTCTGGATCTCCTCCCAGGTGTAGAAGCGTTTCTGCGGCTCCGGCTCCCCGCCTTGCTCGCCCCCTTTCCCCATGGGGCCACTTGCTGCTTTGTCTTCTCGCCCAAAGCCGGGGGGGTTAAGGGAGGATTTGGGGGGTGGGGGGGGGGTGGGGAGGGTAACCTGTCCCTGCGCTTCTGAGGGATGTGCCGGGGGGGGGAAGAGCTTTTCCTTGCGTGATGTAGCTCAGCTGATGCCCTGCTCCCTCCCTTCCCCTTCGCTCATGTCCTCCCTTCTCTTTGTCTCCCTCCCGGTCCCTCCGCTCCCCTCCCTTGCTCGGAAGTGCCCCCTAGGCTGGTTTTCCCCGTACTGATGCACTTTCTCCTCGCACATAGCCCTGTTTTGTGGGAAGCTCAGCCCCTTCCACACACACACACCCCCGCCCCCCCCAGTATCCTCCTCCCCCCCCCCCCCAGCACCCTCCTCCCCCCCCAGTATCCTCCTCCCCCCCCCCCCAGCACCCTCCTCCCCCCCCCGCCCCCAGCACCCTCCTCCTCCAGCATCCTCCCCCCCCTCCAGTACCCACTTTCCCCCCCCCCCCCAGCACCCTTCCCCCCCCCCCCCATCATCCTCCTCCATTCAGCCCCGGTGAGGTTTCCAGAAGGATCACCAGAGCTCCCGCACCAATCCCGGCGCTCCCGCCGCCCAGCCCGGCCCGGCCATTGGCCCCTCCGCGATCTTTCGAAGCCCAAAGCCCAAAGCCCAAAGCCGGCCCGGCCGCCCGCTTCCCCCCCCCCGCGCCGCGGGGACCGTGGGACGGGAGGTGCGGGCACCCCTTCTTCTCCTCCCCTTTCCCATGTTCTTGTCCTCGGGATTTTGGCTCCAGCTTGAAAAAGCTTGCCCACCCTCCTTTTATTCCCCCCACCCCCCTTTTTTCCTTTTTTTTTTTTCCCTTTTCCCCTCTTACTTTTCCTCTCTTTTTTTTCCTTTCCCCCCTTTTCCCCTTCTCCCTTTTTCCCCCTTTTCTCCCTTTTCCCTTTCCTCCTTTTTTCCTTTCCCCCCTTTTTTCTTTTTCCCAATTTTCTCTTTTTTTAGTTCTCCTTTTTTCTTTTTTCTTTTTTTCTTTTCCCCCTTATTTTTCCCTCTTTTTTATTTTCACCCATTTCCCCAATTTTTTCTCTTTTCTCTTTTCTCCTCTTTTTTTTCTTTTTTCTCTTTTCTCTTTTCTCTTTTCTCTTTTCTTTTTTCTTTTTTCTTTTTTCTTTTTTCTTTTTTCTTTTTTCTTTTTTCTTTTTTCTTTTTTCTTTTTTCTTTTTTCTTTTTTCTTTTTTTCTTTTCCCCCCCTGTTTTTTCCTCTTTTTTCCCTTTTTTCCTTTTCACCCCTTTTCCCCCCCCTCTTTCATCTTTTTTCCTTTTCCTATTCCCCCCCCTTTCTTCCCCCTTTTTTCACCTTTTTTCTCCCCCTCTCTCCCTTCCCCCTCCTCCCCCCTCCAAATTTCACTTTACTTCTTAGCAGCAGACTTTAAAAGGAGATTTATGGTATTCTGCCTGACATCAGCATTGTTTGTGCTCTATTTTGTCACGCTGAATTACCGACTCAATGGCTGTCAGAATTAACAGTTTTCTTCTGCCCCAGGAGATCTGTTTGACAGCAGGCTCAGCCGGAGATCCCCTGCTTAGGGCGATGCTTTTATGGACAGGTGGGACGGTGCCATCTTTTCTTTGCCGGGGGGCACTTTTAGTATAAAATAATCCCCGTCATGAGGTTGTGCAAGGTGTTGTGGTGCAAGGGTAAAAACAATGGCACGATGTTTTCACTCCTGTCTTTCTCATGCCTGAGGGTATCTGTGCCCGCTCTCCAGGGCAAGGCAGTTGTGACCCACAGCTTTCCTGGTGGTAGGTATTTTTTTCTTGTGACGATTTTACATTAAGAAGTGGAAGGCTTATTAATCCTTTCGGTAGGATCTGGCTGATTCTAACCAGATTTCATGTACCAACATTTTAGGGCACAGACTGCACTTCCGAAGTTACAGCATTCTTTTTTATGATCAAATCTGAGGATTGGAGCAACTCTGGCTTCCAGTAGCTCAGACCTTTATTTGTCTCGTCTCTCAATAGCACTGTGTTCTGACCTGGTCTGGAAAAGCAGAGGTTAACCACATGGTTAACCATCAAATGCTTTCATTCCCCATGCTTATTTGCTCTCTAGCCGAGGATGGTATCTTGTTGCTGAAGGATAAGAGACCACCTCCGTCAGTGAAAGCAAGAAGTGCCTCCAGCCCTGGTGCTGTTGTCCTTCTGCCCAGCCCCAGCCATAGTTCAGAGCGGGCACAGACAAGGGTGCTCTGGTTTTTCCTGCTGCCGCTGGCCTGAAGGAGTTGACAACGGTGAATATCTAAAAGAATTCCTGCTCCTCTCCTTTTCCCTACCCCTGCTCCTGGTTCTGCAACAGGAACCGCCCTTGTGCCAAGACACGCTATAGGTTTCCTCTGTTTCTGCCTGGTCTTAGGGCTGCTCAAGGACTTCAGCCTATTAAACAGCCTTTTCCTGCGGTGTGGGGTGAGGGAAGTCAGAAATGAAAGGAATGTTTTCCTAAGACTTGCTGGTTTTATTTAGTTTGGTTCAAAATAGACCTCTGACAAGGCTAATCAGAAACGTCAGCAAGACGGGAAGTTAAGGTGGAGCCGATGTGATGGGGGGAAAGTTTACCATGGCACTTTCTGGGCTGAGTTACTTGAATTTCAGGATTTTAACCCTGTAGGCGTATCACAGTAGCATGTTGGATGCTTTAACCTTTGGAATGCTCAGGGTGTTCCCTCTGTAGCCTCCCCTTTCCTTGTACCCACACACCTGGAGACTGCCACCCTGGTGCTTTTCCTGTGGTGTCCAAGTGCCATCAGCACTTGTGCAAGGCTCAGGGCCTTGCACAGATGCATTCTGATGTGATTTTTCTGTCTGGTTTCTCCTAAAAATTGATTGCCACGAGTAAGTGAATCATCTTTTCTTACCCTATTTTTTTTTTTTTTTTACCCTTTGCCTTGTAGCTTAGAGCCTACTGGATAAAATAGTAGATAAATCATTGTCATGTCCAATAAATACTCCATGAGCATGGAGCACGCAATTCCTGCACCTTATCAAGTCCCCTCCAGCCGGTGCTAACATCACCTCAGGCAGGACCAACCAGTGATGAGTTTAAGTGGGTTTTGATGAAAACTATCATTACCGTTGGAAAACTGCTCTGTGGACTCCCTGTTCTCTGGAGAGGATGTCCAGAAGAGGACAATTGTCTGGCAGTCTATGAAAGTCAGGCTCTTCTAAGCTTTATTTGTTAAGAAACACTGTAGTACTGTTCCCACACCAGAACTTGGCTCGTGTCGGTCGTTGTGCTGCTCTGGTGGAGGAGGAAGAGGACAGCGCTGCTTCCAGCTCTGGCATTCCACGTCTAGAAGAAAATCCCGAGGGAAATTGGGCTGGCTGTCAAATCCATGTTGACTAGCTCTGCATGGCAATAAATTGCTGCTTTGATCTGTTATCCCGGTGAGAGAACCGTGTTTAGTGAATTTAAACTTCTGTGCTATGGGTATTTTTCCCGGTCATCTTTGTGGAACCCCTACGCGGTGGTTCATGGGCTCCAAGCAGTCTGCAGACATCAGTTTTGAAAATCATTGCATATAAAGATCAATTATTGTTTTTCAGCTGTCATTTGTAGCCTATCTGATGCGAATTAGTTTAACATTTCCAGTTCTGGTAGCAGTTCAGAAGAAAAACCTGGCAACATCTCTTGCTCCTGCAGAGTTAAACCACGTACAACTGCAAGTTGGTGAATCCCAGTGATTTTCCCATTAATAGCAGCTGAAGATCTGGTTTTCCAGTTTCTGTGACCGTGCTGAGGGGCAGCAGATCTGCGTTGAGCCAGGAGGCTGTACTGCAGCCCCCCCAGAGGTCCTTTGCAACCTATATTACTTTATAATTCTTTATAGAAGAAGATTGTGAAGCTGAAGAATGTAGAGACGTCCAAGAAGACGGAGAGGGACACTGGGCAACATGGAGAAAGGAATAAAAAACCATACTATAATTGATTATTTTACTTCAAGCTTCATTAATGATATTTTACTGTTAGAAAGTAAGGGGGGGATCCACTGCAAAGCCAGATTTTTTTGAAAGGAAAGTAATTTGCAAATTTGTGAAATACTTTTACTTGTTCAGTTTCCTAACTGAAGGTTGTGTCCTCAATGCCCACAACTAGACTCAAAGCCATGACTGCTTTTGACACGTAGAGATAAAGGTACGTATTATTGGTAACTCGCAGTATTATCTGATGGTCATAGTCCATCAGGTGACTGCTCCACAGAAGGAATGTATTAGTGTCATTGAAATTGGTGGTTATTTTGGATGCAGCAAGTTTTATCAGTCAGTCCATGGAAAGTTCATACTGGAGAACTGATGACTTTGAGCAGTGGGTAATCTATGCAGGGCTGGCTACGTACACAAATGTGAGCTTGATATATACCATTATATATCAAATATACCTTTGTATATTTGCCTGAGCAAGTCCTCCCTCCTGAGAAACAAACTGGTGAGGAGGTGGGGACATTATGGAATCAGCCCTTGAACATCTTAAATGGTCATAAACTCAAAGCGTGCACACTGAACTCCTCATCTGGGTGTTTCACAGAGATAATTGTGTAAGAACTTAATGAGGAGTCGTTGAAAGGTGCCTATTAAAAAAAAAAAAAAAAAACCCAGGGCTATCACCCTATCATCTTCTTGCGGCACAGCCTGTAACGCTGTCAAGGCTTTCCATGGCACTTGTTCTAGGTTTTGTTTGGCTCCAGGAGCACAGACCAGCCACGGCAACGAGAGGAGAACAGACTCTCTGCTGTGGCCAAGTAGGTGAAAGGCTGCATTTGCTGCCCGGTGTAGCTTTAACAGCACAAAGAGCTTGTGTAAGGGACATAAAAGCCCCGAGTTTAATTGGATAGTCATGGGATGGGGGGGGGGGGGAAGGTAAGAAATAGGAAAGGAAGCATGGAAAAGGGGATATAGAGAAGTGCAAAGTAGAAGAGAGAGTGTAGGGGGCACAGATAGAAGGGGTATGTCTGCTCTTCGGCATAATGTAGAAAAATGTAAGCTAATAAGCATATATAGAAATATATATATATGTATAAGATGAAGGGCATCTTGCTGGGTTACTGTGGATTGGGGAAAAAATCAGGGCAAATTGGTAGTTCAGATATCTTTATGCTGTGCCATGCATTGATTTGCTAATATAAAAGAAAGAAACCGAGCCCCTGAGAAAAGTGTCAAAAAAAAGTAGCAGAAATCACAGTTTTTGAGTTTGTTGTCTCATCCCTTTATAGAATTTTATGTAGAAGTTGGTAACATCAGATAAGATTCTTTTAATCTGCCTTTTAGAAAGGAATAGATGATGATATCCTCCAATAATACCTGGAGGATGACTTTGACAGCAACACCCAGCCTGGCAACAGCACGTGGAAATGCACTACAGCTGCACATTAGTCCTCATGGATGTGGGGAAAATCCTCTTTTTCCCCAGTTTAATAAGCATGAGATCCATCACTGGGCATCCTGGTAAGGCCGGATGGCTCCTTGGCACATGGTGGGAAAAGGAGGCGGCAGGAGAGAGCAGTGAGCAAGGGGTGAGTGGGAAGGACACGGAGCAGGGATGTGAAGGGGAAAGAGGGGATGGGAACCGAGGATATTGAGAGAAAAATAGTGTGAAGATCCAATTTAGCTGCATCTTTAGACTTTTAGCTACCTTGAGATACTCTGCCAATGAAAGATACATGTAAGAAGAGACCCCAGGCTTTCCCTCCCTTTCACTAAAAGGAAAGGCTGAGGAGGTCAGAACTTGGGCTGATAATAAATAATATTCAATATCTTATATATAATAGTAATAAATTCAAACACAGTGGGAAACAACTAAATGACATCCTGACTGGGGAAAGGGGAGCTGGAGCATGGATCCTGAGGTGAGGGAACCCAACGGTTGGGTAGGGATGCCGTTGCAGCACCACTTTAATAAGAAAAGTAAACTTCTCCTCCACCCCTTAAGGGCAGACACAAACTCTTCCTTCTTTTTGTCTCTCCCCTGAAACAAATTTCTAGTGCTTGAGAAGCAATCGGTTAATGGCTCTGAGGAGGAAACATCCCTTCCCATCACTGTATAGAACAGATGGATGCATGAAGGACAATGTGGTTCTGCATATCGTCAAGAGATATGATTCTGCACCAGGAGAAGCTGATTCAAGCAGAAGGACACCCAAGACACTGAAGTAACGAGCAGTAGTTTATCCAAAGGTAAGCAATAACTACTGCGTATTTCACTGGATGAAGACGAGGTCCTTGGCTTGGGCTTTCAGGATGGAGTATTCTTCCCCTGAAGATGTTCTATCAGGATATCGTGGCTGCCCTTTCTTTGAGCGTCTCCAAACTTATGTGTGCCCACAAGGAAAACTCCATTTGCCTTTTTCAAGAGAATGGAAAGACCTTTTTCCTCAGGTTGATATTTAAAAATGGTATCCCAGGCTACAATAACATATCACAGAATCACAGAACGATATGGGGTTGGAAGGGACCTCTGGAGATCATCTAGTCCAACCCCCTGCCAAAGCAGGTCCACCCAGAGCAGGTCCCACAGGAACGTGTCCAGGTGAGTTTGGAATGTCTCCAGAGAAGGAGACTCCACCACCTCTCTGGGCAGCCTCTTCCAGGGCTCTGCCACTCTCAAAGGGAAGAAGTTCCTCCTCATGTTGAGATGGAACTTCCAATGTTCAAGTTTGTGTCCGTTTCCTCTTGTCCTGTCCCTGGGCACCACTGAAAAAAGACTGGCCCCATCCTCCTGACACCCACTCTTTAAGTATTTATAGGCGTTGATCAGATCCCCCCTCAGTCTTCTCTTCTCCGGACTAAAAAGACCCAAGTCCCTCAGCCTTTCCTTGTAAGAGGATGTTCTAGTCCCCTCATCATCTTTGTATCCCTTTGCTGTACCCTCTCCAGCAGTTCCCTGTCCTTGAACTGGACACAGTGCTCCAGATGCAGGCTCACCATTTTAAAAAACTATTTAGGCATCTTAAACGATGGTGTTCTTAGGTCGATACGAAGCCCTCAAGAAGGCTGGCTTGTTAATAGCACTGTTTCTGTGTGACAGTGCTCCCAGTTCAGAGTTTAACTGTCCCTTACTAATACATCTGACTGCTATTGTCCCCTCGTTGCCTTTTGTTCTTCTGCCAGGCCACAAGAAAGTTTTTTTTAAGAGCAGATATTTATACAGCACTGGGGTATAAAAACAGTGTAAAACAGGGCTGCGACCAAGGCTTTTAGGTATTAAAATACAAAATGAGTAAATAGTCATTAGAGAGTGATGGTGTCATACCAAAATTAACAGTCTCTTACCACCTTTGAAGTCCTGTTGTGTCTCCACATCGCTCCTGGTAGAACCATTCTATGGCCATTTGTGGCCTTGAAATTCCTTACTGGCCAAAATGTGTAAATGTATGAGTTAACTGGGATATTTACTTACAGTTGCAGGAAGACTGGGGACGTGGGAGTTTCGGGATGAAAGGTGGGTACAGAATATGCAGGGTTAAAGTGCGAGAAACCCCCCTGAAAGATTTCCACTGTTGATTAGCACGTTGTGGGTCTACCTGCAATTTTTTTAGGATACAAAAAGAAAAAATAAAAATCAGGAAATTACTTGCTTATGGAGTGGAGGTACCCCTGTAGAGAGGAAATACCACAACCGATTGATTTTCAGTCCGGGAGAGACCTGTAAAACAAAATCCAATAAGTATTTTCTAAGTCAAAACCAGACAAATTAAACCTTTAAGGCTTAAAATGTTACTAGTTAAGCAGAATATATACTAAGAATATTAATGCATTGTCTTCGAGTCAAGGCCACAAGGCTTTTCTGAAGCACGTTTTAACCAAATGCTGCTTTTCTGCTCCTTATCACAGAACGTTAGACCATTAAACCCCCCCTGAGCTTTAAAAATCTGTGAAAAGGAAGAAACGTGAATGTCTTGGAGTCACTGTTAAATCTTCTTTATATTTCCATTGCATTTGCGTGTAACTTTAATCCGAAAAATAACGTCTATTGGAAAACATAGGTTTTGATCTAATTTTTTTCAGATGTTCTGTATAGTATCGGTCATTTTGCTTCCTCTTCTCTGATACAAGATCACGTGCTGCTAGAGTTCACTCATTAAGTCGATATGTTTAAAACGAAGGCAAAATGCTATCAAAGATGTGTTTGACGTTTTTCCACTCTGACATATTCTAGCATCTTGAGTTGGCGATGCTTTTTCCCGTCGTGGGAGAGTGGCCGGGAGCCGACTAACTTTACAAGGCGACCAACCAACCAACCAACAAACAAACAGAAATTCCCATTGTACTGCCCTCGCTGGCATGGGTCTCGCATTCCGCAGTGGATCTTGGGTTGGCCGTGTGGGATTATCAGGGTCAGGGCACAAACCGGTCCAGATGCCAAGGAAGCCGAGTACATAATCGTACTTGTTTAGCAGAGAAAGCAGCAAGCACCCGTCAGGACAAGAACAAGGAGAGAAAGGCTCCGTTTTTAACGCTTCCTTGTCCGTAAAAATCTCATTTGTAATAATTTGTAATGAAAAATCCACCCTCCTGATGTTCTCCTGTTACCACCAGATTCCTTCCTTTTCTCTTTACTCAGATTTTGCTTTGAAACGTGAAAATAGCTAAAAAATCACTGCCTTGCTCCCTCAGGTACGAATCTTAATTTCCACCTTCTGGAGGATAAAAAATATGTTTATTTTTATCTCCGCAAGCCCATCCCTTATGGACAGTGATTCCTGGTTGCTTTTTTCTGGCGAGATGTAAACTCCTCCCAAATCCCAATCCTCCTCCGCTAGTCCTCACTGTAACATATTAATTATTTCCCTCTGTTTTGTATAATTTTTGCATCTAGGTTTTAACGGTCAGTTGTTAGGGCAGAGTACCGGAGCGATTACTCCATGCAGTTAATGTGGGCTGAAAAAACACTGTTTATATGTAAAAAAAAAAATATATTAATTTATTGTTGGCATAAAGTGTTAGCAATCCAAAGAAATAGTTCCAGGTAAAATACTAACTCACTTAATCCAAATTATTCAACTATTACAGCTCGTTCCCAATAATGCAGCCATTGACAAGAATAAAGGAAATATTTTTCTAGTATCTAGCCCTTTTGCAACCCCCATGCACCCTGCATCTTAAGCTTTTTTGGGGCCAAACAAAAACCAAGGACTGATTCTTCTTGTTAGACTTTGATTTTAGATTTTTTTCTTTCAAAATCTGCTATTTTCTGTGGGTTCATCCCTCAGCATTGATTATTGTAACTCATCTTCCCCTGCTTCAAGGTGGCAAAATAAAGGCTGCCACCCTCTCAGTCCATCTCCTTTATTTCTCTGTATCGCTGGTCTGGTCACCAGCTGCCTGGGTACGTAGCAATCCCTCATCACCCAAGTCATTTAGGTGGTTGAAAGTAAGTTACAGCCAAATGATGGTAGTGACACGAGGAGTTTTAATCCATTTTCTCTGTTTTTCTGATGATCTCCAGTCGTCTAGGATGCTAAGAACGAATTGTGGCCAGATCAGAAGACTGAATCAAGGAGCATCTCCTATCTCCCCTCAGATTTTCGGTGATCCTCGGTAGCTTAGGAAGGACCATGACAATAAGGAGAAATGGAGACGGGAGCAGTGGAGGTAAAACAAGGACTCAGAACACTGAGAAGCGGAAATGCTGTTGGAAGAGGTCTGGTTTTACCCAGTTAACTGTCTTCCAGCAAAGACTGACTCTCTGTTAATGCCACCAGTCGCAGCCGGACGCAGGATGCTTTCCAGTGTGTAAGGGCAGCTGGATTTCCCTTGCAGTCTTTATTACAAAGACATCATTCTTGCCTCTCCAGTACCCACTGAGATCCCGAGAACGGCAACATCAAGAGAACCAACTGCTGTTGACAACTGGCAGCTTGTAGCAGGACACGAAAACCCTCACTGCTTGTGGTGGGGTGATTCAAGTAGCCTCCACGATGTCTTATCTTGGGCTGAATCATCCACTGAGGGGAAAAGGAACAGAGCCACAGATTTTATATCAGAAGAAGCTTTGTAAGTAATTCCAAGGGCTGTGTGTGTGTGATTTGTCTGGGAAAATCCACTAATGAGGTGTAAACATCCTTTATGGCTTCTGGTCCTGCTGAAATCAGAGAAGGAACACGGGGAACAAGACCGCAGTTTATCAGGCTCAGTGGTGCTTTTTGGCTACTGTTCAGATCCCTTAAAACAAGTTTCCAAAGGTTTAACTTGTGTAGGAAGATAGACATTATTATTATTATTATTATTATTATTATTATTACTACTACTACTATATTATTTTAATGTGGTATACAGGAAAAAGAAAACTGACCAGTGCCCCCCCCTGTATTCCTGATGAAAAGTCAAACTGAAACTATCAACTACATTTAGGACAACTGTTCTTTTGTGCGATAGATAATCAGAAAAAAAAGAATAGAAATTTAAATAATTACTGCACCGTTCTGAATATAATGGTTAAATTTAAAAAGACGCTAAACTTTATTTATTAATGTCTTTTATGGCTATGTTTGTGAGAGGGTCAGCAGTCAATACACAAAGCAACTTAATTTTTGCTGAGATGGGAAAAGAGCCTTTTCTTTCATGGGCAACAGTGGAAATGTGCGGAAGCGGGGATGCCTTACGCGATGCGTTAGCTGTGGCATTGCTAAAGGGAGGGAAATAAAAGATGTTCGATCCAGTGTTCCGCAGGGACAGAATTCTGAATTCCAAGCCAGAAAGACGGGGTGTAGCAATCAGGTGATGTTCAGAACAAGAAGGGATGCAGTCTGGTGGGTTCTTCGTTTCTATGGTTACCTTCAACTGGAATTGCTGTAACTAGGTCAGATCGGAAGGTGTGGATGACAACAAAGAAATTGGGAATCCGTAATGAGAGTTCAGAGAGAAGACTGTTGCTGCTGGGGGATGCCAAGAAGGGAGATGAACGTGGAGACAGGCGTTTTGACGTGTGTTTGAAATGTATATGAATGAAGTCCCACAAGGGTGGATCTGCGTTTTAGCATCATTCCAGCATTATTCCCTACTCTGTTGTGTGAAGAATCATCCGCAGACCACCCTCAGGCAGACATATAATGTGATATACCTGCGGTGGCACCTTTCCTCCCTCTGGCTGCACGTCCCGGCAGCAGGAAGAGCCAGAGAGATTTGCTGGAAAGGGGAAACAAAACCAAGGGCAGGGAAAATGAGGCATCCTCAGCCCAGAAGTGAGGAGAAACAGTTTGTAAAAGCGGTCTGAAAAGAGGCAACTTGGGTGTGGATTGCACTGCAGAGGCCACACAGTGTTCCTCTGTTGGTGGGTCCAGTCCTTGGCCTTTTCTCCTTGCTCCACATCCTAAATCTTGTTCATGGTATAATTTTCCAGGCTGTGTCTTCACCTGCCAAATAACATGGACAACCACACCTCTGTCCTTTCCATCTAGGACCAGCTGCTTGGTGCGTTGACCCCCTTCCCATGTTTCTTACCTCCCCAATGCAGGATTAGGCATTTGCTGATGCTGATGCTGAACTCTGTGATACTGGCTTCAAACTGGAAGAGGGAAGATTTAGATTAGATATTAGGGAGGAATTTTTCACTATGAGGGTGTTGAGACCGACCCTGGCCCAGGTTGCCCAGAGAAGCTGTGGCTGCCCCATCCCTGGAGGGGTTCAAGGCCAGGCTGGTGGGGGCTCTGAGCAACCTGCTCTGGTGGGAGGTGTCCCTGCCCATGGCATGGGGATGGAACTAGATGACCTCTTCCAACCTAAACCATTCTATGATTCTATGTTCTCATTAGCCTGCCCCATCTTTCCCACCCTCCACCACACCAACCGCTCCCCCCGAGTTTGATACCATCAGCAAATCTATATAAAGGTGCGTTTTTCCCATTCCCCTGGTTGGAAGGTAAGGCATTTAAACAGCCCTGGCAGCAGCATTGATACTTTTAGGAATGTACCGTGTAAAACCAGCTATTTTTTGAGCGAGCCAACATGATGAGGTCTATAGGGAGCCCTCAAATATGTCCAAAATAAACTCCGTCTGCACCAACAGGATGTTACAGCCTGTAACTTGCCACAGCCGGAGATGCCAGGCAGCTGCCTGTTGCGGGGACCCCCGATTTTCCTCCTTTTCCGTGGTTTCCAGCACCAAACCCCAGCCCCGCAGCTTCCCCTCCTGCATCCCGGGGGACGCCGCATCCCTGGACCGCCGCGGCCCGGCTGCCAGGGGGCGGGCGCAAGGCTAGCGAGGCCCAATGGGCGTGGGGGAATGGAGGAGGGGGCGTGGCTTGAGGGAGCGGGGAGCCAATGGGAAGGCGGGGTTTCAAGAGGGGAGGTTGGGGAAGGAGAGCGGAGGGTCCGGCCGGCGCGGGGCCGAACCGAGGCGAGTAGAGCCGAGCGGAGCCGAACCAAGCCCGAGCGGAGACGAAGGGAGCCGAGCCCAGCCATGGAGGAGCCCGGGTCGGGGCGGTCGCTGCGGCGCTTCACCTGGGAGGAGATCGGGGAGCGGAGCGGGCGGGGGTCGCCGCCGCAGGAGCGTTGGCTGGTGATCGAGAGGAAGGTGTACGACATCAGCCAGTTCTGCCGGAGGCACCCGGGGGGGTCCCGGGTCATCAGCCACTACGCCGGGCAGGACGCCACGGTGAGCGGCGGCGGGGGGGGGGGGGGGGGATGCCGGTCCCCGGGGGTGGGAGGGGGATGCTCGGGGCAGGGACACGTCCCCCCCCATTGCTGCAGGCAGCGCCAGGGGTCCCGGGGGACTGGTTTTCCGAGGTAACATTTCTAAAGGAATAGCTAAAAACGTGCGGAAATAGGGTGTCCGCAACCGGGCATAAATCTGGGGGGAAACCCCGTGGTTTTGGCACACTTGCAGTAAATAAGAACGCTCTTGTTTTATACCTGTGTAGCCACAGGCTCTTGTTTTATACCTGTGTGTGCCACAGGAACTGGGAGGTACTGGCAGCGACACTGGTTGGGCACAGATACACTTAGATTGGGTTTTTTTGCAGGGAGGGGAAGGCTTTCGGCCCCCTCTCACTTTTAAAAACCCCAGCAGAGCGTTTCCAAGAGATGGCACTCGTGCGAAACATTCCTGAAAGTCGTATTTCAGCCTCTAAAAAAAAAAAAAAAACCCAACAACCAACCAACAAACAAAAAACCAACAAACCCAGTAAACGGTCATGCCCGAATGCCGGTTGCGAAGGGGAGCAAAGCAATATTTGAACTGGGGTAATTTTAGTAATTTTAGCAGGGTATTGCCTTCCTCTGCTTATGCTTTTCACGGAAGAAGATGCGTTTCTCCAAATGCGAGTGTTTAGACCCAAGGGGGGGGCGTGGGACGTTGAAGCTACCTCTAGATCGGGCTGAGTTTCAGTCCGGTCTTGGCCCGGACGGAGCAAAAAGGCTGGAACTGGAGCCGCAGCGCTTCCCTTCGCTTCATCACATGCCTATCAACGTAAAGCTGAGGATAAGAAGGGAGTTTGCACACACTGCAGGAGGTCGGGAGGCACTCGGTGCGTGTCGGAAGCCCCCCCCGGGCATGGTGGGGTCAGACAGGGGTCCGTGGCGGTGGCCGGCACGGTCCGATGGTCAGATAACCGCATTATTTGGGCATTATCGTCCGCGTCGCTGGCTGGCTGCCACCGAACCGCTGACCGCTCAGGAACCCCAGCCAAGTAAATCCCAATTTTTCTAATAGTTTTGTCCTGGAAATGAAAAGAATCAGGCTTCTCAAAAACGGGGTGGGGGTGGGGGGGGGGAACCAAACAAGTAAAGGGAAAGTAAAGAAAGCGGACTTTTAGTTTGCCAAATGCCAGTGGAGTGTTGTGATTTCTAGAAGGTGCAATCAGCGGTCCCTTAACCTCGGGTTAGGATTGCACAGCCTCCATGGAAAGGATTGGTTTAAACCTGTGGTACCATCCTCCTCGGGTCTGCCCATTTACTCCTTCCTGGTTTTTTTTTTTTTTTGTTTTCCCCCTCTTCCAATGAGAAAATGCAAATGTACGCTCCCCTTCCCCTCCTTTATCCACATAAGCCCCAGCGGAGAGGATGCTCCCTCTGAAGTACAACAGGGCTGACCAGAGCTGGCAACATCAGCTGGTTTTTTTAACCCCTTTCTTGACCAGAGATCTTTTAAAAGAAGAATTTCTTTTCAAAGCGTACAACGATAAGCTAGTCGTGATAGCGCTGATGGTGCAGGCGGCTTCCAAACCGATGCACAATATCGTCTCAGACAGGGAAAAACATCCTTAGGCTGAGGGAAATTGTAAAATATATGCTAATTTGGACACCCGGGAGGGAAATACGGAAAAGGAGGTAAACGGGGGATCTTCAGTAGGAAGTAGACGTCAAACTGCCATGTGTGCTCAGGGGCTTTGTAATCTAAATACAGTGGTAGAATCTATAGTGATAACAGGCACTAGTGATTTTTTTCACCTGGCTGCCTGGTTGCCACGGAGTTTGACATTACGTTTAAATGATAAAAGTAACCGATTTCCCTAACAGGGATCTTTTGAATGGGTGGAGAGGAAAAAAAAGAAGCCTTTTTATGTGGCTCCTCAGAAACGGGGAGGGGAACCAGATGGGGAAGAGGAGGCAGGTGGCAGGAAAACAAAACTCTAGGAAGATATGTCAAGGTGGGCATTGGGGGTTGCCAAGGAAGCATGTTTGGAATAACATGGGGCTTTTGAGAGACTGGTGAAGGTCATCAGAAGCTGCCATCACCTGTCTGTGTCCTGCTTGTCCTGTTATTTTTCCCAGTTCAGCTCCCTGATTCAGTTTTTGTGCTCACATCTCGCCCTTCTTCCTAGTCGGACTTTCATTTCGGGATGTGGGGCCTGAGGAAAAGTAAGGTGGAAGTTAAAGACAAAAAAGAGACAGAGCTGTTGAGATGATACATCTTGAGGTTCAACAGGATATGAATTTTTCAGGTACAGAAATAAGAAGGGAGTGAGCCCATATTTCTGGGTGACCTGTACTTAACAGCGTCCGGATGGAAAATGATACAGGGATTCCTGCTTCAAATGATGATTTATGGTGTGAAAAAGGCAGTAAGATTCGTGGCAGTAGGATCTGCTTCAGCCAGATCCATTAGTTGGGTTGACTTGACTCAGCTTTCTGCCGACTCCAGGATATCAGGAATTATATTTCTTTTGCTGCCACCCGAACAACTGATTTTCCTTCATCCTGTTCCTGTATCTGCGTTTCAGGATCCTTTCATAGCGTTTCATCTTGACAAGACGCTAGTAAGAAAGTACATGAGCCCGCTCCTGATTGGGGAACTGGCACCAGATCAGCCCAGCTTTGAGCCCAGCAAGAATGTAAGTATCTTAAAGACGTGGTATTTGGGTCGAAATAGTGCTGTTTAAGTTCTCTTACTGGCAGCCAGAATTCCCAGTACATAAAGTGATAGGATCTCCCAGAATCACTGTGTTGGTCTGAAGCTTCCCCTTGAGTTCATGCCATTATTTATAATCTTAGTGAAGATTTGTCTCCAGGTGACCCTCAGCTTTTCCCCGTTGCCACAGTAGCTCCTTGAGAGGGGGAACTGAGCTCCTCTTTGGGTTCCTGAGGCATTTTCAGACCAGCAGATACTCTTGGATCTCCCCACAGAAAAAGTTGGTAGAAGATTTCCGTGAGCTCCGTGCGACCGTCGAGAAGATGGGGCTTCTCAACCCCAACCGCGCTTTTTTCCTCCTGTATCTCTGTCACATCTTGCTGTTGGACGTTGCAGCCTGGCTCACCATCTGGTATTTCGGAGCATCCACGGTGCCTTTCCTCTTCTCCGCAGTGCTTCTAGGCACCGTCCAGGTAAGCAGCTGGGCAAAAAGAAGCCCCAGAAACACCAAAAGCCAACCCTTGGAGACTTAGGTGCTCATTGCCATAAGGACAGGAGAAATCTTATCTTGGTGGACTTCCCAAAATTCTGTTTCTCCCTGGATTCCGCCAAAGGGGCAAAATTACAGTGCCCACGACATGCTGCTTTGGAAGAGCAGGCTTTGCCCTGCTTTTTCCTTCCCGTAGTCTGTCAAAGCCCTCCTTATTCCCAGCCTTCTTCATGCAGTGAAAGCCACGCTACGCTTCTGAGGTCCCTTGTGCCAGAACTCCAAGGCGCTGTGCAGGGGCCAAGCCGCCCTGTTCCCATGGGAACTCGCAGCTGAGTTAGAGGAGAGGGCAGAGCAGCGCTCAAAGCCCCAGCTATTCCTCCGGTGGCCAGATGATCCCCTTGGAATTACAAGTACTCGGAGGAGGCAGCAGCAGGCTGGTCCTTAAAGGAGACTTTGTTGCCAGTTTCAGTGCAGTTTTGTAAGAGAATAAATGCTGTTTCTGAGCTCCACGACTTCATTTTTTTTTTTTTTTCATGATTTTTTTTTTTTCCCTCCCTCATGAAAACGACTCTCTGGTGCTAAAAGTCATTAGGCAAAGTCTGGACTGCCCTGTTATATAGTAAAAGAGAAGCGTTTGGATTGGGTCTCAGCAGTGGAAGTGCTCTCGCTACCCAGGGGTGTGTTGTGAGGAGCGTGGGAGTGGGAAAAGAGAAAGCCCTTTTCAGAGGCAGAGCCTCCTGACTCTTCTTTTTCCCCCAGCAGCACTGGGTTTTTTTTGTTTGTTCGTTTGTTTGTTTTTAATTCCAGGCACAGGCTGGCTGGCTCCAACATGATTTTGGACACCTTTCGGTCTTTAGCAAGTCCAAGTGGAACCACTGGGTGCACAAATTCGTGATCGGCCATCTGAAGGTGGGCATTCGGTGCTGAGAGGGACTGCTAGAGCCTTGCTTGGGATGCTCTGCACTCAAAAACCAGGCTCAGTATAAGAAGAAAACAAATGCAAGGAACTACTGGGGAGGGAGGACCAAGGGCAGAAGATACAACTTCTTTACGGCACTCTCTTCTCACCCCTTCCTGCAGGGAGCACCAGCCAGCTGGTGGAATCACCTCCACTTCCAACACCACGCTAAACCCAACTGCTTCCGAAAGGACCCCGACGTTAACATGCACCCCTTATTTTTTGCTTTGGGAAAAACACTCTCTGTAGAGGTGAGACCTGGTGAAGGCTGGGAGGTTGCAGCGTTAGGATTCCAATTTGGGAAGCTGCGGAGAGGTTGGAGGCTGGTGACCAGTTGGTTTGGTCAATGAGTTGTCTCCGTAATTCAGGAATTTAGAGAAGGTGCATCTTGGGATTAATGGCCTTTGAAAACAAGAAGAAAAAATATCCTGATGCATTACTAGCTTCCGTATACTTAATGTTGCAACTGGTGTTTTAATGGCTTTTTTGCCCTAATACAGTCTTGCTCTGGGTTGAATTATTTCCAAATTGATTCTGAAGGTTTAAACCAAACCACCAAAACGACTTCTGTAGAATGAGAAGTACATCCAGAAAAATGGTTTGACTTGACCTGCTATTTTATACAGTGCTGCTTTGCCTGCCAGTAATCCCTAATGTTCCTTAGCGATACTCCAATACTTCCGAGATTTTTATGTTCTTAAAATTTCAATGGAAGTTATTTTTGCCATGTTTTAAAATAAGAATGAGACGTTCGTCACAAGTTCATATTTCTCTGAGGAGAGACTTGCAGCTGTATGAAGATAAGATGGCAAGTTGTTCTCTTTACCAAGATCAGCTTTGACTAATTTTAGTGTTGTGGGAAATGATGCAGCGGTTGGCAAGCGAGGACTAACTGGAACGTTTATAACTACTGATCAAAGAAGGTATTTCAGTGGTCTCAGCCTGACAGTGGGTGTCAGGCTGCATCCCATCCGGAGCCCAGCTCTATTTATAAATTCATAGTGGTACCTGATTTAAATGCTCTGATTTGCATTGAAATTAAGGGAGGGCTGCTATTCGTAATTAGTTTGGACGTGTACAGGGATATAATGGAGTTCCTCAAGGAAGTCAGTGACGTGATCTGTTATGTTTATACAGTGGGTGCTGAAAAATCAGCAGTCTCAGAGGGAGGATAATCACAGAATCACAGAATGCTATGGGGTTGGAAGGGACCTCTGGAGATCATCTCCTCCCACCCCCTGCCAGAGCAGGTCCACCCAGAGCAGGTTGCACAGGAACGTGTCCAGGTGGGTTTGGAATGTCTCCAGAGAAGGAGACTCCACCACCTCCCTGGGCAAGCCTATTCCACCATTAATCTATTCACCACTGTTCCTGTGGACACAGTTTAATGTCTAGATGCTCCTTTCTCTGCTTTGGAGATTAATTGCAAGTAGATGGGAGTCCTAGACATCGTTATTCGTAGTATCGAAGGCTTTCCTTTTTTTTTTCTGAAGCTGTATCGGCAGCAAACTGTTGTTCTCAGTGCCTCATGCAGGTTTGGATTTAAGTGTTGTGAGGCGACTGTGCCCTCTGTAGGGAAAGAGCTTCCAGTGCACGTTGCTCTTGGTGGCTCAAGGGGCTACCCAGCCTTTTCGGGCATCCAAGGCAGGGATGAAACCTTAGCACAGCAGTCCTAGATGGAAGTTCCAGGGGATGACGAAGCCAATGGCATGGTGGAAGCTGGCATGGTTTGATAGGGCATCTCTTTCAAAGGTTAGGAGGTATCTAAGTATGCGTTTCTTCAGGAGCATGGGTAGGAGGGTATGCAGAGATGGCTTTATCTGTCTTCGTGGCCTGAATCATTTGCTTATTTTAACAGCTCGGTGTACAAAAGAAGAAATTCATGCCTTATAACCACCAGCACAAGTACTTCTTCATCAGTGAGTAACCCTACCCTTTCGTAGTTCTATGGACAGCCTTCCCTCAACCCCTTCCTTTTCCAGTCCGTCCCGCGCAGGGACACAGTTAATGTCTCTGCAATCTGTTTCTCCACTCTAGTTGGTCCCCCAGCTCTGGTGCCTCTTTACTTCCAGTGGTACATATTCTACTTTGCGATCCAGCGGAAGCAGTGGGTGGTAAGTCAGCTCCAAGTTGCCAGCAGCGACTTCTCCTTGGTTTACGGATACGATTCAGCGCAAGAAAATGCTGGGAGGAACTCTGAGCTGTGTATCTCAGTGACTAGGGGCTGTGGGTAATAACGTCTCTAATGTTCTGCCATAGAATCATAGAATCATCCAGGTTGGAAGAGACCCTTGGGATCATCGAGTCCAACCATCTACCCTACACTACAAAGTTCTCCCCTATACCATATCCCCCAACACCACATCTAAACGGCTCTTAAACACATCCAGGGATGGTGACTCAACCACCTCCCTGGGCAGCCTGTTCCAATGCCCGACCACTCGTTCTGTGAAAAATTCTTTCCTAATGTTCAGTCTAAACCTACCCTGCTGGAGCTTGAAGCCATTCCCTCTTGTTCTGTCAAGGGTGTGTGAGTTTCTGGAAGCATTCCTTCTTCTGCAGTGTCGATGTTCATACAGAATGTGTCCTTCAGGTAGCATGAGAGTGTAGTTTAAGGTAGACATGGTTATTCTGGCCACTCTGTTTTATTTTCCCAAACCAATACGATAAAACCTTGTGGGCACAGGAAAAGGGGGAAAACAGCAGAAATCAGAGGGGGTTGGAGGAGGATTTAGTGCCTCTCCATTTTGCGAAATGATATATTACAAATCGAGTAGCTTTCAGGTAGCCTGAAATCTGAATCCTCGCAGTTCAGTGTGAAGAGGAATAGGGGATGTGTGGTAGGTTTTTGGAGTTGTTAGGAATATAGTTTGTCAGGGGAAAACCTAGGGCTTTGAGGAGGAGCATGGCTTTTAAAGGCTTTAGTAAAAATGCGGAGAAAAAGATGTCTGTTCTCTGAGATGTGGGGGTTGGAGACAAGGCATCTTGCTGTTTTATTCTTGCTGGGAGGTGGGACAGTCAGGAGGAAAAGCACATGAGGGAAAGAAGAGATTGCAAGAAATGTGGAAAAGAACAAAAATGAATGAGATGGAGGCAAACCAGAGGTCTTTATTCTCTCAGTTGGCAGGTTTTTGTTTTTCTCACTGCTTGCTTTCTCCTTAGATCTGGAGGAAAATATGATGCTTTACAGTGTGTCCTCTCCAGTGTTTGCCCTGTGTTGGGCCCATAAGAGCAGGATAATTCCCGAGCACGGGAATGGCTCTGTGTCAGATCGCTTTGTGATGGGGCCAGGGAGGAAAAAATCCATCAGTAGAAGATATTATGGGAGGTTTTAAAGGGAATGCCACCTGGTGTGGATGGTAAATTCAGAAGCCAGTAATTCTTCCCCTTAATGAAGTTTTATCTGTTCCCGATACTACAGGACCTGGCCTGGATGCTGAGCTTCTACATCCGATTCTTTCTCACCTACTTGCCCTTACTGGGGGTGAAGGGTATCCTGGGGCTTCATCTGTTAGTCAGGTATCATTCAACTCATAATTTCTCCTTTTTTTTAACCCATTTTGCATCAATCCTTCGTGTCAGCTTTTCTTCAGCCTCCTGATTATCTTCCTCATCGGCTCCTTATTCTTCTGTCAACAAGACAGAGGTTGTTGTCTGTCAGGCATGTGTCTTTACAAGATAGGTGTGTGTAGGTCTGATCTGCTGAGGTTCCTGGTGTTCGTTTTGTCAAGCAACGACTAGTTTGTGTGTGTTCAAGTGTTTTGTACTGACTTGTTACCGCATCGGTGCAAGAGCAGTAATGGTTTTGTGTGTGTTTCCGTGTGCAGGTTTATAGAGAGTAACTGGTTTGTCTGGGTTACACAAATGAATCACATCCCGATGCACATCGATTATGATAAGAACGTGGACTGGTTCTCTACCCAGGTAAGACCTTCTTTCCAGAGACCTGTGGCTTTGAAGGTGAGAAGTTACAGTTCTGGGTATATAATGTCCGAGAGAGCTGATCACGGAAGCGATGGGAACTGGGAGAGGAAAACAGAATCATAGAATTGTCTAGGTTGGAGGGGACCTTTAAGATCATCTAGTCCAACCATCAACCTAACTCTGATAATCACTAAACCATGTCTCTAAGCACTATGTCTACCCGTCTTTTACATACTTCCAGGGATGGTGCCTCAACCACTTCCCTGGGCAGCCCGTTCCAAGGCTTAATAACCCTTTCAGTGTAAGAATTTTTCCTAATATCCAATCTGAACCTCCCCTGGTGCAACTTGAGGCCATTTCCTCTTGTCCTGTCACCCGTGACTTGGGAGAAGAGACCGACCCCTGCCTCTCTACAACCTCCTTTGAGGGAGTTGTAGAGAGCGAACGTAAGCAGCTTGTCCTCACCGTGTGGAGTGAGTGATTAGTGCAAAGGAAGAGGGTGCAGAAGTGGGGTGGAGGCTTCAAACGCTGAGCACAGATGCTTCAAGGAAAATAATTAGAGATGCTCTGATGCTTTTCAGATAGAGAGCTTTCCGTGCGTGAAGGATGAATATCTCTCTTGTGCTGTCTTGTTTTAGTTCTGAAGCTGTTACACAGTTTTTTAAGTGATGGAGGTGGAAGTCATGGTTGTTACGGTTTATCTCACTGGGGAAGTCAAGTCTGTTCTCTTGAATGATGTCCCTAACAATCATACATCACAGCATGGCCATCTTGTGTTGACTGGAGATCATTCTTGGAGTTGCTGTATTCAGCCAGAAGACGTGTGATGATTAGGAACTTGTACCTGCCTACTGTTGTGTTTGGCACATGGAAGAGAAGGGATATTCCTAAAACAACACTTAAATGTTACCGTTTTTTTCTCTCAGCTCCAGGCGACCTGCAATGTTCATCAGTCCTTATTCAATGACTGGTTTAGTGGACATCTGAACTTCCAAATCGAGCACCAGTGAGTTGAAGCACGGGTTGGGGATGTGAGGGAATTTCAAAGAGTGCTAGTTACACTAGGCCTGAAGAGCCTGCAAGGTCCCTGTCACTCTAAAGCTAATGCAAGAACAACAGTTAGTGTGGGTAGATGTTATGCTCTTTATACTGGGGATGGAACGGGAACCCCAAGTGATGGGTCAGAAAATTTTTGGAGCACCAGTGAGTACCAAAACCACTTCAGATGAGTAGCATGGCACAGGAATTAATAATTATTATTAAAAGTTAATATTAAATTATATAAAAATATGAAAAATTAATAACCAGGAAAATGACCAAGTTAGTTGGTTAGTTAGATACTGACTGAAGGAACATGAGAGGGACAACTACAGGGACGCTAACGGCTACAGACACAAAGGGAGGTCGAGGTGCTCCCAGGCTTAGGCACAGAAGAGGGGCAGGAATTATGTGGGTGGGGTGGTGACGGCTGCCGTTGAATCACCATATTCTTTTCCCACAGCCTTTTTCCTACGATGCCAAGACACAACTACTGGAAGGTGGCCCCTCTGGTGAAGTCCCTGTGTGCCAAACACGGCATCGAGTACCAGTGCAAGCCATTGCTCACCGCCTTTGCGGACATAGTGCAGTACGTATCGACCCGCTGCGTTCCCGAAGGGAAAAGGTTTCCAATATTTTGGAGTGAACAAGCGAGGGGCGTGGGAAGGGGAGGGACAGCCAGCTTGGATCACAGAAGTTCTGTGAAGAGCTGTAAATTGTATAGATGACTATGGAAAACCATCCAGCAATGGTGCTGGTCTCAGTAGCAGCAGAAAGGGGTGTCAGTAGGAACAACCTAATGGAGACCTCCTTTTCTTCAGCTCTGAAGAGTAAGAGGTCAGTAGGATGCCAGGTCTTGCTCCAGGGAAAGAGGTGTTTTCATAAAGATTAGTTTGAACTGCCATTCAGACTTTCTTTTTCCTTCCTTTCTTCCCCTCCTTGCTCCCCAGATACCTTTTTTTTATTCCATTGAAAAGTCGCATGGCTCTCTTCTGCCATGCTGGTTCCTTTTTGTTTTCATTCTAATTCAGTTGTTTGCTTTAACCTTCCGGTCTCTGTATGATGTAGCCCAGTGGTTTGGTGGTTCTTCATGTTTCCAGGGAGCTGTAGTCTACATTCCCTTGCCTCTAAAGGTCTCTGAGCAGCCTGATCTAGTTGAAGATGTCCCTGCTCATTGCAGGAGGGTTGGACTGTATGATCTTTAAAGGTCCTGTCCAACCGTCCAACCCAAACCACTCTATGATCTCCTTTGCTTACTATAGATGGGAGTTCTTCCCACCAGGTTCCGTTCCCTGGACTTTGTATGTCATTACCTTGTGTCTAAGGAAATGTGGTTCTCTCTTGGCAGCTCTTTGAAAGATTCAGGGGAGCTCTGGCTCGATGCCTATCTACATAAATAAGAAGCAGTAGATCCTTACAGAGGAATTTCCCCACCCTTGTTGCCTCCTGTGGTGATCACCATGAAGACACTGCGCAGAGGAGAAAGAGCTGGCAAAGCCAGAGATGGGGAGGTGGCGCCGCTTAATTCCATTGATGAATGTGATTAATATGATTTTTTTTTTTTTTTTTTTTTAAAAAAGATATGTTTCTTCATTCTTCTTGTGCTTCTTTCATTCCTCTTCTCTGGTGCTGGGTTACAGGGAAAAGCTGAATGGAGGAGGTTATGTTCCACCAGGCTGGAGGCAGCTGTGGGACTGGGAACCGATTCCTTTCTGTCTGCTGATACATCATTTGCTGAGTATCTAGGAGGGAAGTCTTGTATCTAACATAGGCTTTTGTGAGGTGGCTCTCACGAAGGTAGTAAGAAAGTTGAGACGGTGTGAAATCAAAGAACACAGGAGTTAGTGAAACGTGGAAGCAATAAGGAATTTTGTAGGTAACAGTGTTTTCAAATATCTATTTGTAATTAACAATGGCAATAGAAGTGCCCAAACCAAGGGAGAGTGGGTAGGACGTGAGAGCCCAAACCAATTTGTACGTACGTGGGTGAGACAGAGGAAGGTGCAGGCAGCAGTTCTGTAGGAGTAATCATGAGGAAAAATATACAATTAGAGCCCTAATTAAGGTAGAGAAACAGGGAAGTGGAGGTTATTCTGCAGGCATGTAGATGGGAGAGCTCGGCATGCCGTGTTCTGTGGGAATGCTGCCCTCCCCGTCTCTTCTGTGGTGAAGATGCCCGTTGGTAACCTCCCATGGAGTCTCTGCAAGTGATTTCCACAGTGCCGTGCTTCTGGGTGTTACTGGACCCATTACTGAAAGTCCAAAGGGAACAGAAGTATGGCACGTCAATACTGGGGATCCCTAGAAGGGTGAGGAAAGAAGCGAAAGGGTAATCGGTCTGTGGTCACCTGAAACTTCACTCCTTTTGGAGTGGTTCATTAAGCGGAGAGAACTCCATGACTTCTGGCCCGTGGAGCACGAGCTGCAGACAAGTTTAAAGAAGTTATAAAAGCGATAGGGGTTGGGGTACTGTTTCATTGTGCTTAACTTCTCGATCAGCAGAAGTCAGCACACCCATAGGCAGCCATCAGCCAATACATTGCTGGTCTTCCTCTGTTGGATGATGTGCCTTCAAAGCATACCCCACGAGGGCATGTACTGTGTCATTTATTGGAATGGGAATTAGCCTTTTCACATTTCCTGGTGTCTTTTCATTTACTACACCAAGGTTACAGATACCAAACAGAATATAGCATCCGGCATAAGCACTAATGAAGACGGCTCCATCACCCTGTTACCTCAGTGACAGGGGGCTTAGTCTCCAGACAGGATGGGTTGATTTTTGAGGAAGATATGGTGCTTTACCTCATCAACATCCAAAAAGAGGATGGCTTGTGAGGGAATGGAAGAAATTCATCTTCCCAGCCCAAGAGTGGTGTTAAGCACAGGGTAAAATTGTAATGGAAATAATAAAATAATCATTAAATCATTGATACCTGTTGATAAAGACCATGAAGAAAATGGGCCTTAGTTACTCTTTGACGTTCCTTTTTCCTGCTCGGTTTCTTTCCCTCTTATTATTAGAACTGTTGATGGAGGAAAGTCTAATAATAAAATTCCTTGTTTTACCCATTATTGCTGTCATCAGCGTGAATTATGTCTGTGCAAGAGCCTGCACTCTCCAAAACCAGAGCCTGAGCTGCTCCGGTTGCTGGATACTCATGTCCCAGCCACGGAGATACTATAAAAGTGCAAACTTCCAACATATTTTGGAGGAAGACAGCGAGACTTCAGCTCAGTTCATGAAGCTGCGAAAGTCCTTACCAGAGGGATTGTGGCAAATGAGGTAAGTAGAAGAAACGCCACGTGTAGGTCAAGTGGGCGGTAGGTGTTCAGCGATTGTTGAAGTGCTCGGTGTTGCCTGGTTTTTTTGAATGCCCAGAGTCAGAACGTTCATTGTCTGGATGTTTAATATTGAAAATTCAAGTAAATTTGAGCTACCCCCCGGGCTAGGATGACCTGACAGTTTTTAAAAGTTGACTTTGGAGAGTCTTGTGTTTTCTCTGCCACAGTAAAGAGGAAACGGGCACGATACGATAAACCGATTGCCTGTCTAACCAGGAAAAATAACACGTATGAACTGATTCACAGTCCTAAAGGGTAAGACCAAAAGGGGACTTGAATCAGCATAAACAGATCTGCGTCTGCTGAGTTTGCTAGAAGTTCTTCAGGCGTGTGACAGCTCCAGAGGAGAAATAAGCTGTGATGACTTCTTCAGGTGCTGTGGTTACTCTGGGCTGTTTAAACTCCACGGTGACAGGTTAGTCTGAGACATCTAAAATCGAAATTTTACAGTATTATTCAAATGTCAGCCCAAAACCCCTTTCAGGTTCTGGGAACGTGCATTGAGATGCGCCTTTTTTGGAATACCACCGGCCCCAAATTTGCCAGTTTTTTGGAAGTCCTTTGGCTTCACAGTTCAGCTTTAAATCATGGAACCTGAACATTGTGAAATGGCCACAGGGTGGCAGTCGGGCATCAGAAGGAAGGAGGACATCCAACCTCACCGGGAACGGAAGCATGGGTGTTTAAAGGCTCCCGTCTTGCTTTATCCTACTTTTCTGTTTGCTTAAGGGAAGTCAATATGAAATTAATGCACAGCTCAGAGCAGCTTTTGTCTGATGTGAGAATGGAACCCCTAAAACTCACGAACAAAAGCGTTATACCCCCACCTCACGCGCTGTGATGGGTAAGACTCTCTTAAAGTAAGTTTTGTCCGTAGCTTGTTGGGCTTTTTGGCTTTGGGTCTTTATTCTAGTTCAGCCTAAACACTAGGAAATGAAAGGTGTGCTAAATGCGCAGTACAGATTTAATAAAAATAAAAATTCATTCTGAAGATCTCTGAGGTGGATCAGATCATGACGTAGGGGAGACTCATTAATCTTCTGCTGTTGGTAATTGTTCAAAGCCGGGTGACCGCTAAGATGGTAGCGCTGAAGTTTTGTGTGTTGCGTTCACATATCCTGAGCTTAGATGCTCTTTTTCTGCCACGGTTGTGGCCAATTAGACAATGAAGTACTTGAATTACATGATGTAAGGAGAGGTTTAATGAATAGGGGAATTGTTAAAAAAAACAAACCCCAAAACTCCCCAAAACAGTAACAAAGTTTATTTAGGGATGAAGACAAAGCATTTACACCCAAGGTGAAGCCTGTTAGCCTGTTAGTTTTCAGCCTCTCCATGGAATTTGGGTATTGGGAGAGGATATAGTCCCCAAAGACGTCCAAAGAAGAACAAATTCATCAGGCATTTGCATGGGGTCTTAAAAACTGCGGTCTGAGGTTCATAAGGCTTTGAGGATTATCCCGTTCAGTGGAGTATCATTGAGAAAAGAGGTGGCTGCAGCCCAGAATAAATCGCTTTTTTCAAATCAGGGAGGAACAGTCTATGATTCTGTGATATTTCAGCAATGGAATTGTATTTTGTAATATTTTTCAGCAGCTGGGATTATAAAAAACGTTAGGGTGATGTTAAAACAGTTAAGGGTGATGGGGCAACTGGAAGAGGAAAAACGCTGTAGTTTTCCCCTTCCCAACACCCACTCACTTTAACTTGTTATTGAACTGGACTCACAATCCTTGCCCAACCCATGTATGCGCTTGCTTCCATTATCCTGAATTCCTCAAGAGGTGAACTGTGGTGTTTATAGAATTTTCTCCATCGTTAGAAAAGAAGAAGTGAAGATGATCGTACATCCACACAGGATAGATAATGGACGCAGACGAGCCGCTCAGAAACAGAATGATTTGTTGCTTCCCAAGATAGGTTCCTTTATAAGGAATATAAAGGGATTTCTTAACAGGTCAGGTGAAGAGGACTCATGTATTAATGCAACACGACTCATGGGTGGGGAAGGATTACATTGCACTGGAAGAGAGTTCATTGGCATGAATGCGGTTTCTGTGTGATTTACGTCTGCTGCAGAGACTAATATTAAGTGTTCAGAAAATGGAGAGGATACAATATCTACAAAGAAAGCTTTGAAACAGCAATAAAAAATAATGCAGCGATGAGTGCTTATATGAAAGGCTGATTATGACGGTGTCCTTTAGGCAAAATGGTTTACTTCTGTGAGAAGCAGCAGTTTTGTAGAGTTGGCGGATCAATTGACACAATTCTTTTTTTTCCCAGGAAAATTAGCTTAGAAATATACCACAATAAATAACATATCACCTAACGTGCAATTTTAATCATTGGAATCCTTGTCTAAGGACAAAAGAGTCTTCAGAACATCACGTTTACACGTGTCTGACACCTCCAGTAGATGTTCTAGGAATACTGTGGAGACATATCCAGTCATGGTGAAAATTGCCCTTCCATTTTGGTTGCTGGAGGCTTCGTTTCACAGGTTCTGCAACACAACAGTAGCAAACGTGTGATGTTTGCCAGCCAGTGGACTAAGCCTCTTAGGTCTTGTTGAGATGGGAAAGCTGGAAAAGGTCTCGTGCGTTGAACGCAAAACAGCATTTGAGCCCCCGAGGCAAAGAGAGGTGAAGTGGAATCACTAAAATAGAGGAAGCTGTCAGGCCATTTCCAAAGGTCTGGCTGATCCATAGCAGTCTACCTTGTCTTTGGTCACAAGAACTTGCTTAGCTCTTTGATTTTTGCAGCTAATCCTTCGGGCGCTTGCCAGTTTGGTGATTTTTTTTTTTTTAAATCTATAAGTATATATACGTTTGTTTTTTTTTTTTTTTGGAGGGGCAGTCCTGCAGGCTTACAAAGAGTGCACGAGCGATTCCGTTTTCTACAATAAATTAAATTCCTTGCTTGTTTTCAAGTAGATTTCTTCACTGAGTCATCCACCCTAAGAAATGAGGTCTCTCTGGATCCTCTTAATCATGGTCACCACGTCTTGAACGGTAGGTTACTGTTGTTAATGCGTAAAAAGGAGGTCAAATGTTTATACCATTAAAAATAGAAAGAAAAGTGCTTCACACAGCTCTAGTTGGTTTTAAGTGGGTTTGTAACTTTGCTGCTGCTCAAAAGCCTACTTGATAGCTGAGCGTGTGAGCAGAAGCACATGGACTGATGCTTCCCGTGTTAAAACAGGGGAATTTAGCAGAATACTTTTTGTGATTGCTCCTTCCATTCCATCCAGAACTCCTTTCTGGAGGCTGATTTCTTACTGTTTTGCCTCTCCTGCCAATCTGGTCCTTTTTTCCTATCTCCTTCTTCCCCCTTACACCTTTTGGGATGAACATGAGTGCTTCTAAAACATTTCGACAGGTAGCCAGATAGAATGATAACTTCTTCTGGCAAGAAAAGATACAAATGTCTTAACAACTGAGTCTGAATTCCTTTCTGAGATCATCTCGCAATCAGTTATGAAAAGGGAACAAGATGAAGTAATAAATACTGGATGTTGCCCAAGTGAAAGAAAAGGCAAATGAAGATGCTGCTGATAAGCTCAGGTTATGTCTTGGTCATTTTGAGGTTCTCTTTTATTTGAGTCACCCACTTATCCCCTCATCCAAGAGGAAGATCAGAAACATGTGACTTTGCTTGAAACTAGAAAGCTACAAATATTTCTGTCTTGAGTAAAAATTCCGAAGTTACCAAACTAGAGGAATAAATAGGGGAAAAGGCCTACTGGAATCTAATTCAGATTCAAGAACAGACATTTTGAGTAGCTGGTTCATGTTATGGTCTATGTCTTACAGATAACTTCTAATTCTTGAAGAAAACTTTTCTTCTGAGAGGACAACAACATCACTTTAATAAGGATAGTTGCAACCTGTAAGTGCTGTGAGGCAGAACATGTCAAGGCAGGGATAGACTAGGATAGATTCCTAAACTTTGTGTCATCAGATGCAAGACCAGAGGCAGAATATGTGGAATTTTTTTTGCGAATATAGAAAAGAGAGAATTTGCAAAATTGTTGGAAGTCCTATCAGAGTCATCAGGATCCGCTTCTGTCTTAGTTTGTTCAAGATTTTTTGTACTGGAGGAGCTGAATCCATGGTGTACTCCAGCCTGTTGTACCTGCCAATGAAGGACTTGCCAGAGAGAACCAGGATGATGCCTAGCCATGGAGGAGAAGGAGTTGGGACTTCTGTAATATGGGAGGGAAGCAGGGTTGCCTTGGCAATACCTCAGTCAGTCCTCAAAGGCTACCTTAGGGGGGAAGAAATTCTTACTCATGCTTTTGAAGTATGAATAAGACTCGTGCTGGATCAGCCCATTTGCTGTAGAATTAACCGTACTTGGGAAGTTAACTACCTGACAGATGGATGTTCTAGTCTCAGAGTTAAAACACAGAATATCTAGAAATGGGTCCAGGATTCATTCCATCTTTGTCTGAAGTGGTAGAGTCACTTGTGTCTAAAAGTTATGATCTGCCACCGGAGAGAAAACAACCAGCAGGTTGAAGTATATGTGCACCCACCTCAGGGCTACACGCCCCAGCTTAGCTACACTGGACTTGAGCCTTTGCTGCTTTTATTTAAGAGCAAAGTTTGAAAAATGAAAGAAACTAATCATTATGGTCAGCTAGAGTAAGGAGCTCTGACATGAGTATGCAGGAGTCTTAGAGTATAGAAATTTTATGGGACTTAGGTCCTCAAGTTGTGCCAGGGGAGGTTTAGATTGGATATTAGGAAAAATCTCTTCACCAAAAGGGTTACCAAACACTGGAACAGGGTGCCCAGGGGAGTGGTGGAATCACCATCCCTGGAGGTGTTTACAAGCCAGGTGGACACGGTGCTGAGGAACATGGTTTGGTGGTGGCTTGGGCAGTGTTGAGTTGATGGTTGGACTCAATGATCTTAAAGGTGCCTTCCAACCTAGATGATTCTATGATTTGAAAGCAAGTAGCAAAAGCTTCTTCAGCCACATAAATGAAAAATATGACTGACTTCCTTGTGGAGAGGGTAGGATGTAGAAGTTTAAGGCTGATGCACACCTCCGAGTCAAAATGCTTATGTTGCCCTGCTGGGAATATACACCACACTGTGTGTCTGAGGAAGGAGGGTGTTGAAGACAGATGGTGAAGCCCAGAGAACTGAATTAAGGTCAAAGAGTGCAGGAGGCAAGTTGTTGCAGGATCCCTGCCTTGTATGTTGCAGAAGTTGGAAGGCGGCCCAAGACCCACAGGAAGGACAAAGGAAGGTGCTCTGTGTGTAGGCTGTGGAACCACCGTGGGTGTTTTAATCCCAGTTTATACCACATTGTTCCTAATTGGTGTTGCAAAAGTCATCTATTAAAAAAACTTTCAAGCATGGTCACCTTTTGGGGAGTTTTTCTTTTGTGGATGCACAATTTCCGATAGCCAGAGCATTCAGAAGTGTGTCTGTAGTCAGTGGGTGCTCTCCACTGAACGCAGAAAATGCTACAAAAATGCTGACTGGTCTGAAAAAATACAACCCCAAATATGTGACAGTGGGAAAACAAAATGGGTTTGTAACAGGCATTTAATAATTTTAGCTTGAATCATGCTGTGTCTTATTTTTTGTTTGTAACGGTGTATGTGTTGCTCGAGAGAGAGGCTTTTTTAACAGCCATTAAATTTTGAATTTATAATTTTAGATCAGTGGAATTTAGATCTTAAAGCCACAGAAGAGCCCCTGGGGTTCTGATTTCTGTGAAGCTGGAGGGTTTGAAGGATATATTTCATAGGAATTTCAGGTTAAACGAGACCCACAAACCAGAAAGGTACCTGGTGACTGTTGAATAAATTAATGTCGGCCCTGTTTAAGAAGAACTTGGGGTGTGCGATTACGGGTGGTGTGTACGTGTGTGCGAGAAGGTCACATCAGAATTGCGAGAGCAAATCGCATCAAGTTTTACAGCTTCATTGTGCAGCATCGCAGCACCTGTGTAGGGGTTTTACTAACTTACTCAGAAGTACGACAAATTTATATAACATAGTTCAGTGTCTTAATGCAACTTACTGCTCTGTGGAGAGTTTTAGATAAGAAGGTTCACAGTGCTTATAACAGAACCTAATTTTACACCTCATTATCATTAATATGGCATCCGTCTTGGTTTTTTATTGTTTACCCATAAAACGCAACCCACAGGTAGGAGTGAAAGCAAAGTGTGCTATTTCACAGGTGTTTTTTTTTTCTCTTTTACAAAGGATATAAAGATTGCTTCCACACAGGAAAATTCCCATGTGTTAGTTTACTAGTGATATCTGGATTAAGGAATGAAACAAAGTTAATCAAGACTTTTAATATCTGAGCAAATTCAAGGCAGTGAAGAGGAGAGGGCCTCCATTACAATCTTGACTTTGTGTCCTACAAAAAAGCACTTGGTTTTGCTTTTGGGTTGTTTTTTTTTCCCATTTCTGAAAGTACATGATGTTCCTGAAAAGTAGCCCCAGCTGAGATATACAGGGTCACATCCCATTAATTCAGAATTTACTGAAAAAAGGAAAACCTGGTCCTTTTCTCCTCCTGATTCACATGGTGTCTTTTAATGTTCTTATAAAGCAAGTAATTACTGGACTTTATTTTTTTTTTCCAAAACAGAATTTTAGAATCATAGAACTGCCTAGGTTGGAAAGGACCTTTCAGATCATCTAGTCCAATCATTTGCAGTCTGCAAAAGTTGTTGTCTCTTGAAAAGACTGAGCAGGTGTTTTGGAATGTAGCCTAGTCCTGAATTATGGATTCCCAATTAAGTTTTCTGCCAGAGAGAAAATAAATTCAGTTTCCTTTGCTGTTTGGAAAGAGACATGTCATAAAAGAGCAAGTCTTGAATGAGGATCCATGAAACCTAAGAAGGAGCACAGGCTGTGTCTACAGGAGTGGGAGCAGATGGGTACAGTTCGGAGCCACTTTAGGGCAGAGCATCCACTAGTCCTCCACAAAGGCAAGGTGCTGTTCCAGCAGGGCTTCAGACCAGCCAGGGCAGGGCGCAGAGACTCAGGTTTGCCTATATAGATAAAGTGCAGCTGTAATTGTAGATGCTTACCTCCAAGGTCATGCTTCTCCAACTCTCTCTGCTGTTGACATCTAACCCTGGAGACATGTATGACCCATAGTTGTCTGTCTTTAGATACAAGTTCTCCTTCTGGGTGAGACTGTACAGCTCATAAAGTAGGTGTTCTTCATCCAGTCTTGCACAGGAGCCTCACTTCATAGGTAGTCTCACAGCATGTGTGACAGGCTCCATGTGAAATCTATTTTTTGTAGAAAAGGTGGTCAAAAGAACCATAGGTGGCATTCCGTATGACAAAATCACTCCCAATTTATAGGACTTCCCTGCAACAAGAGGTTTTCTTAGAAATAAGATGCTTCAGTGTATCGTAGTGCTAGATTTTTTTCTGGACCACTCCGTGCTGTGCCAGTTTATCTCCAGGGGATTAAGTGCAAACATTTATGCAAACATTTAATGATACTGGATAAAAATATTGATGCCATAACTACCAGTTCAGCAGTCATGTGCTGGCTTTCTGGAAAACTGTGTCAAGTGCCTGTGCAAGGAGACTCTTAGTCACAAAAGCAGCGATGTAGAAGAGCTCTGTGCACGTGTACTACCTCCCAGATGCATATGACATGGATTTTGGCAGCTGTGTGGGTAGTTGTTGCAGAACACCGAGTATGGTGTAAACTCACATTAACAGATTTCCCAATAGTTTCCCTGGGTGAGCATGACTGTGGCTTTCACTGTCTATCTGAGCTTTTCCACTCAGCTCTGAAATTTGTTTGGTGACCTGGATAATGTAGCCAGAGACAGCTTCTGCTTTCAGATTGGGAAAGGGCTTGTTCGAGGCTTTTTTAATGTAATATGATATGATATGATATCCCTCTGGATGGGATCTGATGCTGAGTAAGTTCCGACATGAAATACTGTGCCCCCTGTTAATATGGAGGACAATTATCTTTGAATTCCCCAACTTAATTATTCTAAGTAACACGAGCGAGTTGGTGGATCCTGGCACTCAGAGTGCGTTAACAGTGGAAGTCAGGGTTACTGACTGTGTGTATGGGCAGAGACATCCCATATTTGTTCACTCCAGTATGTTCCTGGCTCTGGATTCTCCAGCTCCTTGTAGACCAGAATCTAAACCCAATTTTTTATCTACTTCTTTTCAGGTAGCTGCTACATTTTCAAGTCTGCATATAAGACAGTGGGAAGGGGTTTTGTACTTTCAGCGAGCTATGGAGTCACCTGAATATTTTTGCATCTCTATAAAAAAAAAATCACATATACAGAAATTTGCAACAACTATTGCATATTTTATTAGCAACACCTCAAGCACTGAACTCAATTTATGTAAGACTCTACACAAATTCCGTGCTAGAACATGAATGCATCATTAGTGTGGACACTCTTAACTTTTATTAAGAGCAAGAGAAAGGGTTACAAAATGCAGTGTGACAGCACAGCAGAAATTATTCCTCCCATTTTTTTATCACTGTCTTCTAATGAATACCAATAGCCACATTTCTCTTTCACCTAGGGTGGTTCAGTCTTCTAATGAATACCAATAGCCACATTTCTCTTTCACCTAGGGTGGTTCAGCCATTGCCACACATCAGGGACTTTAAACGGTTGTTTTGGGCTTGACTGAATGATTTGCAAGATGCTACACGATTTAAAGAACTAGAATTGCATAATTTACGGTTGTGTGTCAGCCAGAAAGGCTGCCCGCTCCACGCAGGGCCAAGGGCAAGGCAGGTGTCTCTGCTGTGTGAGGTTTCACCTGTCTCTATCTCCAACTGGTTCTGGGCTACTGGTAGTTCACTGGGAAGCACAAGGAAGACAAAACCCAAGACTTTGTTTGGCCAAACCTTTGCCACTGTGTTTGCAGCCTGAGACTTGATCAGAGTGCGCTAAGAAAGATCGTTGTAAACTGAGAAGTTTCACGGTCACTTACCCTGGTCACAGATACCCTGCAAACTCCATCCCAGAGTCCCTTAGGGACAAACTCTTCAAAATAAAGTTATTCTGTGTAACTTAAGTGGTGCTTTGCTCCTGATGCAGAGACCTATCGGATCATCTCTGCTTTGATCAGCTCTCGCCTAGGTTTCTTGCGTGCCATCTGCTTGGGAGACGGGGAACGCAGCCATAATTTCACCTCAACCTGCTGATGTACCTCGGTGAAGAATATAGTTTTGTTTTCTTGTCCTTCTGTCCTTCCTGAAACCTGCAGCTCCGGCTGAGTCTTTCCAGTCCTTCTCAGAACCGGGAGCTCATCACAACAACCACTTTTCTTTGCTTTGAATCACGGTATGTGAATTGTCTGCGAAACTCACTGTCACAAGAGGGAGTTGAGACCTAGAACTTGTGAGGCTTCAGGCAGGGACTGGGCATTGTTGTAGACAATATTTGTGGTTATAAACATAAAAGCAAACACAAAGTTTGGGATAAGGTGGAAAACTCATGATTCAGGATTTAACTCAGTATTGCATTATAAAGGGATAGGATAGAAACCTAATGAGGATAGATTATTATATCTGCCTACCGCTTGTACCTTCCTCAAAAGCACCCAAGGCTAGTAATTTTGGATTTAAAAAAATAAAGGCAAGATTAAGAGAATCCTAAATCTGAAGTAGAGCAATATTTCATATATGTGGGCTTAGTTTTTTCGGGTCACCTGCAAAATTGGTGTGACTTCATAGGAAAAGTGGCGTTGCCTTCTCTTTGCTGTTTATTACAACTGAGAACTCTTACTTCCTTACTGCACAGCAGATCCTCTCTCAACATCAGAGATATTTAGACTTTGGCTCTACAAGACTAATATTTAAGTAAGGTTAATTATGTAAACAGTGCCGTTAAACATAGTTTTAGAAACTCTTAATCTACAGCCAGACTTGGTGTTAACATTTGTTGTTGTTATTACTATTATGATTATTATTATTCTCAACCCCAAAGCCTTTTAATGCATGTTGTTGATTTATGAATGAATGAATTAAACAACGAGATGATTGAATGATTGGGGTATACACAGGAAACTCTGAAAACAACCGTATGCAAAGTATTGCCAATGTGCAAGCTAAATTAACTGAAGATAAAGAATATTGTCTTGATGTGTTCTTTCTTTACCCTCGTCTGGTGGTATTTTGATCAAAAAATGCTTTTAGTCAATAAAGACACCATGAATTTAGGCTGCCAGGGTGTGAACACAGAAAATTTCAAAGACCTAGGACAACCTGAAGTTTGGGTAGTGATGAGACTGTTAGAGATTCCTTGTGGAGAGATTGCAGACCTCGGGGCACTCCGAGTGTTTTCACTCTGCTAGTGCACCAGGTGGCTCGATGCCTTGAAGGCAGGAATTACAGTTGAATGAGAAGTGTTAGCAAACGTGTGTAATAGCAGCTTTTGGCTCTCCACAAAAACTCCTCTACAGTTTACCTTTTGGTGCCGTACGACATGATAAAGCTCCCCTGTACGGTAAATGCAGGATTTCCTGACATTAATGCCTGATTAAAGGATTACAGGATGCTTCGGTTTTCTAAGGAGGTCGCTGAACATTGCTGCAGAAGAGCTGCCCACAGCCTTGCTCAGGTTTCTCTTCTGGCCAACCCCTGTATTGACTCAGCAGTATGGAAGCAAGTTAACAGCTTACCTTATCCAGTTCCTAATGCTCTAATGAAGGTGCTCACTTAATAGTCCTTTCTGCCATTTTGCCACCCCATTTAACTGAGTAACAGATAATCTTCCTAAGTTTTCCTATTTATGCGCGTTTGTAGTTCAGTGAAGTACTCTACAGCTCTCGTGAGAAATCAGACCTTCCAAAGGCAATTCGGAAAGGACAAGAAGGAACAGGGCTTTTATTCAAGGGTGTGTCGGAGCGTCTGGTGTGAACGTGGAAGAGGAGGGAGCTGTGGAAGGGTGTGTTTGGGCAAGGGGAGCCAACCAGCCCTAGAAGCACAGGGAGTGGCTTGGAGTGGGACTGTATAACGGGCAGGCGGAGATGGTTCACCCTCTGCCTGGACACGGTGCCGCAAAGCTTGGACTAGTGAACGTCCGTGCTGACTACTGCGCACCTACCGGCACAGATGGCTCCACAGACCGGCTCCACTGAAAAGAAGACGCGACCTGTTTCAGCCTTTCTCCAGCTTTTCACTTGGGAAGAGATCAGAATCCACAACGGCCGTGGTCAAGGTCGGGAGCAATGGCTGGTGATCGACAGGAAGGTCTACGATGTCAGCACGTTTGCCAAACGGCACCCGGGAGGCAGCCGAGTTATTAGCCATTACGCCGGGCAAGACGCTACGGTAAGATCGAGGAGGACAGTTGGAGGAAGGTGGTTCCCTTGTCAGGGCAGGATGGCTTGGTGGGACTCCAGTGGAGAGTGCTTGTGGTAGTTGGTGCGGTGCTTGATGAGATGACGCGGTGGACGTGTCTGTGCCTTCTGTAACCCTTCTGGTTACCTTCAGGGCCGGTGACCTGCTATGCAAATTGTAAAGCTGTGTTTTGGTTCGTCACACCCTGCTGTAAACAAAGGACTATCCATGCAGGTTGTCTTTGCCACCAGGCATGATCGGGCAAGCTGTCTTCCAGATGCCTGGAAAGTGTCTCTCTTGCCGCAGCGTGGAAGGCAAGAGGGTAGGAAACAATATGCTCAGTGTGTGTTTTTACTTTAAAGGCTGCTCTTTCAGCATAACAGGGATGTGATTCGTCATAAGCAAACGATAATCAAAGATAGAGCAAGGGAAGACAGATGAGATAGAGAAGGAGGAGATAATACCAAAACATAAAGTACTTTTGGGGGCAGTGAAGCAAGAGAAAGGGGTGCTCAAGGAAGTGATGTTATTTTGTAGAGGTGATGGAGGCGAAGAGAGTCTTGAGCAAAAAGGCTATTTCAAAGGAGCGGGAAAAAGAAATAAAATACAGGGAAAATGGCTGAGAAAGCAGCAGAATGACATTTGGCTGTGGAAGAGGAGGAAAAATTCTACAAATAATCACTATTTGAAAATAGATTTTCCAGAGGTTCCTGCAAAACTCACTGATTTAGGGGATTTCTTTAAAATACTTTGTTGCTCGTTGACAGAAATAATAATCCTAAGCAGATCTTTCAGACTGTTTGCTGAGAGTAGATCCTGTATTTCTGAAATACGTGCATTAGAAACATGTCCTGAGTAACGTGCTCTGGGCAATCCTGCTTTAGCAGGGGGGTTGGACTAGATGATCTCTAGAGGTCCCTTCCAACTCTGACAATTCCATGATTCCGTGATGCCCAGGATTATGGCATAAGCTTGTGACGTAGTAGACCCAGATTTAATTCTTGTCACGACAAGGCTTTTTGACTTCCAGGAAGTTGCTTAGCCGAATTCCTCAGCTTTTGGTTTGTAAAATGGGATAGCACTTCCAGACTGACAGTTCTCTGCCCTCTTCCAGGGATTTCATCCTGATCTGATGCGTACAGAATATTTTTTGTGTCATGATCACCCACATTGATTTCCAGAGCCAAAATCAGCCAGTACCTGGCTGCTCAGACACTGAGGATTTTGTTGTATCTGCTCTTTCTGGAAGACAAAAGAGTACGGTCAGCCCCTGTACCTTCCTTCTGGAAAATTCACGGAGGACATGAGCTAAAGAAGAGTTTTAGTTTATCTGGAATTTCATCCTTTATTCCATAGTTTATAGTTGGTTTTGAAACTGGTATTTCAAATGGTTCTTGGACAGACCCTTTTGAGTCACTAGTGTTACCCAATACTCCAAAACATCAATTAGCCTCAAAACTTACAGGGAACTGTAAGAGATACTCAGTCCTGCTGTGTAAGGAGCTTCAGCATATGCTTCCTATGGCCCTAGTGTAATAAAGACAGGATTTTAAAAACATCGTCTAAGCATGGCAAAGACACACCTCATTCATTGACGTGTTTTCCTGCTCCTGGGTCCCATCCATAGGGCAGGGCTGCTGGCTGGAGCCTTCTAGGGAAGGATTGTGCTGAAACAGGCAGATGAAAGAGCATGTTTCCCTCTGCAAAGAGTTTTTCATCAAACACTTTCATGTTTATTACCAGCCTCGCCCAAGCACTTTCATGAAATCTAGTTTCTTGAAACTCCTCCAGCTTCCTTGGGCCGAGCTCCAGCCGATGGCAGAGGACTACAGGAGCGACCAAAGGGTCAAAAATCCAAAAGTCTCTGGGCAAAGGAAACTGCATTATGTATTATATCAAAGACCTGGAAAAAGTAGAGGCTCAGCACTTGGTGTTCGGTCACATACCCTTTTCTTACCCCCTTCCTTTGTGTGTTTCTCAGGATGCCTTTGTAGCATTTCACAATGATAAGTCTCTGGTGAAAAAATACTTGAAGTCTCTGCTGATTGGGGAGTTGGCACCGGATCAACCCAGCTTTGAATCCAATAAAAAAGTGAGTGTCCCAGAATCCAGCTGTGGGAATGGCTTGGGGTTCAGCATGGGAGGAGGAGGGAAATAAGAGCAGAAATAGTTTCTGAAGCAGCGTGCCTGACCCTGTGCCGCAGGCTGGGTGGTGGGGAGGCAGCGGGCAGTAGTCGTGCATGGAAGCATGCGTTGTCCCAGAATCACTAAATCCACACCTGGGTGTAAGGAATGAGCCCCAGAGCCCCAAATTCTGTTCACTTCTTCCCACTGCGATGTCTCAGAGCCTGCCAGCAACTTGTTTTCCCCTGTCAAAGCGAAGCCAAGATCTGTTGATCTCATGCTCGTTTTTGTGCAGAGATCCACCTGACAGAATATCTCCCCTGACTTTCATGGCTGCTTTGGGATCCCTGGGTCTGCTGTGTTACCTTTTCAAAGTAGGCAGTGCTTTAATACTCACTTTACCCACAGAAATCACTTTTAGAGGATTTTCGTGAGCTGCGCTGCACTATTGAGAAGATGGGACTTCTGAGGCCAAATTACGCCTTTTTCTTCTTGATTTTCCTTCACCTCCTGGTACTGGATGCTGCATCCTGGCTCGTGGTCTGGTACTTTGGGATATCCTTAGTGCCTTTCCTGGTTGGCATCGCCTTCTTCACCATTGCTCAGGTAAACTGCTGACAGCTCCTCAACACTGCAGACATGTTTGGTTCTTCCAGATGGAGAGGATTCATGAAACGTTCCTATCCCAATCATTGCTCTGCTGCCTCTCCTTACATCCTGTAATCTGGCTGAAGACAACAAGGACGTTCCATGTCACAATTTTTGTTGCCTCCAGCAAGTCTCGTTCTGCTGATAAGCTGCTCGCTGGGGCTGGTGGGGTGGTGTGGAACTGGCAGTTTCACAAAGTGGGATGAGCTGATCTAATCGCTTACCCCAGCAAAAGAGGGAACATTTCATTCTCACCTCCACTTTCGGCTCCATGTTCCTTCTCTTTACTGACTGATGGCTCTGCTGTTTGTTGGGTCCTTTGTGAGCCATTTATACTCACTATCCCCGGGTATTTTTCTGCTGGTTTAGTAAACTGAATCACAGAAGGGGATGATACATGTCAGGGTCAGTGTAGGGAAGGAGGGAACAGGACTTTGCGGCCCTCAGGATTTTCTTAGCAGCACTGAAACATTAGGTTTGCTCAGACATCCATGGAACAAGTGCAAAGTAACTAATTTTTTAAAATAATCTGTTCCATTTGCCTAATATCTGCTAAGGCAGATATTTCTCAAAGAGCATCCTTGTATTTCCATGGCAATATGAAATGCAATGAAGCTATGGATTTGGAAATTCTTACACTTTCTAGCTGGTTACTTGGAAATTATATATTTGCGATGGGAGCAGAAGACTTACATGCTGTAGCAGTCAAATTAATTGTAATGATGCTTTGCTCCCTTCCCTTTAGCTGCTACAATAAAATCAGTATCTGGTATTGAGCTTTAATGGACAGTAGCCTGGAAGGAAGTTCTCAGCACTGAGCATGTAAGACAGCAGGTAGAGTTTCCTTCCCAAACCAAAAGGAAGATGCACTCACACTATGAAGTTATAGAGGCTCCCAAAGCAAATTAATGCAATGCCACTGTCATTCTGTTTCCTCAGTTGCCCTTTTGTCTTCCAGATCCAGATGGGCTGGTTCCAACATGATCTGGGGCACTGCTCTGTCTTCAGGAAGCCTAAATGGAATCGACTTCTGCAGATCATTGTGATAAATGTTCTGAAGGTAATTGCCTTATTGTGGGAATATTCTCTGGGGCTAATCTGGACTACGCAACGAATGGGAGTGTCAATTGCCTTTGAGGGAAGTGTAGTGCAGCCGTCAATAACAGATCAATAAATAGGGATGTGATTGCTGATATTGTTCGAGTTTGAATCCCTGGTCTTTAACTTTTCCTGCAGGGGTTACCTGCCAGCTGGTGGAATCACCTGCACAACCAGCACCATGCCAAACCCAACTGCTTCCGCAAAGACCCCGACCTCAACATGCACCCTCTCCTATTCAGCTTGGGAAAGACACTCTCCGTGGAGGTGAGCAAGGGGATGGCTGGAGAAGCAAAGATTTCAAAGACAGAAAGCTGTAGAGTGGGGTGTAATCATAACCCAGGTTGTGCCTTCCTGCTTAAACTCCTGATCATTTCTGAAGTGTTCTGAGGTTTGGGAGTCTCGTACCAACTGGTTATCATGACGCTTAGGCACCAGCTCCTGAGAAGCAAAGTCTTAAAATCAGCGCTTAAGTTCGCTGAGCTGCCAGAAGAGCAGGGTGAGCACCTTGAAGGCAGGCCAAGGAATGAGTCAGTCCACTTGCAATAGTGTTAGATGTTCTTAGTGATCCTGTAGATACTGAGTCAGATGTTCCCTCTGGGAACATACCTCTCCTTTTGACTGTGGGAGCTGTTTGGCACCTAAATCCTTCAGGACCAGTACAGCTGCTATGCAGAAAACACAGGCGTAGCAAATTATTTCTTAATCACAAATGTTATGGCTTTCATAAAAATAAAAAACATGAACAGGCCCTCTCTTTATCCTTATGATTTCTGATATCATCAGGATAGGCAAGGTCTCTTTAGCCTTTTCTTTCCCTGGCAATTCTTTTTACTCATGGGGTGACGAAATGGCCTCTTTGCTAGATAACCAGCCTCTTAAAACAACGTCTCACTCTCCTTCAGCTGGTAATAAGAAAAGAAATCACAGCTCTCCAAGGCATGTGGAAAATTCCAGCCCTGCTATCTCAAAAAGACTCCTGTAAAGAGCGTTTGTACAAAATACTTATTCATAGAAAATGGTGAGCTGTAACGGGTAAGGATTTTGCCAATGGACTTCTGAAAGATCTCTCATGGCAATATATTATCGATATATATATATTATATATATTTTATGGCTGAAAGATCATGGCTATATATTAGCATGAGCATCTAGGGTGGGTGGCTGCGCAAGCTTGGGTTTGATGGAAGTGGAAATGTAGGAAATTATTTCTCGTGTCTTCCTGCTTTTTAGCAGAAAAGAGTCAGGCACACGGTGGATGACCAAATTGGATTTCAGGGGTTTCATTTGTTTTGTTTCAGTTTTGATCCATTGAAGATTTCTTTGAGGTTTTTTTCTCAGTAGTAGGGGAGCTCTGGAAATAGCCGGCTTTACCTCCTTATCATTTTGTCCTTTGAAGAATCATAAGCAACAAAATTTTCACACTATGTTAAGAATCCTTTTGTGCAAATAGTGAAAAAATAAACTTATTGTGCTTTTTGTAAGTATTTAATCTCTTTGCTGTTTCATGCACTTGAAGGCAAAGTATTTGACAAAACAGCAGATGTCCTTATAGAGTATGTACTACTTTGATCTCACAGATATGCTTTTACAGTAATTTTAGGATAGTATCCAAATGCTTATTTAATTTCTGACCACTGTCTCCTTTATTAATCAAGAATTTGGGATGTCTGCATCCCATCTAATCTGATACAGAAATTCAGATGTAGTTTTCACATTAAACACATCCCGCTTTCATCACCCACCAAGTTTCCTGTCTTGGTTTTCATGTTAATAACCTGTTCCTCCCTGAGCACCTATAGTCTCAGCACTCCATGAGGAATATGTGGAATTGGTTGGATTGGACTTTTATTACCACCATTAGAAACTTTTCCTACAAAATTCAAATGACTTGTGAGTGTTTTTGTGATTTTTGACCATTTTGGTATGAGTTTTAGAACTCTCCTAAAAATGTCTCTCTTCTGACATCGGCATAACATTGATCCCTGGATACAGAGCTGAAATGAAATCTGTTTCTCTCCACTGCTTTGGAACTTCAGTACCTGCTTTTCCAGAAGAGGGTTGAATTAGAGAGATTAAGAGGTAGTTCTTGATTTTTTCTGTAGCCAGGAATCAGAAATGCTTTATGAAGATTCTCAGGTCTCCAACTGGCCCATTACGATGTCTTTTCTTTTTTCAGCTTGGAAAAAAGAAGAAGAAGTTCATGCCTTACCATTATCAGCATAAGTATTTCATCTGTGAGTATCCCCGCTTCCTTCCAGTGCTGTAGGAACCTCACCTACAAATCATGACTGTGTCTCCTCCCCAAAATAAAGGATCTAAAGCTCATCCCATTGAAGTGACAGCTTCAGGAAGCTTCCTTCACATTAAAGAAGGTTCAAGTGAGGAAGGATTGCCCCTTATGTCTCAGCGAGGATTATGTGATGTTAGGTACTAGCTAGGGGTGAGTCAAGGGTGAGGAAGAAAGGGATGGGAAAGAAATGAAGAAGTGGTGAGATGACGAGAGCAACCTGCTCTAGTGGGAGGTGTCCCTGCAGGGGATTGGCAGGGGGGTTGGAACTCGATGATCTTTAAGGTCCCTTCCAACTCTAACCATTCTATGATTCTAAGAGGAAGAGATTATGTGGACACATGAAAGTTAATGTAAATGGAAGACAGCAATTTCTCTTCCACTGGAAAGAAGAGTCTTTCTTCTTACAGAAGAATATTCTGTAAGATTTATGATGCAAGATTTTATAAACGTCTCTCTGTTTTCATTCTTCCCTTCAGTATTGGCCCCACTTGCTCTCGTGCCCTTCTTCCAGCTGTCTATATTCTACTTTGCAATCAAGAGGAAAAAGTGGTTGGTAAGCACTACTTGCACCGTCTAGAAGACTTTCAAGAAACGTCGCCACTCTGTGGCTATATTAACCTTCACCTCAGGGAATTGTGGGGTTTAAGATAGAAAAGGCCATTTCTAGGCTTGCTGCAGCAGGAATGTAGTCACAGGGTCCAGGCAAAATTATTTATAAGAGGCTTTTCAGCCTCTTAGCAGCTGAATAAAAGTTAACAGAGAACTATCAAACGTAGGCAAAGGTGATTACAGGGCTGTTTGCTGGTCCTTAATTGCTGATGGTAAAGTGTGTGCTGTGGGAGTAGTTCAGGGATACACTCAACTTAGGGCAGAATGATGGTGAGGAACTTACTCTTTGTAAACAAAAGATCAATAAATAAAAACATTTTTTATGCTGCAGTAAAGGGGAGAGGGGGGAGTGGAGAGAGTTCATCAACAAAGGCTTATTTCCATCTTTTTTTTTTCCTGTTGTTTTGTTTTGTCTGTTTTGTTTTTCTACAGGACTTGTTATTGGTTGTGTCTTTCAACATCCGAGTCTGTCTCATGTATATTCCTTTAATGGGATTTAACAATTTCATGGTATACTACTGGCTGTCCAGGTAACACACAGCATACCCGGAGTCCCCATGACTAATATTTCTAAACAGTATTAAGCTTCACTGAAAATAGATGAAAAAGTAGTCATACTCACTACAATTTGCTCAGAAATAACTAGTCAGCCAAGTCGAAACAGTATAACTTCAGGGTGGTAGTGGTGGCTGCTCAGGGACATCTGCGACTACAAATTGAGTTGTTCTCAAAGGAAACTCCAGAAGTTAGAAGGCAAAGGGGTGGAACAGAAAATCCTGAATTACATAAAAGTGCTCTGTTACTTAAGATGAGACTCAGGAAAAGTGTTTTAATGGTAAGTTTGGATGGCATTGGAGATATGATAAGTGTTTCTGTGTTTATCTGCCCAGGTACCTAGAGAGCACCTGGTTCATTTGGGTGTCACAGATGAATCACATTCCAATGGACATTGATTATGATAAGAACAAAGACTGGGTATCTACTCAGGTGAGAATCTCCTTTCTTCTGGAAAAGTGGGTCTGCAGTTCTGAATTATAGGACGATGACAACATTGTTCTTCTCTTAGCTTTATTTATTAATGTTAATAATTTATTAATGTTAATGAGGGTTGTCCTTGCTGTTTGTTAAATAGCCTTGCATTTCTGTAGCAGTCAAAACATTTTAAACTTCAGTTGGAAAATAGGACATCAAAATTAAAAAAAAATAACCACAACTATTTTTTCACTGAAAGTTTTTAACACATTTTTTCACAACACTGTTCCCTTCATATGATAAAAAAAAGTACTGATGTAACAGCAGTCAATCTCCTTTTTAGGCCAACTAAAGAGAAGCAAAGTGGGACTGGATACCTTTAATTTTTACCTTACAGGTTTACTGCAGATAAGATAAAACTGACAAAATTTAGGTCTGATAAAAACGAATATATAAATACAACTTTACTCACATCTATACTGCCTCCTACTGCAGTATAGTCCCACATAATGGGTTGTAAGCACTTTTTCCTTATATTAAGGGAAAAAGACTCAGCCTGGTATTCAGCTGACCAAATCTGGATGTCTGCATCTGAACACCTGCTACATTCATTGGAGAGAAAGAGCCATTTCTAGAGCATGATTCATCTTACTCTAAAATAGACATCTAAATCAGCTCAGATGAATGGCACCATGGTAAAATTTTCTGATTTTCTCCATTGACTCTAAAGTCATGAGCTCAGATGCAGTTTTCAAACTGAAGGTGTCTAAATTAGGTGAGATGAAGTCCATGTGCACAAAAGTTTGCCCTCATACTTTTGCATCTGACTCCACTTGTACTAGTTGGAGGAAAACCAGAAGAATGTTTTTTGTTTCTTTATTGGGCATCTTTTCTTTCCATCCAAGTGCAAGATGTGAGGAGAACCTCAAAAGAATCACAGCTGGCATGGTGTGCAAGGCAGTGAAGAAGCTTTTCTGTCTGAGCGAAGAGCTAGCTAAAGTCATGTATTTCAACAACCTATTTCAATCTAGACTTTGTTTAATTCTTCAGAGCATTGATGGCTATAATCCCTGATGCTAGGCTACCTTTTATGCTAGGTGAGGGTGGGTAATGATTTCTGGGGTTGAATTATAAGACTTCCAGAAAAATAAAAGCTAAATCATGTATTTCTTTGGCCTTTTTTTCCTCCCAGCTCCATGCAACATGCAATGTGAACCAATCCTTGTTCAATGACTGGTTCACCGGGCACTTGAACTTCCAAATTGAGCACCAGTGAGTATGACTATGGGGAGAAGAGTGGGAATAATATGAGTCACTTAAAAGTGAGAAAGGCCGTGTAGTCTCATATGAAACCATCTCAGGAGACACTTTGCTCTCCTTTTGGGGAAGGGCAGGGAAATATTTTGAACAGAGGGAACAGAAAGTGGTGCAAGCAAAGTCTTAGAATAACTCTCTTGCTCTCAATTCTCCAGCCTTTTCCCCACAATGCCTCGACACAACTACTGGAAGGCAGCTCCTCTGGTGAAAGCCCTCTGTGATAAGCACGGCATTGAGTATAAGAGCAAGACTTTACTGACAGCCTTTGTAGATATCTTGCAGTAAGTATCAATTAACAGACAGTTTTGCACTGCGGTAGCATGCAAGGGAGGGACAGAGGCAACCATTTCGAGTCAATATCCATGGAGAAATCAAACCTAGAGTTTATTTAAGTTTTTCTAAAAGCACTTTCATTTTCAAAAATTTTCAAAATTTCAACGATGGCTTTTTCTATTCTTTAAATCCTCTCAGCTCATTCCTTGTAGTCAGGCTTCGTTATGAGATGTCCATGCATTTTTTTAATCCATTTTTTCCATTTACTTCTTTTTACATCTAAATTACAGTTTGCTTCCCATGAAGTTGAATATTGTCTCCCCATAAGTGATTTTTCACTTTCTGTTCTTGCAGTTCACTGAAGGATTCTGGGGAGCACTGGCTTGAAGCGTATCTGCATGGATAGAAACTGGCAAGTCTCAAATGGAACCTCTTCACCAGACAATGGCTGCAAAGAGTCAGCACAGACCATCAGTGTGTGTGTGTCTTCTGGTATAGAAACGTGGGAGGTGGTCAAAGCTAATTTCAGTAAGAATGGGTGGGAAAATGGGTTAAAGATATGTTTTTTTCTTATTCCCAGCCATGAACCTCTCTTTTTCCTGCTCTCAAACTCAGCATTTAGAGCCATGAGGAACTGGGCCTTCAAAACAGGAAGAAGTAGCTCTTGCTCAATCTTGAATCAGCTTGATTGGTTTACTTCATTGGAGGTGCCAGCTCATTGCTTATGGAAAAAGTTTGAAAGAAAATTCTCCATAGAGTCATAGAATGATAGAATGGTTTGGATTGGAAGGGACCTTTGAAGATCATCTCGTCCAAACCCCTGCTCAAAGCCCCATCCATCCTGGCCTTGAACACTTCCAGAGATGTGGCATCCACGACTTCTCTCAACAACCTGTGCCAGAGTCTCACCACCCTCACAGTCAAGAATTTCTTCCTTATATCTCACCTAAATCTACTCTCTTCTGTTTAAAACCATTGGCCCCTGTCCTATCGCTACAATCCCTTGATAAAAGTCTCTCTCCATCTTTCTTATAAGCCCTCTTTCAGTATTGAAAGGTCACGGTAAGGTCTCCTTCTTAGTATTTTTGCCTCAGTGGATTGTTGAAAATGGATAGGACAGAGCAAACTGCAGGAAGTCAAGACATATAAGGTCAGGGGGGATCTTTAGGGTATATTCTAGAATAGATAAAATAAGAACAAGATGGCCTGGGATATGTCCCCACCGTTATTGATCCTATGTACAGGACTTGTTCTAACTACTTAGGTGCCGTTACTAGTACTGTTCATGGATGGCATAGGGAGGCAGATAACTAGATGCTAAGTTTTACACCTGTAATAGCTGGTTTGAATACAGTCCAGAGAATCTGTATGTCATGTACTATTTGTATACATAAATACATGTATATATTTTAATTTTCTGGGGACTGTGCTGTCTGATTAACTTTCTGATGCAGACCAGCTTTGAATAAGACTGATGGAGTAGGTCCAGATTGCAAGGGTATTTAGGGTACACTTGCTTTTATTGAGTTCTCTATGTATTATTTTTAATCTAAATTCTTACTTCCTGGTGATTCCAAGGACCTGTTGGCACCTACATTGGTTATTAGGCAACTAAGTACTCTTGTGGTTCTGTTCCTCTATCCAGAAAAGGAATTAAATCATACCTAATCTGCCATCCCGTGCAGGCCTCTTTGGGTCTTGCAAACTTTTCTTCTCTTTCGGCACCCCCAGGAACCAGCTCCTTTCCTGGAACTCTCTCTTACCAGTTTTGTACCTGGTACTTACCTTTTTGGCCCCAGGAAGGACCTAGCCTCTCCCTGCTTGTAGTCAAGGACAGCTTCTGCTAGTGGAAAGTGTAATGACCATCTGTGTAGAGGCACAGTAGCTCTCCATGACCACCAGAATTCTTCTATTGGTCTTTGAGAGAGCCAACAAAGTGAAGAAACTCAGAGTGGGCCTATAATAGAATATCTTCACTGAAGGTGCTTTAAACCTTATGGGAAAGGTAAATTGTAAATGAGGAGAGATGGGCATCAAAAAATAGACAAAAGAAATAGAGGATGTATGGAAGAACAAGGCGATACATAGGTATTAATTAATAGCAGGGGAAAAAAAGCTGAGTGGTGATAATATGGTTATTCGGAAAAGCTAGAATAGAGGAAAAATAGAGGAAAAAAATTATAAAAATATCAATAAAGCTCCTCTTCATGATTTTTAGATTGAAAGTCAATTCCTGTTTCAGAAGAGTGTATGACCTCTGGTTAATCTTGCTGATTTTGCAAAGGAATGATGATTCAATGATGACATTTTCTAATATAATTTGTAGCTAATATACTCCATTATGAGGCAGTTGAGCCATACTGGCAAAACCTGTATTGTACTGTATTTCGCCGAGCTGACCTAAGACCATAAAGGTAGCCTGTAATGGCCAATAAGTTGAAAATTTGCACATAAGAGCAAAGACCATGTGGAAGAAAAGTGGTTCTTCTCTGCTGTTCACATCCAGAAGTCTATGCCCCAGCTTTAGGTGGAAAAACCACCCAAAGGAGAAAAACATGAAAGATCTGGAAGCGAGATAACACTGTGAACAGTGTGACCCACCTGCAACCTGCTGATGAGCAACTTAGATGCATTACAAGCTACAGACAACAACAGCCTTCCTCTAGGTGACAAAGAACACCAAGCCCGACACATAAAAGCAGACGGAGTTTGGACTTTTCATTTTTTGCCTTTTGTTTTTTAAGAACATCTTCATTTATTCTTTTTATTTATATTTTTTGTGTGTTTGTGCAGGTATTAATAACACGGTTCTGCGTATTTCCAAATAATAGCTGACAGATGCATTGAAAAGGATCCTGATTAAAAAAAGTAGTTATTCAAAAACTGCTTTGAATGCAGTTTGAAAATCTCTTCTAACTAGTACCCAGAACAATTCTGTGTTCCCAAATCCAAGGTTGGTTAGAATGGTGAGATCCACAATTATGTGGAACAGTAGTAACATTTTATAAGTATTTAAGGGATAGCACTGTCTTAAGATGAACGCAGGGATTTCACTGAATGCTCTATTTTGTAGTACCTGAAGACATTTTAAAATGGATGTCTTGGTGAGGGTAATATAAATATTAAGGATTCCTACCTTTTTCTGCTGGTGAGACTTGAAAGCTGTACTGATTAGATCCTAAGTCCCACCGAAATCCTTTAAATACAAGACTGACACAAAATGGTACTTTCTGATGTCAGTGTCACAAATCAAACTGATTATTTCTTGCCCTTAGGTAGCATTCTACTCATGTGAAAGTAGTAATTTATTGAGTCTGTCTTTTTGAAACCTCATTTTAATTAAAATGTTTCTGTTTCTTTAATTGATTCAAAAGTCTGCTCTGTGTGAATATTAATTTATTTCTTTATCTGTTTCATAAAGGTTATTAATGATTCAGCTGATTTATCTTTGTCAAATTCTAACACGGTTCACAAACTGAAAGGGGTCAGGGTGGGAAGTTGTCAAGCCGCTTCGTTCCGCATTTGCAGTAACACTGAGGTCTCTCACAGTCTGATCTTAATGAGTAATAATTGGAAATTGCCCCAGCTCTAATGCTAGTGTAGACGGAGAATAAGTGTGCTCAGTGAGAGCTTGTTCAACAGAAACCGTACATGGCAGAGACTAAGAAGATTGAAATACGGGTTTTGCGCTTAAACAGTCTTCTGGAGACTGTCATCCTATTCATCATGTTTTCCTGTAATGTTCCCTGGAAGACAACATATGGAATCTGGAATACCTGGAGGAAACAAGGAAACGAGGGAAAGAGTTTGCAGGATCCTGCCTGCAGGAAATAATTTGCAGAATCACAGAATAATTTGCAGAATCCCAGAATAATTTGCAGAATCCTGTTGTACTACACGACTCTAGTATTCTCCTTTCACTTCTCAGCTTTTCTCTCACTCTCCTCTTGGATAATTTTAATCATTGCCTCCTTTAACTCTTTTCCAAATGGGTTTCCATCAACCTTTTCCCCACCTTCAACTCATGGATATTTCCTATCTCCTCATGATCAGACAGACTCAAGGCTTTCTACCCTGTAGGTTCTCTGAAAGATTTGAAGGATTCTGACTTGGTGGCAGTTTGTATGGATAAGTCATGTCAAGGAACCGGCAGCAAATAGACTTTCACAGGAAAAATAGAGTACAGAGCTTTGGGGATAAGGACAAGTTTAGTTTAACAAAGCTTCTTTCAAGACGAAGGGAGGCATATATGGTTATGTCCCCTCTCCTAAATCTGTGTCTTCGCTTTTGTTCTTCCCTGAGGCTCTAGATTTTGGGGTGCAATTGGGTAAGATGGTTCGGGTGGAAGCTGGCTGAAAGAATTTAGAAATGGAAAGAACAATTCCCTTTTCTACTGATGTCTTGCTCTGTGTGGCAGGATTCTCCCTCCTCCCACCAAAGGGAGAACCCCTATAAAGCCCCTATAGGACTTGATTCTTCTTCCCACTCACCCCTGCAAAAAATCGCTGTAGCTCTTCAGTGTTATTGCGTAAACTCTTAAACAATTGATTGGTGGCCAACTCGTTTGTCGCTTGACATGAAGGAAATTACAATGTATATATATAATGCATATCCATTAAGAGACAGTCAATCAGAAATAGAAGCAATACCTACAATGCAGTCTGATGACACAGGTGGCTATATTCCAGTTTACCACCTAAAATGCCTTGTCTTCAGGTGTTGCCTTCGGCTGGCTCGGTAGGTGTGTTCTGCTATTACTCTAACGCTCTTTAAATGCTGAGCTGTGCTCCTGTGCGTGTACAGAACTGCCTCGGTCTGAGCAATTTTCATCTTATCACCCACCTAAGGGTGGGGCACATTCGATTTTCCTGTCTGCCATATCCCCTGGGGGGTCTGATCCCATAGGCGTGCTCAGAACACGCTTAACATATTGGCAGGGCTGCGCTTTTCAGAGACCGTTGATGTTTGTTTTCTTTCTAAAATGGGGCTGGAAGAGGTGATCCTCCACTTTTTCATAAGAGGGTGGTTATGCAGTCGTTATGGCAGTATAATTGCCTTGGTTCGGTTCTCTCCCTAGTAAAAGTGACTCAAAGCCATAACGCCCACGTATGGACTGGGTGGTGACGTGTTCCCCTCTCCTTGGAAGGTGTACCAGAGTGCAACAGAAAGAATTCAAGACTGGCAGAACTGGCCTCTCGTTTATGGCATTTCTTGTCTGGTTCTCAGAATATTTCTTGGGCAGGCATTTGATGTCCATTTTAGATGCTTTTTACACTTTAGGTTCAATGGCTACTGATTATTCCAAGACCTTTTTTCCATCCTTTGCGATCACATTCATAAGAGCAATAAGGTATTTTAGGTAATCTCAGCCCTTAAGTCGTACTTCCAAGCCTGTCCATGCTCAAACTCCACAAGGGACTAGAAAACGTTGTGCCAGGACCGAGTCAGTTGTTCAAATGTTGTTTTTTGGTATCCTTTTTGAGGAAACTGCGATCAAGGGAGATGCCCTGTGCACACACAGGGTCTGAGATGCACCGTGATGGGGCTCTGGCAATTTAAAATCATGATAGTGCCTCTCCTGTCCCCCTTTCTGTACTCATTACTGCCACCTAGAATAAAACGGCAACGTGCCTTGAATACTAGAGGATGAATAGATGTGAGCAGAAGCTCAGGATAAACTTGGAGTGAGAATCGGAGAGATTACTGGAGAGCCTACAGAAGCTTGTGCAGTGGTATGAAGTGGTAACTTGTATAATGCTGTTGTAAGAGCTGGTTGGAAGCATCTGTTACGGTATGTGGTGTCTTCTGTTACCCAGCTACAAGTTAGACTTTGCAGGTACAAGTTAGAGTCTGAATGGAGCCAACGTGCTAGTTCCTCGGTTCTCAGCAATGTGTTTGGTGCTGAACATGCTAACTTTGCCTTGCAGCATCTTCAGGAGCCAGTAACGGGCTCTTTGATGAACTTTTGAGTTGAAGTGGTCATCTGGACACAGGGGAATAAAGTGGGGAAGAGGCCAGTGTGGTGAGCCTACATTAACATGATACGTCATGCAACGTAGGCATTCCTTTAGGACTGGCAGTGCTATTGTATTGAAAACATATATAGGGGTGTTGCCAAATGCACTTCCATGACAACAGTGTAATCGCTGAGCTTAATGTATGTAACTACAATAAGAACTAAAGATAAAGTCTGATATGCTCTCTTTAAGATGTGTAAGTGCAGGTAGCTTTTATTTCCTCAGCACTTTAATGTGAACTTAGGAAATAATCGAAATAGCGATAAAATGGAAATAGCTCTTGCAAATGAAAACCTACTTTCACCACTGGGATTTTGCATGTCAAAGAAACCAAGAAATATTGCCAAAATAAAGGCGAAAAAAAGAGTCAGTACTTGCTTTTCAGAAGCTGCCTCTATGCTTGAGTTCTCTGCTTTTCATACCAAGAAATACTCAGCTTGCAAAACCCTGCTCGGGAGGGAGAAATAATCAGACATGATCTTTCCTTATGATTGAACCAAAAAAGGTACTGATCTACGGCAGTATTTGGGCCTTTATAAAGTCCAACCCCAGCTGCCCCTGCTCCAAAGTGGGTTTTTTCAGAGAAACCAAGTAGGATTATTACGAGGATAAGATGATGGATAGACACATTCTTTCAGAATTCTGCCAGTAATACAGTAATAACTACAGTATAATACAGTAATAACTACAACACAGGTAAAAGCTGGCAATTTGATAAGAAATCATGAAGCAATTCCTAACAAGTAAGAGTTTGTTCCGTATTTTTAGACTCAGGTTGATCAACAGAACATTTCCAGCTGGGAGCCAGCCTAATGAACTTCTGCTGCTTCCAGTTAGACACAGAATGTTTCTCAGTGTAATTACCTTCTCCTCCGTGGACTGGAGATTTCCATTGTGGCAGTTTTGTATCAGAATCTGAATTATATCACTCTGCTTTAAGTTTTCTTCTTTGATGAGTTGCGAAGATGTCCCACATTTGGACCCTTGGTCACTTAAGGGTATTTATAGCTTATCAGAAAGATGATGTGTCTGTTATGGCTGAGGATACACGAGGAAAAATGAGAATCAAGTGAAATAATCTTGATTCATTTGACTGGCCACTAAACCGAACCTAGTACACATGCTCAGAAAAAAATCATTCTCCCCTGAAGGACCCACATTCCTTCTTGGAAGTAACAATTAACATTTGAAAACACATATACATATGTGCGAAAATACATTTTCTTGGGATGGCTTAGGTTCCTAGAGGATCTAGTTCTCTCCCTGTTGACTGCCCTATCCTTAAATATATTTACCACTCAAGTAATACCCTATCTGTATATTTTATCAGCAGTGCCGTTATACTTGGCATAAGCAAATATGCTCATATATGAGCTTTTGTTTTTGTGATCTGTTGAAGCATTCGAAAATGTTTCCAATATGTTGGAAACATTCCAGCGGAAACAAGCACAGTGATCCATACTATCTTTTTGTGCCAATTAATCAGGTTTAGTGACTCAAGGGTGATGACACAAGGGTGTCCACTAGAGCTGTTATTCTCATCTAGGATGGGTTCGAAGAGATTCAGTCTACGTGTATTATGGAAATAAAAATAAGGGCATTTTTTTAGAGCACTATTCCTTTTCTTTTGTATTTTTTTTTATTGCGTATAATACCTTTAGAATCTCCAGCATCAGCCAGCAGTGTGAATTTTATAATAATATATATAGAATATCAAGTTTTATAAGCCTAGTTTCCTATGGCAGCCTTCCCTGTACGGTGACTGCTGGTTGTTGGGTTCTCTCACACTTAGGATCGTGTTTACCGCTCTGTATCAAACTGGACAGGAGAATAGCAGCATCGACAATTGCTGTCTTAAAAAGTGTGTGAGAAGTGCCGGTTGAGCACAAAAGAGACGTGTGAATCCTTGTGTGAGGAAAAGCAGCAACAGGAACTTTGTTTCTTAGGGATTGTGGTGTCAGAGGGTCGCTCAGATGGATTCCGTAAGTGCCCATTTTGTGACAGCAGTGTCACTCTCCTTTGGTTTCAGTATCTAGCATAAAATATGGTATGTAATTTCAGAATCGTCTATTTATCACTGAACAATTCTTGTGCCAAAGGAATGGTGTGCTGATACACACAGCCTTATACCAGCACAGTACAGAGAACGTTGAGTAAGAGCAAGCTAATTATGCAAATAAAGCCTATATACTCTGCAAGAATTGCCGCATACAGAAATCTACAGGAGCTTAATTTTCGTTCTGACTCATAATTCCATTTTTGTGAACAGAACTGTGCATGGCAGTTGCAGACCGAATGGTAAGTAACTGGGGTTTGCTTACATGGGCATGTCCACCCATTTACAACCTCTTACACCAGTGTCACACAGACTGGTTAAAGCTTCAATTACCTGCGTCTACGGAGCCGCCTGGAACAACAAATAGGTGTGAGGCGGCATAAGAGAGCCCGTGTTAGATCAGAGCAATATTCCAGCCAGCCCAGTGTCCAAAAAGTAGATGCCTGAAGAAGGATATAAAGCATATTCAATACGGTTTAATTCCAATGTCTATTTTATTATCGTGTATGCACTGAACACGCAGTGACTTATCCCGTGTGGGAAGGAAAATAATAGCAGCTCTGGCCACTGAGACTGTTCAGTTTAAATCACTGGCAGTGATTTAAAGGGTAGCTCTTCTCAGGAATTACTCATTCCACTCCCACTGACCTACTAGGACCTTTGAGATACCACCCTCATACTAGATGTCCCAAGTATTAGTCTAACTTTCCTCTATACCTCTTGAATTATGAAATAGCCTAAGACACTTTGGCCTGTTGCAATAGAAGTGGATTTACCAGACTGCACCTCCTCATGAAGCTGAAAAAAAAGATTTGTCTTCACTTTTTAACGTTTGTTGAAGTGGACAGTAGAGCTACACACCCCATGAGAAAAAAAGACCACAAACAACCCAGAAATAATAGATGTGAAAAAATCATCACTGCTTTGTTTCTGTGTGATTTTTCCTTCCCACATATTCAGAGAATGCACGCTCTCAGCTATAACTCACAGTAGGAGCTTATGTAAAAATAGAGAGCTGTGCCATTAAAGAAACTGTTTCAGACTAAGATTCCCTGTAGTATTCCTGTCGTGTCAGGGTGAGCAGAGTCAACCAAATCTGGAGCGTTGTATCTTGCTTTCTATCAGGGCCTGCCGGGATTTCTGATGCGCTGTTTCAACACACCATTATGAAGCTCCAGTTTGCTGAATCAGAAAGGCTTTTATACCTCGGCCATGTACATGAATGAGCAAAGAAAAGCAGGCATGTACTGCCCATAGAAATACTCATTATATTGGCTTTAAATGTCAGCTGTGGGACATGAGCTATAAGTTTGATATTGCAGCATACCAAATTTGCTCAACGTATAGGATGATGTTGTAAGCTGTGGGTGTGTGAAAATGAAAGAGAGGTTCTCAGGGTACTTTTTAATCCTTTCTTATTATCTCGCTTCTTCTTTTGATGGCCCTTACCAACTTTTAAATAAAAAAATACCTTCAGTGAGAAGCTGCGACGTGCTGACAGCCAGTGGGATAAAACTCGGCCTTCAATCACCATGTATAATTCTGTGAAGACTGTAAAACATTGGTGTCAACCACGCCACCCAGCTTGGTGTCACCTGCAGATTTGCCGAGAGTACACTCGATCCCACCGTCATGTTGTTGATGAAGATATTGAGCAGTACTGGTCCCAGTACGGAACCCTGAGGGATACCGCTCATCGCTGATCTCCATCCGGACATTGAGCCGTTGACCACTACTCTCTGGAGTGGTGATCCAGTGGTCTGGATGCAACCATCCAACCAATTCCTTATCTACTGAATAGTCCATCCAGCAAATCCGTCTCCAATTTAGAGAAAAGGATGCTGTGGGGGGCGATATCAAAGGCCTTTACAGAAGTCCGGAGAGATGACATCTGTAGCTCTCCCCTTGTCCACTGATGTGGTCACTCCATCATGATTTACTCATCCCTCACTTGCCAGCCTTATACATCACAAATTATTTAATATTTTTTGTTTACCACTTATAGAAAAAAAGCTATTATTGACACAAGCAAGACAAAAAACTTCAAAAAGGCAGCCTGCATTCTTGTAAAAAAAAAAAAAAAAATTCATATGTGTAGCTTCTTTCACAGCTTTCTTAACACAAGGTTGGTTCGGTGGTTTTGCAACAGCATGGGTTGTCCCACTATTTGCCTGCTGGCAGGTTTAAACTCGCAGCAGTCATGTTCATTCTGATTAATTAATTGTGCCTTACATTTGTTTTAGATTGAAAAAATAAAACGAAATGTTAAAAGCTTCCCGTTGAAGTTTGATTTATGCTCCTGCTTTTTATTCCTTTGAAGTATGTGGAAAGCCTCCACTTTCATTTGGTGGTCTCTAACGTACGTTGGGTGAAGGATGAAAGAGGAGGGGAAGGTATGTTGACCAAGAGGGTGCAAGTCCAGCATGGACCCTCACAAGTGCTGCATGAAGTTTGCATTTTATAGCAATATCTGTAAGTTGTTAACCTAAACCATGTGTGTGAATTTTATTTACTGTGCAGGAAGACTTGTAAGCAGGGTTGTATGCAAGTCAGTAGTCCACAGCAATTATTTACTGTCTAATGCACACAGCAAATGGCTGGGATCAGAGTGGTGTTGGAAAAGGGACCTTCTGTTGCCTCTCTCTGTTTTTAGCCAAAACTCTGCAGTATTTCCTCCCCAAGTTGTCCTTCTTTGCTAGATTTCTCCTGCAACAAACTACTGAGGTTGAGAGCCAGGCCCAAGCGCCGCTTTCTGTTTTTCACAGACTTTGTGAGCAGGTAAGAAGGAGCGGTTGGAGCTTGAAGGTAAGCCACTTCTAATTAGAAGCAGTATGTAGTTTTTATCCAGGAGATGTGAAAGCAGTGGGCTGGTAGCACATCCTGACTTCTGTGCTCTCTGGCATGAGATGAAATTTAGCAGCGCATAACAACATAGTGGAAAAAATACTGAGGAAACTTTTCCCTGACTCAAATAATATGTTCTTTGGACTGTGATTTACAGTTTGACCATCCCTCTAAAGCGTGTCCTCTCCCATGAACCAAGAGACTTGATCCATTTCATGTTTCATGAAAAATCTTAACTCCTTTTTGTTCCTTTAATCCTTTTAATTCTCTGTGTCATGGGCATGAGTTCCTCTTTTTGACTACTTATATTTTAAAAATATTTGGTGAGTAAAGGCACTGTGTTTTATTTTTAACTAACGTCCCCTTTTTTTTTCCTGTATGGACTGTTAATTTGCACCTTGCTGCCCTTACCAGTTCAAAATCTGAATATCCCTAGACAGTTTCACTGTAGTTGTAAATAGGACCTGTGTAAGTTATCTTGCCACCTTCATCTCTTGCTAATAACAACTTGTGAAGGGATTTACCTCTGGGCTACTATCTCCAGTTTTGTTACTCCTGGTATTTTGCCAGTCTTTCTTCCCACTGTAAGTTGATTTGGTGTAAATACTGGTAGAGTATCAAGTATAATGCCTGGATTGAGGCAGTTGGACCGTTTCTGTGCGAGCTGTCCTTCTCTAAAAGAGTATATTGTTATTTCTCACCACAAGTCCAGCCAGTGTCTTATGTGCAGCAGAGGAGAAGAGATCCCAGACAATTTATTGCAAATTTATTGAAAGTATGCCAACAGCAACAGAGATAAGGCAACAAGTCTTAGTTGGCTCTTCCAGGGAGCTGTGCAAGAGCCCTGTTCCCTAGCCTTGTATTGTGAAGCCTTTCAGGCCTCGATCAGCATCAATTACAGTCCTTTTATGTTGCCCTCTTCATTCTATCGCTTCTTCTCCACTCACCCACTTGTTGAAGCAAGAGAGAGAGAGAAACCCAGGTTTGGTTCTACATGCCAGGGCGGTTTCTCCTTTCTCACCAGCGTTCTCCTTGAGGGTTTGTTTCCCTCGGTCATGCTTCCTAAGTCTGTATTGTCACAACCTTTCTGCGTCCACCCCAGGGATCCTGTTATCTCCTTTTCTCTCTGTGCCTGTCCAACACCATTCCTACCTAGTGCCCTCCAGCTCCAGTCCTCCTTCTAGCCCTGCATGAAGGGCAGGGCATGACTGGAGGGCACTTGACCCTGGCATGGACCGATTGCCCAGTGCCAGCGTGGCTGGGGCTGGTCATGGCAATAAAAGCTTGCCTTCCATTTTTTTCTTAATGAAAGTGTGACTTTGGAAAAAAATCTGTGGAATATAACTTCCTTTGCTGCTGCTTCGTTAGAACTGCAGCTCTTGTGGAGCAGGAGATTCCTGGAAAAGGAATAAGCAAGCTTTAAAATATTACTTCAGATATCAAAAGCAAGGCCGAGGCATTGCTGCCTTGTTTATACAGACTATTTTATTGCCTTCCATGAGTGTGTTGTCACTGTTTAGTTGCGTGAACCAGGGTGTGTCTTGCATTCTTCTTGCTGTGGTGTCTGAATCTGCTGACAGCGATATAATTCCTCTCATCTCTACAAAAAAAAAAAAGCCTGTTAACATGTTTCCCACTGGTAGAGTTACCCTGGAGACAGGGCAAGGTTGCATGGGTTTTAAATAAAATTTATGGCAAGGCAATTAGGGGTTGTCTCTAAGCATAGAATGGTTTGGATTGGAAGGGACCTTTAAAGGTGATCTAGTACAACCCATCTGCCATGGGCAGGGAAATTTTTCACTAGATCAGGTTGCTCAAAGCCCCGTCCAACCTGACCTTGAACATTTCCAATGACGGGGCATCCAGAAGACTCTTAACTCATTTTTGTGCCCAGACTACAGGCTTTGGTTTGTTAATATGAGGGTTTAAATGTCAGAACTCTACAGACAAAGAGAAAAAATTAAGCAGTGATTAGAAGCTTGTGTAATGCCACAACAGCAGTATCTGATCATCCCACATGTCTTTTTCATGTATTGATCTTCATAATCCTTTTAGGAGCTGGGAAAGTGCCATATCCATTACAGGGAGAGAAGTCTCAACACCTGCCTCTAAATGGTTTGTGTGTGCAATGAGAAATCTTTTTTTATAAGAAGACTGTGACGGAGAAGGTAACTAAGTCCAAATTTCTTGCATCACTGGACTCTTTGAGAAAACAAATGGCCGTATAGATGTGCCTACTAATACAAAGGGGAAAGATTCAGATATACAAAAGATGAGAAAGAAATGCAAAATGGCAAGTTAAAAGCAGGTTGGAGACCTTTGAGCATGAGTGTTTGCACTAGAAAGAGAAGTGAGCTCAATCTCTTCTTACCTGGCTCTATCTTAGTTTTGGGTCTCAGTACCATGCAGTACTTCTATCATCTATTTTCTCTGTATGCATTTCAGCATCCTTTCACAACATTTCATTGTGATATTAACGTTGATGAAAAAGTACACGAACTTGGTGCTAACTGGTGAGCTGGCACCTGATAAGCCCAGTGCTGAGCCCCCAAAAATTCTGCCTTTGTCTTAATGAGAACTTGCGTGGTGGGACTGCCAGGAGGACAATAGGACCCCCTTCTATTTACTGGCATTGGATCTTCCCATTTACATTGCCCTATAGCTTGGGCTCACTCTCCACTGAACTCATCTCCAAGCTGGACTTGTCCTTGGGGTCATTGCACAATGGTTTTAGCATCACCCCCACCTGGAACTGGGAGCAAAACCTGCCTTTCCAGGAGTTGTCTAGCTCATGTTCCTACCAAAGCCAACTAGTAGCCGTGGCAATGTGCTCCCCCCAGTGGCAAACACGTCAAAATGAAGAAGAAATGCATGCCAGGCTCCTACTTTGTTTTCTAAGACCAAAAAGGCAGTCCTTAGTTATAGAAAAATGAGGTCAGGGTGCTTAGTAATTTCAACCCAGTTGTCCATGTGATCTCAGTTTCTTTGTAGAGATAAGGATTTAACGTGTGCCTGGCAAAAGGCTGCTCTCAGATTTTCAGGTGTAAATTCTCAGGCCCTTCTTTGAGGACACTATTTCTAGACAATATGGAGACATGGTTTTCAATGTGAAAGTATCATAATTTGGAGAGCACTCCTTGGCTACCGGGTGCATTTTACCTCCATTCCAGAGTCAGTTTATAATTGATTGATGTTGGGAGGAAGAAGGCTAGTGCAGGGACATCTTCAACTAAATCAGGTTGCTCAGAGACCCATCCAACCTGACCTTGAATGTTTCCAGGGATGGGGCATCTACCACCTCATAACCTCATAATCATAAAGGTCATCTCTTTCTCCGTTCTTTTTCTAAGAAAATGTCAACTATGTCAGGGCCTTGAGTAGACTAATAGATCTTAAAGACCCTGACCAGCCTCACCTGGGACCCACACCCTGACCAGGACCCCACATAAGCACAGATCTGCGTCCCTCCATGGGCTCAGCAAGGCCTGGCCATAGACCCCATTGACCCTGATGCGTGGACCTATTTTATCACCACAAGCTTTTTCCTGTTTATTGGGACTTAGTTGAGCCTGGCTGCAATCCCAGGCCTGCCCTGCCCAGCTCTCAGGTACTGTGGGACAGGCCCCAGCTGACATGGCCCTGCCGCCTGTGGCCACCCCACTCTCCATCTTGTGACGAGCTGCCCACCTTGGCTTCATCCTGACAGACTACTCCTGGTCTGCAGCTGTAGCTTGCACCTCGAGTGTCATCTAGGTCTTTCTGTGACTAGACAAAGAAGCTTCCCAGAGCATTTTCGGACTTCTGAACTTCTGTGTCCTGCTCATTTCACATAGAATAACAGAGTATCTTGAGTTGCAAGGGACCCATAAAGGTCATCGAGACCCACTCCCTGCTCCTCACAGGACTACCTAAAACTAAACCACACAAATAAGAGCATCGTCCAGATGCTCCTAGAAATCTGGCAGGCTTGGTGCCCTGATCTCTTTACTTGTTGAAGTGCTAGAAGAGGTGGAAGGTCCTGGCATGATATCCACAGGAGGATATTTATTTGCAGTTCGAATAGTTCAGAGGTATAACCTCTCTCAAGGAGAAAAAAAGGATAAGATTAGGAAAAATAATCCAAGTTTGCCTCCTTGTGGTACTGTCCCACTGCTACACCTAGAAATGGACTGGTTTTTGCTTTCCTTTGTATGAATTCCTCCCTGTTTGCTGCTGAAACAGGGACAGATGTGTTCATAACAGATTGCTTAGAGCATCCCCGGCCTTTCAGCACTTCAATTGTGATTTTTGGAGAACCTTAATGCCAGCCAGCATTGTTCAGCCAGGACAAGGACAGAATGCAGTTTTGCCTGATAATATCAGATACTACAATGCAGTGCTCCTGCACTGAAGTCCTATGTGCTGAACACAGAAATGTTATCGAGAGAAGTGTAATGACGACATAAAAAAATTATTATCTTTCTCCTGAATTGCTACTATTATCATTTGTACTAGGTGCTTCTGAAAATGAAAAGGTGGTGCACTCTTCTGTGGGTAAAAGAACCCAAATTGTCTTCAGCAAGAGGGTCTGGTACTGCTTGAGAGAGAGCAGGAAGCCAACAAACATTACATATATAGCTAAAAAAAAGGACAGACAGGGAAATATAAGGAATTACAGGGAAAGGTTAAGGGCTTATCTCCTTAAGCAGCCAGCTCCTGTGGATGGAAAGGAACCTCGTCCTCTGGAAGTTTTATGAAAAATCTTATGCCCAGGGAGGACTGGAACAACGTTCTTTGAGATTGGTGGACTCATTCACCAGCTTGTTTACCAGGTATCCCTGATCTTTGGTGTCTTTTCAGCAATAAACAAAACTGTGCACAACCAAAAGTAAAAGCCACACCAGGCTACAGACTTTTAAAAATTATTTTTGAATTACACCATCTTATCACTCTTCTTTGGCAGTAAGGAACTTTGCAGTCAACAGCTGTAATAAACTCTTGTAAATGAACAACAGAAAGATCTTGGGCAGCCTCTGATTCCCAGACTAAGGAAGTGCAGACTACAGAAAGCCAAATTCTATGTTTTTTGTTTGGAAAGCATGATTGTCAGAAAGCCATAAAGAAAACATTCTTTCAGAATTTTGCTAAAAGCCTTTGATTAAAAACACTGACAGATGTCTTTCCCCAGGGCGATGGAGAAGTTACAAACCCCACAGTGGTGAGTGGGTAAACCACAGGCTGGGTATGGTGCTAGCTGTGGCCACTCAAAAATACTCGTTTGTAAGTAGCTCTTAAAAGAGAGAAAAGATGAAAGATGAAGAAAACCACATTGTTTGTGGGTTAATTGGTAAAAGCAGCATCCTTTGAATCCAGGACTACATGGAACTTAGAGTTCACAACTTTAAGCACAAAGCTGTATATTTAGAGCAGCCCTTCCAACACTTGTACAAGGACAGTAGTCCACATGGAAACGCAACGGTGTGAAGTTCGTAATAGTGCCTTGCTGCAGTTTTCCCCCTCTCTGTTGTGACTGCTCTGCGTCTTGTTCTTTGAATGAGTTTGACTCACATGTTTTTCTGACAAATCGTGAGGGTTTGTTCATAAACTCAGCTTGGCGGACACTTGCCTACATACCTTACTTGCCTGCAAGCCTAAACAAGGCAGTTCAGCATTCTCACCTCACATGTAATTAGTGTTGCTCTTCACCACGGTGTGGAGAAAGGAGCAAGCAACAAGCATATTTCTCTAGCACCTTCTTTTTGACATAGTTTTGGATACTCTAAGGAGTTTGCTAGTGTCCTGGAGGACACAGGTCAACTTTGAGGAAACCATCTTGGTAACCACAGAAGGTGTTTTTTGCTATCAGCTTATGGTGTCTTATTTTCTGAGGGGGAGAGACTCAAGAGTCTGGCTGATAAATCAGAGTCCTTGAGTTCCCTTCTGCACAAGACTCCTCCAAAAAGTCTTCTCCAAGAAATGGAGTATAGAAATAACAACATGGCCTCTTATACAAGTAGCCTCTTCTTCCAATCCATCTTGCAAAAAGTGGAAGGGGATTTAGTCTGACAGTAAAATCTTGATCTAAAACTGCAGTAGACAGCAAGACAGACAAAGAATCAGCCTAGCCAAGGTGAATATTTAGTTATTCTGGCCATTTTCAAATTCAAATAAACCTACAATCAAGGATATAGCTCCGCTCCAACATGCAAAGTAAGTTAACATAAGTCTCAAGAGAGATCATGGTGTTTGGAGTATGGAATTTAAGTCTAAACAACAGAGCCTAGTTTCTCATAACTTTATTTTCCTTAACTGCAAGTTCCAGTTGAAAGGTTTTTTCTTTTTATTTTTTTAATGGTTGTTAGTTTCTCTCTGTCCAATATTAGCTGAGCCCTCAGTGGAGACACTTGAACAAGGTTTCAGAACCAGCTGTCAGTTTATACAAACTTGCAGGAACTTATTCTTGGCATATTTTAACCAAATTTGAAATGGTGTAGAGGTCCCAGTGAGTTCAAAAGTTGTTGGCTGGGAGTAAAAGTGGACTGAGAAACAGGTAGGCACCTCATAAATCTCATTTTCTTGGAAAAACAAGATAAAAAGCTCAAGGAGATGTTTGTGACTTACAAGCTGTGATTTATTTTACAAATTAAACAGGAAAGAAAAGGGGAAAGAAACCAGTCCTTTTCACTCATGTACAGCCAAGGCAGTGGCTGCTCCTTTTGGGCTGTTGTTTCCTCAGGACATTCCCCACTTGCTCTGTTTTAATGTCCCTTGCACAATTGCATTACTTTAATATCTGTGTCACAGCCTACCTGAAGGCTCCATCTGGATAATGAGTTAGTGCAGCAAATACAGAAGTAGCTCAGGGCGTGAGCAACCAGTGTGAATTCTTGGGGTCCATGATCATTTTCTATCCACTTTCCACAGCTAATCCCTGTGTGTAAACTTTGCACCTGCAGTGGGGAAAAAAAAAAGGTGAATATTTGAAAACTCTGAATAGAATAGAATAGAATAGAATAGAATAGAATAGAATAGAATAGAACAGAACAGAACGGAGGAGAGGAGAGGAGAGGAGAGGAGAGGAGAGGAGAGGAGAGGAGAGGAGAGGAGAGGAGAGGAGAGGAGAGGAGAGGAGAGGAGAGAAGAGAAGAGAAGAGAGAAGAGAAGAGAAGAGAAGAGAAGAGAAGAGAAGAGAAGAGAAGAGAAGAGAAGAGAAGAGAAGAGAAGAGAAGAGAAGAGAAGAGAAGAGAAGAGAAGAGAAGAGAAGAGAGAAGAGAGAAGAGAAGAGAGAAGAGAAGAGAAGAGAAGAGAAGAGAAGAGAAGAGAAGAGAAGAGAAGAGAAGAGAAGAGAAGAGAAGAGAAGAGAAGAGAAGAGAAGAGAAGAGAAGAGAAGAGAAGAGAAGAGAAGAGAAGAGAGAAATTCTGCACATGAGTACTTAGATGAAGGTCCTGGTTGAGGAGAGGAGAATGGGAAGTAAAGGGTGAGGTGACATGGGGCTGGGTCGTGTTTGGGTCCATAGATTCCCTAAGGTGTGATACTGGCAGGGCATCAAAGCCTGGTCCGCTGTGGAAAATTATTGGCAACATCACAGTGACTGCAGTAGGTGTTTGCTTTCAGGGCTGATGTGGTAAAACTGTCATTTCTTAACCCGTTTCAAGCTGGCTTACGACTGATTTGGAAACCTGGGGATGTTCCTGTCAAAAGCGGGTCCCACTTCCTTATGCAGGATGAATGAACCTTTTCTAGAATACCTCTAAAAACAGATTGTTAAACGCCAAAATTCAAGTTACAGAGTTAAACTAAGAGAATAGGGCTTTTTAAAACCTACAAATACCAACAATATTTTAAAAAAATAAAAGACCATTTTAAGAACTTAAAAGGAAATGCATTCTTTCCCCCTCTCCCACCCCTGCCTCAAGGAAATCTTCTCCCAGCACTCACTGATTTCTGAGTTGCTCTTATTGCACAGAGGTCAAAGTTTCAAGCTTTTCTGAGAAAGGATAAGGCAACTTTTTTCCCCTTCTTCTTTCCACTCCATGAATACAGGATTTTTCATTTATTTTTTTTTTTTTACTTTTGTGACGGCTGGGAACACAACAGTTAAGAAAAATACCCAGAACTGTGGGGCTCACAGGAGACTAGCAAGTGCTGATACCACCCCTGAAGATACATCCCAAAAGCAAACACCATAGGTCAGCGTCTTGGGGTAAATACCAAGGCATCAGCAATAGCAGCAGTGTTTCAGCTCTCTCCTGATGAGGTTGTGTCTAAGGGCAGTTTATGGAGAGAAGGGACGTGCTGTCATGGCCTAGGATTAGTCTTGCATCTCCTTTGCTTGCTCCGTGCAATATCCCGTGACACACCAGCAGTGGTTGGGACCGACTCCAGCAGCCTAGGTTAATGAAGCTTGTTCTTTTGCCTCAATCTGCAGCTCGCAAAGCCTTTGTACATCTCCTACAACAGGAAAGGAAATTGCATTGTGTCCCTGATATAATCCCTTTAGTTCCCAATTCATTTAATTACGTTGCTCTTAGCCTTTTGTCCCAGGACGCCAGGAGATCCTGCTGTATAGAAGGTGGTATTTTGAGATCCCAGATCTCCCAGGTGTAGTCCCAGCTGCTGTCAAGCTTTATGTTCCGTGACCAAAAGACAGCCCCGGCAGCACCGGGCCAGCCGATATGTTGTGTAGTGGTTTGTGCATCTGGCATCGCCTCCTCCTTAGCTTTATAATCTGTGAGCAATCAGTATACAAACAACCAGTAGCTGCCCAGGGCTAAGATTAAACAATTAGTACTCCGCTTGGATGTTCAGAAGTGTCCCACAGGCATAGTCCAAGGCCTTTGTTTGTCTAATCAAGGATTAGGAGCAATTAGGAGAAGTAAAATGCAATACCTGCATGGTATCCACTAATATCCATCATGCTGGGCTGGCACAAAACACTTAGGAAATGTGTTTTTAGAGTGCAATCTATTTCCTCCTGAGGTTAATCCTCCAGGAAGATCATGGTACATCTAAAGAAAATACCACGCGACAGGGACACACAGCAAGGGAATGCGTGAGGACAAACTGGATTCTTTTATGCAGATATCGTTTCTCCACAAATTTTACAAGGAAACTCACGTAATCCCTTCTCTCCGTATGGCAGCTATCCGGTGAATCTCAGGAACTGGGAGATGGGATACTTCAGATGGGCATGAAAATTCACCTCCTTAAGTCCACATCATTTACCTGTTCTTTATTCTTATCGGGCATTATCATTTTCCCAGTTCCTTTGTTGAGCCCGGGCAATACTGACCTCAGCAGCTGCTTTGCCTGCCTTGGTTGTAACATTTCTTTATCTTTTAAGAGAGTTTTTTTTGGGCTTTTTACCCAAACCTTTTTCCCTTCTGTTTTGCTTAGATACTTCTAAATTATGCATACTCCGAATAAACTCCTGTTAACAGTTTCTCTCTGTTACCCATTGCTGACCTTTAATTTGTAAAAGCTGAAGTAAAATTCAACTGGGAATAGTTAAACTCCTGCTCTTTTTTCAACTTCTCTTTCAGTAATACAGGTCAGCTTTAAATGAAGAGTATACAATAATCTTCTAACAAAAATAAGCAAGCATGAAATAATCTGGTAAGCATGAATAATAAGCATCATAAGTGAGATTCTCAGCCTTTGAGCGACAGAGCATCTACATCAAATAGTTAGGTTCTTGAGCTAACTGATCTGATGACATCAGAAAAGAAAAATAAAATACTACGCACTTTGTCCGTGGAAGTTATACAGGGATTGTGCAAGCAAATATAAAAGTATTTGTCATAATTTATGAATGTTTTTATTATTGACTGAGACCTGCCCTCATATAAAAATATTTCTAATATAGTAACCCTCTTAAAGGAGGTACTGCAATGCAACATTCACTTATCTATGCTAAACTACTTAACACCACTCATATTGATTTATTGACTTATATTATCCGGTCTTTGTATGTTTGACAGCTACACTTCTACTACAAAGGAATTGTAACTACATAATTATTTTTACGATGGTTCCTTATCAACGTGTAAGAAGCTTTCAACAGAAAGTGGTTATTGTTATAGATATTCAAAGGCACAGATGAGGGCCACTTGTCTGTGATTTACGTGGCACTGACTGCTTGAATTGTAACCTTGTTTTACAACACTCAAGTTGCAGTTAATAAATCCATGTAATTTCCAGAACTAGCTGCACTTCTGGGCCTGGGGACATGGAGTAAGTTGGTGTGTATCCTAACTTTACATCTATACGACTTTACATTTCCAAAAGCAATTGCAAGCCAAAGTCTCTGTTAACCTGACAAATTCTGTTTGGCAAGCAAGAATGATTTGTGTGGTTTGGCTGAGAAACTTCCCGTTTCTGCTTCTTTCACCTTAGCGGGGAAGCAGAAGGAGGAAGATCCTACAAGAAAGGACGAATTGTGATGAAATGTGGATCCAGCCACTTGAGGTGAAACGAGAGAATTAGGTAACCTGGTAGGAGCTGGGCCCAGGTTGTGCAAGGAACCAGTCCGGCCACAAAATATAGATCCTCCCATCTCATCTTGATAGTGGTTCCTCCCTGACAGAATGAATTATACGGCCCTGCTTTGCTCCCCCTCGTTTCCCTCAAATAAACGCGACTAAATTGTTCTCACTGAGTGAGTGGGCGTCTAGGGTTTTGTAAGACAACTCGAAGTGTGCAAGGCGCCAATTCTCGGTTGAATAACATGACTGTGATTTTAATATTCCGTCTCCTTTGGGGAGAATAAAGAAGAATCATGCAGAGTCATGAGGGGTGGTGAATGCACATTGGTAATTGTTAGAGATAATTGCAATAGAGTAATTCTGTAAAAGGTTATTTTAATTGTTTGATTTTCTATTTCAATTACTTCTTCAGAATTTTTCTGAAATTTGTTTCAATCATTCAAAAAAAAAAAAAAAAGAAAAGGAGGTGATAAGAGCTGAAAGTACAATTCCTTAAAGAACTCTGTTATTTCACTCAGGAAAGAGAAGCTGGAGAGGTAAGTTGGTCACTGTCCATAACAAATGGAAGGAATACAAAGAAAATATCTCAAGTTTCTTCGGTTTTCTTTAAATCCTAAACTTGTGCTGCCTCCAGCAATGACTGTTTAGAAAAAGAACGTTATCAACCCTCACACTAAAGGACTCATTAAAGAGGATTCATCTTGCCCAGCTTTACGAAGTTAAGCATCTAGTCTAAGCTAGTGTCTAAGTTCTTGTCAAAGAAGCAAGATAGACATCTCTAGGTGTAATCCATGCTGTCCACTTTTCTCAAATTATTATAGGGCAAGATTAAATAAACCATTTAGATGATGCGTTTCTAGACAGCTAAAGCTAAGTGAATGGATTTACCTGAACTGTTCCTTGCTCACATCATCCTTTTTTGAGACAGATGCCATGGAGCACTTTCTATATCTGCCCCACCACACAGTACAATCCTTAAATCTGCAGATGATAAAAAGTGGTTAGTTTGTTAAATGAAATAATCTATTGCAATAGAGTGAAATAAAGATGAGTTAAAAATACTTGTTTACCTACTAATATGGTTAAGTCTTCCTTTTTTTTGTTATGATTTTGTAGTCACGTCTTTCCATCCTTCATTTTCAGGTCATTCTGTTTCTGTATTAGTCACAGACAGAGCAAAGGAAGCTGCTCAAATTAAAAGCACTTAATTATACAGTCTGCACATTCAGTGCCCTGTATATATTTCCTGAGCACCCCTTAGTGCAAGCAAATATTAATATGTCTTTTTTTAAAAAATGCATTTGCAGTGCTGCCATATTGGATATATTAGCCCAGGAAAACGTCGCATGGCTATACTGTTTCCAGCGCCTGAATTACCTGAAAGAGTTAAGCCTAGAGCCATATGAGCTCAGCCACACTCAAGGTAACTCATTCTTGTTCATTTAGAGTGTCTAGAGCATTTATACATGGGCACTCAGTTTTCCTCTGTCAACAGAGAGGAGCTGGACTCAATGGTCCTTATGGGTCCCTTCCAACTTGAGATATTCTATGATCTGGCTGGCATCACATGGGAATTCAAAGGCTGACAAAGAACAGAATAAGTTTCCAAATCCTGGAATAAAATCCTAAATGCTGTTTTGATTAATGATGCTTTGAGAGGGACAGTGCTACTCTGATAATCACCTACAAGCAGCAAGGAGGGGGAAAAGCCATGGGAGAGCAACGATGGCTACAAGCCCACGCTGTGGGGCACCTCTGAAAAAGAAAAAAACCCAAATTTTTGTTAGTCAAGAAATTATCAGTAGTGAGAGAAAAAATTTAGCGGGCTTGTGCAAGACTGGGAGAACCTCTTCTAGCTGACCGTGCAAACTGTTGGTTGCCCGTTCCACAGAAAGATTAATTGAAAATTAAAGAGGGAGGGCTGCTTGGGAGATCAGAGAAATGCCGTCTTGATTGTATGATTGGAAGCTGAAAGAATCCAGCTAATTTTCAGGTGATGTTTCCAGTATTTTTCTCCAAATCAAAAGTCAAGAACCGATACAACTGTAATTCATATATACGCATTTAAATTTTGTAGAACAATATGATTTTCGGTTGTTCTTTGTAGGAGCCTAGTAGGTGCGAAGAAATACTGTGTTTGCTCTCCCTCATGTAATGCTTAAAGAGAAGAAGTCCATTTCATAAGATCTAGAGATAGAAGCACATGTTATGTCCATATTGTTATAGAAACGACTTCTCAGGAAGGTAATTTATCGTGTTGTGCAATGTGTTTTCACCTGCTATTCGATGTGTCTGTACCTGTTGACATACCTCAGATGGGTGGATCTTTGTCTCAGGAGGCAAGTTGTAATAACCAGTTTTCTCCAAATATGAACATAGAGAAAGCTTTCTACAAATTATATCTGTGAGTCTACGCAGAGTGTGGACACCTTCTATAAGCTCCACGTGCGGGAAATCACTGTTGGCTGCTTCCTCTCTTGAAATGCACAGTTCCTGTCCTGTGTAGGAAAAAGAGAGGGTGCAGTGGCATATACATAAAGAACACCCCTCTCCTTGTCTTCCTTTCCAGGAGAACATGTGTGGGTTACAGGAGAGCCGGAGAGGGACTCTTTGTCAGGAAGTGTAGCGACAGGACAAGGGGTAATGGTTTTAAATTGGAAGAGGGGAGATTGAGATTAGATATTAGGAGGAAATTCTTTACTGTAAGGGTGGTGAAGCACTGGAACAGGTTGCCCAGGGAAGTTGTGGCTGCCCCATCCCTGGAAGTGTTCAAGACCAGGCTGGACTGGGGCTTTGAGCAACCCGCTCTAGTGGGAGGTGTCCCTGCCCATGGCAGGGGGGTTGGAACTCGATGATCTTTAAGGTCGCTTCCAACTCTAACCATTCTATGATTCTATGACACTGTGGACTCTGTCACAAGTTTCTCTCAGGATTTACTTTAAGGATATGGAGGCGATTCCAAGTTTTCCTACACTTCTCCATCCTTGCCTCTGGTGTGACAACAACATAATCACTATCCTTAAGAAGTCCTTCTGCTGACTTTCCATCACCAGTGTGTCACGGTTTCAGTTGGGATGGAGTTAACTTCCCTGCTAGCAGCTGGTGTAGTGCTATGTTTTGGGTTTGGGATGGGAATAGTGTGATGGTTTTGGTAGTTGCTGAGCACTCAAGGCCTTTTCTGCTCCCACCAGGTAGCAGGCTGGGGGGGAACAAGAAGCTGGGGGGGGGACACAGCCAGGACAGCTGACCCCGACTGACCAAAGGGATATTCCATGTCATATGACATCATGGTCAGTATATAAAGCTGGGGGAAGAAAAGGGAGGACGTTCAGAGTGATGGCTTTTGTCTTCCCCAGTCACCGTTACGTGTGGCGAGACCCCAGCTTTCCTGGAGGTGGCTGAACACCGGCCTGAGATGGGAAGAAGTAAATGAATTCCTTGTTTTGCTGTGCTTGTGTGCGCGGCTTTTGCTTTACTTACTAAACTGTCTTTATCTCAACCCATGAGTTCTTTCACTTTTACTCTTCTGATTCTCTCCCCCATCCCAGCTCGGGGGCAGGGAGCGAGCAGCTGCGTGGTCCCGGTTGCCGGCTGGGGTTCAACCACGACACAGTGAGAACCATGTTTCGCCTTCCGTACCATATCATTTGAGTTGGTTTTTTTTTCCTTTCTTTTCATAATTCCAAAGTCTTTTGTTGCTTTCGCTACAACACATTTAGGGTTGCTAGGCTGTTTCTCTGGCCTTCTCCAAATACTATCTTCGTCAGAACACCACTCTCTGAGGATTAGGAAAGGGAGTAATTATGGTTATGACACATTTCTGAAAACCGAGGACCAAGAAATGAAGAAGTATGCAATCTTAATCCCCCTCTCCCTCACAGATAGGCAATGTAAAGCAGAAATCAGCTGAGAATATTCCAGGTACAGCTGACGTAAGCAGTTAATGATGAACTGGATGCCAAGAGGTCAGTTTAACAATACTGTGATACAGGATTATCTGGAAGAACCGAGAATTTCTGAGGGATTTCAGCCTCTCTCTGACTCTTTTGTGTACAGAGGACAGTGTTACACGTATTATTTCACATACGTAGACATAACTCATATCTGTGCTGGTTTGCATAGATTATATCAAGTAGCAGGAACTAGGGATCCTCTTGCTGTGGAGATTACCCCGAGTAAAGCAGTTGTTTGATTTCCACATTTGACAGTAAGGAAGTGAAAGTGTAGTGCCAGGATCCTGGCCAAGAGACTGAAAGCATCCAAATTTTGAGACAGTGTAGTAATCTGTATGGGGCAAGCTATGGCCACATAAAGTTGGATCATCCACTCAAAGCGAGTGTCTCATTGCACTGGCGAGGGAGAGTCTAACTGGCCTCAACGTACGTGTCCCGGTTTGAAGTTAAACCGAACCAATTTTCTGTTCTGTAACTTTACATCCTAGCTAGGCCTCCTCTAACTCTCTGAAATTAACGGCATATTGTGGAGAAAACTGCTCGTTCTCAGAATGATAAGCCCAATGTTTGTGCTCCGTGCCAAGGGATGGTGTGCAGGGAGGCCCTTGCTTATACTTATTGCTGTAACAACCAAGGGCAGCCAATTTCCTTATTTGCCCCCTTAGAGGGTCGGAAATGGAAAAAACGTAGAGGGGCCACATCTGTGGGGAAGAGTGGACAGGAGAGGTGACCCAAACCTGACCAACTGGGGTATTCCATCCCATCTGCCCCATGCTCGGTATAAAAGCTGAGGGATCAAAGGGTCAGCCCCTTCCTGCGATGGCCGACATCCAGAGAGGACTCTGTCTGTTCATCTGCCTTTGATCCCAATCCGTGTGTTCCTGACTCCAGAGCTGGAATCCAGTTCCCATCCGTCACCGAGTCCAGTCTGGGACTTCCCCAGTGCCTGCCGGTGACGTGACTGTCATCCTGGGAGCTTGATACGGTTTTGTATATATTGTACCTATTTCATTATTTTTCTTTTTCTTTGTTTTGTTTTATTTTAATATTAATTCTTCATTAAAGTAGTTTAGTTCATTTTAAACTTCTGAATCTCCTTATCTCTTTCTCTTCCTCTCTCCTCTTTTTGCGGGGGGGGAGGGGGAGGGAAGGGCCATCTATCAGTCTGGTTTTGGTAAATTCAGCCGAAACCACGACAGTAGGCAATTAACTGAACTTAGACACTTAAAGTCAGGTATGATGAGCCTAGACCTAAATATTTGGCCTTGTAGGGAAAATGTAGACAAGTTCTGTGGTTCTGAAATAAAGTAAGAGTGTCTGGGCACGCAGGGGGAGAGGGTGGAAGAGAAAGACTGGTAGATTAGGGCATCATTCAAATAATGTAAATATCTGGGCATAACCTAAACTCTGTTTTCAACTCTTCACATGGCTGAGTTTGAAATACTCTAACTGTTTCCTGATTTTCAGGTGTTTGAGTTTGTAGAACAGCTACTCTCTAAATGGAACAGGATAACACAAGGGAAAGTTTTGTAGGCTGATAAAGCTTTCAGTTGCTGAATTTCCTACTTCTTGTTCTAGTAAGAGAATAATGTTTCCTGTGGGAGTAAGTGATCACGCACTAAATTTCATGTGTAGGTTTTATATAGAGGTGGCACGTAACTATTATGTCTTCCCTTTTGTAGCAAGGTAATTGCTGTCATTGTAAAGTTTGAGGTGTGAGAAATAAGGCTGCTGAGAGAGATCACATCCCCATTAATGTTACAAAATCTCTTCTATTATGCAGCAACTTTAAGCATGTGAGTACAGACGTCGCCGTAACTTTTGCGCCCAGCATCTTTCTCCGCTTATCTTCCATTTATCCTATTAACAGCGATAGAAGTTATTCCATGTTAACACACCCCGGGAAGCAGAGAGTTAGGTTAATGCCTGTTTTCTTTGCCGTTTCGCCTGAGTTGGAGAGAAACTTGAAAAGTTCAGTCAGACTGTTTGGGTACTGAATGAGCTCTCCTTCCCCACTTGCGACACGTGGTAATAGTTCCCACAAACAACCGTGCCACAAAGAATATACATTCTTTGCATATTCTGTTCGCATTCTTCTCTTCCCTGTTCTTGTGACATAGTATTCATAGCTTGGCTCAAATGACTTGCAAATATGTTTTGAGTTTCCATGGCTCTGGGAAGCTTCTCCTTCATCTCGACATCCTTACCTGCCTTGTTCAGACATGCAGAGCCACATATTTAGCGCCTCTTCAGCACTGGGTTTGTCACAAGGAACTTCTGGTCTGATTGGGGTAGAAGCATGGTCATCTGGTGCTTTGCACAGCAAGTTGGAATGAGGTAATGGGAATAATGCAAAGTTTTCTTAAGAGTTTAAGTTGTTAAAAGTGAGGAAAAGTTGTTGGGAGAGTGCTTCGATACGTTTCCATCATTTCTTCAAGGGGTTAAGGCATCCACCTCATGGCTGCGGGTGCAGTTATCACCAAAACAGGGCATAATAAGCAGTACAAGCCAGAAAGGGTGTAACATGGTATGACAGAAAAGAGATTATATCACTCTTTCTATTCAGCAAGTCTGTGCTGCAAATTTTGAGTCATACCCTGACGCTTTTTGGGGGGCAGTAGATAAGATCTGCTATTAAGAAAGAGCTCGTTACATCATATGAAGATGCAAGGATACAATTCTGTCAATGCCACCCTTCCATTCATACTGTAAAACCTTGTGTCTGTATTTCAGCACAGATATTTCATGCAAACACAGCAGCCAACAACCATTTCCGTGACCATCTTGAGTGGTGCGAAGCGGCAAGTTACTAGGCATGAGCATAAGAAATCTTTTGGTCAAAATACAGTGGGTTTTTTCCATCTGAACTTCCAGCTTCTTCACACATTCTATTGTCTCTCAACTGACCTCCACTGGGCTACATTATTTAATCTTTCAGAAATTTCTGCAGAGTAGCACAAACAGAAACCACCTTTGCTGTGTCGTTATCGAGAGGACCTCTCAACACAGCGCTAGTCAGCTGGTGGAGCACACCCAGATCACGGGGAACATCTGGAAAGAATATGCGTAGCATCAGCTCTGTGCCGCGTCAGCGGCTCCGCTAAAATGCTATTTATCAGAGCCTTGCTCACCGCAGTCTTTTCCAGACCGGTGTTCAGGACCATGAACAAAGGGCAATGAAGAATTTCTAAAGATTTACTGCAGGTCCTTGCCAGTGTTGTTATTGCTCTGCCGTCTGGCTCTAGAGGAAGTGTTCAGATTAAGCTATGCGCCACCGGTGATCTCTTCCCTAAAACATGATCTTCAATTCATAGCAGAAACAGGGGAGTTCATGGTCATTGAGTAGTCCCAGGAAGGAACAATAGTTGCAGCATTTTGAACTGGAGGGAAATATGGGTCAGCGTGCTCAAGATTCATTTTTTATGCATATGGTGTGCCACCCCTAAGGATTTTTGCAGTGTTCTTGTAATCGACTTTTATGAAAGCTATAAAGAATCTAAGAGATGTTCTGTTACACTTCTACACGAGTTCATTGCTATTTACATTTGCCAGCTTGATCCAACCAATGAAAATGATGGGGCATTCACAATTTCTCTGGGCACCCTGTTCCACTGTCTCACCACCCTTACAGTAAAAAAATTCCTCCTTATGTTCAGTCTAAATGTACCCTCTTTAGCTTAAAACTATTGCCCCTTCTCCTGTCACTACATGCCTTCATAAAATGTCTCACTATGTCTTTCTTATAAGCCCCCTTTAGATATCGAAAGGCCACGGACAACGTCCTGGTAGACTTGTTGATGGATGCCAACCTTGGGTTCATAACACTGCAAAATGAAGTCAGCAGAGGAGCAGAAAGACTCAAGCATATTTTAGGCACAGGCAATTAGGGTGAAGCTTCACAGGTATGTGCACCAGGAGGTCCAAAATTCCTTCAGACCCACGTGAAGAACAGTGTCTTATCCATAGCACCGGGTTGGCTGAACAGTCCCACATCAGAAGTCTGCGGTAAATCATTAGGACCTTTTCAAGTCCCCGCCATGACAGTCTTTCCTGCTTGCTGCTGTGAATTCCAAGAAGTAGCACTGATCCTACTTCTAATTCTTCTAACGTTGCACCACATGAGCAAGAAGAATCAGAAAAGAAAAAGAAGGAAGACGAGTTACAGGTCACAAATAATTGCTTATGGATACAACTGGATTCTCCTCCTAGATATTGCATTTTTATAAATCAGGCTTTATTTTCTTTATTTATATTTTGTTCTGGCTTACTCATCTTAATTAGGACTTTTTTTCTTTTTTTTTTTTTTTCTTTCTTGTGTGTGTTGTTTTCAGAGGCCCCAGTTTAAGGGTATTTGGGTTGTGTTTTGTGGCTGGCTGCTCTGATTATAGCCTTCGGTTACCTGTGTTGTTGAAATTCATAGCATCATCTATTACTGAAATTGTTAGTGCTGCCCACACAACCGTAATGAAAGGGGAACCCATTAAAAAGATTTTCTTGAGTTACAGAAACAAAGGAAGCAGCCCACGCAATCCACTGAGTTGATCTTCTCCCAGTCCAAAATAGCAGAGAAAGGAAGGCGGATGGAGTCTGACACGCCGCTTCTCAGGCGAATCAACACCCTGTCGTCTCTCTTGCTATTCACCACAATCCAAAACGTTTTTCAGAGGCAATCTGTTGCAAATGTATTGGCAGTTGCCCTTTCTGCCAGGATAAAAGAACAAACCCGTGCCACAAAATAGCGTATCAGCAGAAAGGGACACGCTGAGTCTAAAGCACGGCGGGAATGCAAGCGCCACACAATCCAAATCTCCGGGGATTACTTACTTGGACATTTTCCAAATGTGGGAACTGGTTACGGAGTCCGTCAGCACCCAGGCTGCACTCCACGTGGAAATATTAAACTCTAACTTTGCAGCATTTGTGCAGGCTAAGGGAGGCCACAGTAAGACTACCTCATTTGTTGGCACACTGAAGACTTTCTGAAATAAATCTGATCTTGCATTCTCTTTTCCAAATGAAGACAGCGACCAGAATTGCATGTGGCCCCATCCTGTCAAGTTTCCTAAATCATGGAAGAAGGGGATAGGTAGCAATCCTTAAAACACAAATGGGCTCCTACAATTGATTGATGATCCTACATCAATAGGGTCCATCAACTGGGGCTACATCTGGCTGGGGATGGTCACCAGCGGTGTTCCTCAGGGCCAATCCAGTTCAATATTTTTGTCAATGATCTGGAAGCAGGAGGTGAAGGCACCATTAGAAGGTTTGCTGTTGATAGCAAACTGAGAGGTGCTGATGACTCTCTCAAGGGACAAGAGGCCTCGCAGAGGAATCTAGATAGACTGGGGCATTGGGCAACAACAACAGAGGAGAACATCAAAGCTGGTGAAAGGGCTGGAAGGCATGTCCTGTGAAGAGTGGCTAAGGACTTCAGGTTTGTCTAGTTGGGAGAAAAGGAGGCTGAGGGGCAACCTCATTGCTCTCTGCAGCTTCGTGAGGAGGGGAAGCGGAGAGGGAGGTGCTGAGCTCTTCTCCCTGGGATCCAGTGGTAGGACACGTGGGAATGGTTCAAAGCTGCATCAGGGGAGGTTTAGACTGGACATTAGGAAGCATTTCTTTACTGAAAGGGTGGTCAAACACTGGAACAAGCTTCCTATTGAGGTGGTCGATGCTCCAAGCCTGTCAGCGTTAAAGAGGCGTTTGGACAATGCCCTTAACAACATACTTTAGCTTTTGGTCACCCCTGAAGCGGTCAGGCAGTTGGACTAAATGATCGTCGTAGGTCCCTACCAACTCCTCTCCTTTCTGCTCCTTTCCTCTCCTGCCACCAGGTGAGAGAAAATCCCTGCTTGTACAAATATGAAGTGTTTGACTTCCCCGTGTCTCTGGTGTCATTCATCTAGCTAACGTTTCTCTGGCGTTCAAGAACCTGCCATGTCCATGGCATGCAGAAAGGGAACTAATAGAGTTCCTTTGAGAGTCAGTAAATATTTTAACCGCTTATGAGGTGCAACAGCTCAGTTTGGAGAAATCAATGGTCAGATTTTAACCTGCATACAAGATCCATTTAGCCCCACCCCAGATCTTTCTTTTCTTCTTTTCTCTTTTTTTTTTCTGTTATGTTTGTATTAACACTAGAATTCCGGAAAGGACCATAACGTAGGTTTGCTCCACTTCACCCCAATGCAAGGAAAGGAAGAATGGATTACAGAGCATAAAAATGTGGGATATGGGAGAGAACAAGTGGCTATCAGGTAGGTATCAAGTCATAGTCTGATGTTTATCTTTTTAGCAGCTGAGATCTTTCACGGTGAAAAGATAGATTGCAAAACATCAAAGCAGAGAGCTGCAAAACTGGAAATGCCTAAGTTTAGCTTAATGGGGGTTACAGTAAAAAACTGAGTAGCTGGCAACTTGATGTAATAGCTGGGGTTCTGATTAACGAAGTGTTTATTACCAAATGTATTGTTCCATTGTTAACACTGGCTGATACAATAGCAATTATCATTGTTATTATTATCAGCATTTCTACCAGAGTAATGTCTGCAGGCTGATACCATAGTACTCTCATGACTGTCATACAACCCATGTGACAGCCAGCTCCTTCTCTGAACAGGTTACATGGCTCCTTCTTGAGTAATTAGAGTTTTAGTTATCCGAGGGTTTGATATCCATCCGTGGAAGGACTTAACATCTTGGCTGTCGTTGCAGGTGCTTGAGGGCAGTTCTTAAAATCTGAAGCTCCAGCTAAGCTGTTGCCTGTCTCCTGAAATAGCCACGTTCCCAGTGTTGGCTCTCACTAATGTTCTCAAACGTCAGCTTCTGAATCACGCGCAGAAGTTGGGTTTGGGTCAAAAAGCTTACTAGGGGCTGCTGAGCAGCTGGATGCTCCGTGGGCTGAAAACCACAGGGTGAAAAAGCTTTTCCCCACCTGGTTTACTGATCCAGTGGTAGCCGCAGCTTTCCATCGAAGATACCAGGAAATGAAGGTACTTTTCTATTTTACTCAGCAATCTGTGATTTCACTGAAAAGGTAAAATATCGAGGGGATTTGAACTTTTTTCTCCTTTGTGTTGTTAGGTTGCCCCGGCCACCTGAGCATCCTCAGAAAGGTGGAGAAAAAGATGAAATAGGAAATCTCTCATTCATGTTGCTGAAGCTTTTTAACTTTGTGAAGGATTTTAGGGTCAGAAAAAGCAGCTGAGGAGGCATGAACATAGGACAAGGGGGGTGAATTGTTCCCCCTTTTCTGCTGAGTATTCAATGCTGAATATTCGGTGCAGGAGGGAAGCTAAAGAGAAGAAGTTCTGCTGAACTCTCAAAGGTGAGTGCTGCTGCACTGGAGATGGCTTATCTCAAGTGTTATAAAAATATATTCTGTTAAAAAGTACCAAACGTGAGCCTCAGAGATGGCAAAGCCCAGGAATGAGAAGGAAAAGTTGCTTTCTGGCTGCCTGCTGTGGCAGGGGAGAAGCAAAGAAACAGAACAGTGACGACGACTATTAAAAGTCTTTTTAAAGCATCTTGTTTCGTTGGCTGCCATTGGGAGCCGGGCTGAGAAATCAGCTTTAGCCTTTTCACACCTTCTTATAAAGGGGAAGAGTCATAAAGGCTATTTAAACAACTTAATTGTGATAATTAGGTGAGACTTCTCCTGGTTCTTTGGATCAGCATTTCTCACCTGAAGTACAGCCTGCAGAATTACTATCAAGTGAGAACTTTACGAGCCCAAGCAGCCTCAAAAGCAAATGAGCCCCGAGGAAAAAAAAAAAAAAAACAACCCTGCAAGTAGGTGTGTGATAAACCTTACGCATTTATAGTAATTAAGTCAAATTAAATACTGCAAGCCATCAAAAGTTAGCGACAGACAAATTCATTTCGGCTTTGACTATGTGCTTTGAAAACTCTATCCCGATTGTGAGCTGGGTTGGTTGGTTGACGATCAATCCACCTGGGTTGATGCTGGTGTGGGCTTTAACGTGTGTTTTTCCATGGAACAAAGAAATCGTTGACTCAGTCGTGGTTTTATAATATTTTTGAGACTTTGTGGCTTATTTTGAAAAGAGAAAATTATGTGAGTGCTGAGACAGCTTTAGAAAGGTAGGAAAAGCTGAACCGAGCCGTGTGCTGCAATTAATACTAACTTCCTGGAGCTGCCGAGTCAATAGTTCGCTTAGGAATTTCACAAACAAGAAAAGGGCAGAAGGAGGGGAAGAAAAAGCCGTTTCGCAACCTGCCACCAGGACCTGCTATAACATTTTGCGTGTGGCATCCCCGGCTCATCCCAGGAAACAGAGCTCTGAGGAGGGGATTAGGGCTGGAAAGGGGACAGTGAAGCCTCCTCTGCCCTGCCCTGTTCGTGCTGTGTGTGCCGGAGAACTGGAAATAGAGAAATATGGGGTTTCATCAGGTTCTTAATATAATAAATATAACACTGAGTTCTTAAGAGATTGGCTTGTTGTGTTTTGGTCTTTTTTTTTTTTTTTTTTTTTTTTAAATTGGGTATGAGAACGTAAACATAACTTGTGTTTCTTCCAAAGGGGTTTGTGGACTGTGACATCTAAACTAAGCTGCAGAGTGATATTATTTTTCTGGTTAACAGCAGGTTAATTAGAGTGCGTTCTCCCTGAGCGTCAGAGCCCAGAGAGCCTGTTTTGGGAACGGAATGAGCTACCTGAGAAAGAAAAAAATAAATAAATAAAAAAAAAAAGACAAACCATGAAGAGGTCAGATCCTCCTTACCTGGTGTTACTTACAATGAGCATCTAAACAGGCAGACAACGGCAGGTCTGGCCGCAGACTTATTTTCTCCTGTCTTCTGCTTGCCCGGCGAGGGGAACTCTTAGAACTTTTGGAGTTAGAACTGGAGGATTTTATCTCCCAGCGAGCAAAGTTTGTGTCTTGTACAAGACCGACTTCTGCGGCGTCCAGCTGCAAAGGAGAAAATGCTTTCATTCTAAAAAAAAAAATAAAAAAAATAAAAAATAAAAAGTTTGGGGTTTTTTTGTTTTGGGTTTTTTTTTGTTTGGGTTTTTTTTGGTTTTTTTTTGTTTTTTTTTTTAATGAATAGTTAATATTTTCTTCATGTTTAAACGCATGCTTGGCTCGCACTGCGGGTGAAGGAGCGGTTTTGGGGTGAAAACTCAAAAGGCAGGAGCTCTCCCGACCTCCCGGGGATGGGGAGAGGAGGAGGGCGGTGCCGGGGCGTGTCCCACCATTATATCCCATGGAGGGAGCGGGGCGCTGGGGCTGGCGAGGAAAGAAGAGAGGAAGGAGGGAGGAAGAAGGGAGGAAGGAAGGATGGCACCTCTGCGGGGGGTCGGGGAGATGCGTGAAGAACGGGCTGGGGACCCCGCATCCAGCCCGGCTCTTCGGTTCTTCACCTGGGAGGAGATCGGGGAGCGGAGCGGGCGGGGGTCGCCGCCGCAGGAGCGTTGGCTGGTGATCGAGAGGAAGGTGTACGACATCAGCCACTTCTACCGCCGGCACCCCGGGGGGGCCCGGCTCATCGGCAGCCACGCCGGGCAGGACGCCACGGTGAGAGGCGGGGTGATGGCGGGGAGGCGTTTGGGACCGGCTGGCTTTGGGATGCAGGAAGGAGGAGGAGGAGGAGGAGGAGGCTGGTACCCGGCAAGCATCGTGCAGTGAGAGCTTGGGAGGTGACTTCGCTGGGGACTGGGGGGGCTCGGGGATACGTAGCATGGTGATGGGTAGGACATGGACCTGTTGGAGCGGTGCCAGAGGCCACAGAGATGCTGGGAGGGCTGGAGCCCCTCTGCTGTGAGGACAGGCTGAGAGAGTTGGGGGGGTTCAGCCTGGAGAAGAGAAGGCTCCAGGGAGACCTTAGAGCCCATTCCAGTCCCTAAAGGGGCTCCAGGAAAGCTGGGGAGGGACTTTTCACAGGGCACATAGTGATAGGATGAAGGGTACTGGCTTCAAACTGGAAGAGAGTAGATTTAGATTAGGTCCCAGGAAGAAATTTTTCATTATGAGGGTGGTGAGACCCTGGAACAGGTTGTCCAGAGAAGCTGTGGCTGCCCCATTGATCCCAATCCCTGGAGGGGTTCAAGGCCAGGTTGGAGGGGGCTTTGAGCAACCTGGTCTAGTAGGAGGTGTCCCTGCCCACGGCAACGGGTGGAACTGGATGAGCTTTAAAAGGTTCTTTCCAATCCAAACCATTCTGTGGTTCTAGGATTCTATATAGCATGGTTGGGGGTATATAGCATGCTCAGGGGGTACTGAGCATGGTGTCACTGCTACGTGCAAGCTTTCCAACCACATGCTATGGAAACAGGCAAATATAGAGGCTTAGGTTGTGGTGAAACCATGTTGTCCCAATTGATACACAGAGTCAAGACACTTGTCTTACTCTAGTTCTGCACAGATAAGGGTGCGAGGTGATAATTTGCAAATCTAGCACACCTTTTGAGAAATAAGTTGGGTCTCATACACCAAAGAAGAAACCACAGTAAAGCAAATGATTGGTCAGTCATTCGCTCCTAACTTTACATACAAAAGCAGAAATTTACTATTCTCTTATCTTGAGATTCCGTTTGGTTCCACCAAGATCTGATGCCCTGGGGCCGCCTCTTCCTGTCCCCCACTCACCAACTACACAAACCCACTTGGTTGGAGACCTGGAATTTTTGTGACTATTAACTCTTTTCTTTTGGCAACAGCCAGACTGTAACCGTTTATCCAGCTGAAGTCTTTAAGATTACTCTTATCTCCTGATCTCACTTCTGCAGCTACTGTGGACTGCAGTGATTGCTTACAGCCAGGGCAAGGCGGGGAAGCTGCTACAAGCCCTGGCAACGACAGTAGCTGCTTCCAGAAACGACAGTAGCTGCTTCCAAAAACATACCTTTAGGAAAGGTATCTCTCCTAAATGCCACCCAGCATAACAAGGACAGCATGCCTTCCCAAGCAGTCTTCCAGAAAAGTTTCTGTAGTTACCGTGTGTGGTCCTTCTGGCCCTTGAGATGAACAGAATTGAAAGAATCAGCCATTAACAAGTGTCCAACTGCTGGAGAGTTAGTCTGTGGGCAAAAAGACTTCTGTTCATGGCATTTCCTTGTCTGACTGCAGTTTTAATGCCATGGAAACTTACCTGTAGTAACGCACACCAAAATGTTTAGCAAATTCCCTGGAGTTCTTGCCTTCTGGTACGCGCAGGAAGGGTAGAAAATAGAGGTGAAGTAACATCTACACAAAGTTGTGATAGATGTGATTGCTTCCTTGCTGTGTATTTTGAAAGAAAAAAAAAACCAGGACAAATAGTTCCCGGATTGTCCATATACAAGGGATGTTTGAAGCTCGTGGAAATAAAAATAATTTTCAGCCCACTAAGTTTAAATTTCAAATTCTGTATTAGCTGCACTTTCCATTCTGTATTTTCCATCATCCATTTTTCTAGTTAGTACTGTCCCATTTCTTTCATTTTAGCATGCTGGAATACCCCAGAAAATGGTCAGACTTGGAAAACACAGATAGTTTGTTTCTGGGGTCTGAGCTGGTTCTTGTAGGTTGGTTCCATGTCCGAATCATTAAGCCCTGCAAGACTTCAGCCAGTTTTGTGTGACTTCACAAGTGTAAAGTACATCAAATAAGCTGTGCACTGTAATGGAAAAATGCCGGGTTATTTGCCCCTCTCTCCTTTTAAGCCTATATGATAAAATCCAGCTCAACGGCTGTAAGTGAAATAAAAAGGAAGGGTTTTTACTTTGCTCCAGAGATGTTGACGAACACGTAAATCTTAATCAACTCGGTGTTTTTGGGTAACAGCAGCAGCATCGCTTCTGACAAGGGACAATATTCAGAATATGTATTTATTCCAAGGCAAACTGTGATACTGGAGCATCTTGCCCTGCTTGAACTCCGTACTCCTGCAAGCTGTGTATCTTGGCCTCGGCAAAACTCGTGGAAGAGAGTAAAAGGTGGAATATTTGCTATAAATTTGTGTAATCCAGCCCAGAGAAAGCCACGCTGGCACCAGTCAGCCTCTAACAGAAACTGGGTAAATTAGTGTGTATGAACTTCTGATTTAGAGCCAACGTGGTTATATCCACACTGAGTTGCAGTGGGAATATATCCAGGACATTGCGGGTGAAGCAAGAAACTCCTCTTCGCTATTAAGAGCGGTTTCATGAGACAGTGTGAATTAAATGGGCTCTTCAGTTAGTCTGGGAGGCAGAGACAAAAATAAGTGAAAGAAGTATTTATTAAGAAAATCTGTAAGACTTTAGTGCATCTTGGAATAAGTTGATTACTTAATCTTTTGAATGTACATTATGAAAAATTAAGAAATTATCTTAGTTTGACTGGAAGATCTTACCAAGAGCACATAACCTTGAAAGATGATAAGATAGGAGAGGATGAAAAATGCAGAAGGCTCTCAGTAAAAAAAGAAACCTGCGGAATTGAAAAATTAGTATAATTAATGCCACAACGATAGTAAGGGTGACACTGCACAAAACTGTGAAGAGGAGTCCTTTTACTGCTGCTTTTTGTTGTGGTGTTTTGTCACGAAGGATAGAAAAGCAGAGTTAAGGAACGAGGTGACTTGGAAAACAGGAGCAACAATCTGAAATTTTTGGCTGAATTTGGTGAAATTTGGTTGAATTCTGGAGCCTGTAAAAACATCTGGTGTTGCAACATCGTGAAATAACCAGGTACTTGCAGTAGATGATTTTGCAGAGAAACTGCTTGCTGACTTTTGGATTCATCAGTGATAGTAATTATGTGCAGTGTTTAAACCCACTGTATGTTACGTATGTGCCTCAGTATTACTCATGTAGTTGCCCAAAGCCTGTATCATTTTTGGAGTAGAGGACAGAAATCCTGTAGCAGGATGTTCAAAGGGAGTAGCTGAACAACTTCATTTTGTCACACGACCGTTCTTAATAAACATTTGCCCAGAGTAACTCTGGGGCTGGAATGCAGTAAATCAGATTGTGGCCAGTTTAGGAGGAGTAAATTGAATTGGCTGAGAGACGGCATGAAAGCAGGCATGCAAGCAGATCGATAAGTTGAAGGCATGGACGTACAAAGGCAATTTTCCATGGTTGGGGAATCCTTTCTGTCCCCAGCCCTGCCTCGAGGCTGTCACACCATTGCTTTTCCATGCTCGTACCTAAGAGAGATCAGGCCTGTGCTTGTGAATTGTGTCCTTGCATTCCTTTCCTTCTGAATACTTCCAAGTGCTAGAGAAAAACAGGAAGTTCTCTGATATCGCTTGGTCCTTGATGAAACGCTTCCCGTCTTAGTTAATTGGGGTGAGACCCCACCTGGAGCACTGCGTCCAGCTCTGGAGTCCTCAACACAGAAAGGACATGGAACTGTTGGGCCAGAGGAGGCCACCAAGATGCTGGGAGGGCTGGAGCCCCTCTGCTGTGGGGACAGGCTAAGAGAGTTGGGGGGGTTCAGCCTGGAGAAGAGAAGGCTCCGGGGAGACCTTCGAGCCCCTTCCAGTCCCTCAAGGGGCTCCAGGAAAGCTGGGGATGGACTCTTGATCAGGGCGGGAAGCCATTGGATGAGAGGGAACAGTTTTACACTGAAAGAGGGGAGATGGAGATGAGATCTGAGGAAGAAATTCTTTGCTGTGAGGGTGGTGAGAGCCTGGCCCAGGTTGCCCAGAGAAGCTGTGGCTGCCCCATCCCTGCAGGGGTTCAAGGCCAGGCTGGACTGGGCTTGGAGCAACATGGTTTAGAGGGAGGTGTCCCTGCCCAGGGCTGTGGGGTGGGACTGGATGATCTTTAAGGTCCCTTCCAACCCAAACCATTCTATGATTCTATAGTTTGGGAGTGGAGATCTCTACCTGGTGAGTAATAGGAAACACATTTTTATTTTAAGCAGTCAGATTTAAAGGGCAATTTTCTCTTTAGACAAATTGCACAACAAAGAAGATTTTGGTCCATGGATAAGAAAGGTCTTTTGGGCACCTGGATGTCCAGGAAGATGGAAAAGTCACTAATATTTGGGTTGAGAAGAGGGGGAAGAAGAAAGGCAAGGGAACTAGACTGAGCTTTAGGCATATGATGGAGATTTATTCAATTTTGCACTATGGAGCTTGCATACCTGTAGTAATTGCAGTAGTGGAAGTCAGGCCTCTTCCATTTGCCACCTGAGATAAGATCTCATTTAAAAGGGTAGGACAAACACGAGAAGAAAAAGGTCAACAAAATCTTGCAGAGACACGAAGGTAAGCCAGGCATCTTTGCTATTGGCGGTTCCTCCACAGCGAACGCCTTGCTGTGCAGAGCAGACTGAGGTTACTAACACAGAATTTGTTTTTCTTACCTCTTCTTTTACTCTTGTGCATTTGCAGGACGCCTTTGTAGCGTTCCATGTTGACAAGGTGCTGGTGAGCAAGTACCTGAAGTCACTGCAGATCGGGGAGCTGGCACCGGATCAACCCAGTATTGAGCCCACTAAGAATGTAAGTCTATCCTCGCAAAACCGGAATAGAATAAAGGGAAATAGAATAGAATAAAGAACAGAATAGAACAAAGGGAAATATTCTGAGATTAGACCTTGCTCTTTTGTATCAGCGTAGCTCCTGGAAAAATGGGTTCTTCACAATTTTTTGTGCTACTGCTTAGAAACAATACATGGATATTAGTCTAAATCCACATTCTGTGGCTGAGAATGAGATTCCTGAAGATGGATTTTTACTTATCACAGCAACTCTGCATAAATGGCAGAGCCTTGTTTTGCTCTCATGAATATCACAGCTCTCACTTTTTCTTCTTTCCCTTGCTTGGAGAAAGAGCTAACCAAAAATTAACCCATTCTTTCCAGCTGACAGTAAATTTTCAGACTGTACTCCCTTCTGTAGTAGGCTTCTGTGCCGAGAGCAGAGAGTCTGGTATGTCAAAGAAAACCTCATGAGAGAGGCACAGACAATGGAACGGGACTAGTCTTAGAGTACAAATATTCCCTGGGCTGTATGGTCCTCATCGCTTCCCCCTATCCAAGACTCTTTCCCCCATTCCTCTAAGCCCATCCTGACTTTTCCTGTGCGTAGTCCCACACTGCCTGCTGAAGGGGGGCGAGATGATACACGGCCCCATGTAGCTCAGGCATTAGAAACACAATTCAGAGCAGTCTGGCTGTCCCAGAATGGCATGGCCACGCTTCCTATGTAGGTGGGAACCCCCTGAGCCCTCTTACCCACCTGTGGCTGTGCCTTGCCTATTTCTCGATCCCATAGCTGAGCCTGCATGTGCCTTGCTCCACGCAAACTCCATTTCCCCAAAACAATTGGGAAAGTAGGCTGGCAAGCTCCTTTGTGGGTTGGAGGCAGGAATCAGGCTTGGGAGGCACCTGCAGAGCTGGCAAAACCGAAGGTGGGTTGGTCGAGCACACATACTATGCTCATTTCTTCTTCCACCCTCCTTCTTCGGTGTCCACCAGCCTGAGGCCAGCTGAGCTGTACGTGCCATTTCCATACAGGTATTTAACTCGCTCCTGTTAATCTTGGGAAGGGTAAAGTGGAATTGATGCATTGGAACTGGTGGCAGAAGAGGAATAATTTCATTCCAAAGGCCTACCACAAGATGGCATGCTATGTTCATGAACATTCAGCACACCTCCACCAGACACAACTTCCATCGGAGCCCTGCCAAAAAAATGATGGGAGAAGCACCAAAGACACAGTCTTAGGGGTTGGGGGTACAGAAATTGTGCTCTGGCTGCTGCTTGCCCCTCTGCTCCATGTACATTACCAGGCAAAGACACAGAGAAGCTGTGGGAGAACGATGATAAAGTTTACCAAGGTGCAAGCCCAGCTCTTGCCCATTTGGCCAGGTCCTTGGCTCTTTCTTTCCTCCGTTAAAGCGGTCCTTGGCTTTCGAGGCTGCAGTGCTACACTCTAGAAACAGGGAACATGTAACGCTGGTGCTTCCCACAGAAAATGCTGGTGAAAGATTTCCGTGAATTGCGAGCTACTGTTGAGAAAATGGGACTTCTGGAGCCAAATCAACTCTTCTTCTTCCTGCACCTCGCTCACATCCTCCTGTTGGATACTGCTGCTTGGCTCATTCTCTTCTACTTTGGGACATCCTTAATGCCCTTTATTGTCTCTCTGGTGGTGCTGACAATTTCCCAGGTAAGCAACGAACTCCACAGCCCGTACGCATGGACTTGCATCAACTTTTATACACGTAATACTATTGCAGTTTTCTAGTCCTCCATTTCCTTACTTGGCATAGTTCTCCTTTGTCACAAGAAGACAACCCCTGTATGGCATGTGTTTGTAGAAGATGTAAAGAAGAAATTCTGCATGTAGGGAGCTCCCACTAAACCTAGTCTGGGATTCTTTCAGCAAGATATATTCTGGGGGAATAACAAAATCATAGAATGGTTCGGCTTGGAAGGGACCTTAAAGATCACCCAGTTCCAACCCCCTGCCCTGGGCAGGGACACCTCCCACCAGACCAGGTTGCTCAAAGCCCCAGTCCAGCCTGGCCTTGAACCCCTCCAGGGATGGAGCAGCCACAGCTTCTCTGGGCAACCTGGGCCAGGGTCTCACCACCCTCACGGGAAAGGATTTCTTCCTAATATCTAATGTAAATCTTCCCTCTTTCAGTTTAAAACCGTTACCCCTCAACCTATGGCTCCACTCCCTGATAAAGAATCCCTCCCCATCTCTTTTGTAGCCCCCTTCAGGTACTGGAAGGCTGCTCTAAGGTCTCCCTGGAGCCTTCTCTTCTCCAGGCTGAACACCCCCAACTCTCTCAGCCTGTCAGAAGCCTTAAGAGTATCAGGATTTCATAGTTCCTTTATGATTGTGACTTTGAAGCAGCATCTGAAAAATAAATCTTGGTATTTCAAAGCAAGGGACAGGTGTTACACCCTCCTGGTCTTAATTCCTGTTCTTCTCCCCTCCCAATGTCTTTTCGCTCTTCCAGGTCCAGGCTTCATGGTTACAGCATGATTTAGGACATCTTTCAGTATTCAGGAAGCCCAAGTGGAACCACTTGCTACACAAGTTTGTGATGTGCCATTTGATTGTAAGTACCCGACCCTGGAAAAACTTCTTAGACTGAATGGCTTTCCTGTAAAAGCGTGTGTTCTGAAGACTCTGTGAAGAGTGTGTTCAGCATTGGGCGAAGGAGGGGAATTGGAGAGAATTCTGAAAAGCACTGTACGTTTCATACTTTGTTCTTCACTAAAACAGGGGGCATCAGCGAAATGGTGGACTCTCCTGCACTCCCGGCACCATGCCAAACCCAACTGCTTCCGGAAAGATCCCGATATTGATATGCACCCTTTCTTGTTCACTTTGGGGAAGAAATTCTCTGTGGAGGTCAGTGTGTGTGTGTGTGTGTGTGCTCATATACCAGGAACTGGGAAGGACACCCTAGTCAACAAGAAGCACGCTGTACCGTAAAGACCTAAAACTAAGCCGTGACAAAAGTTCCTGAAAAAAGATGGCTTTCATCTGTGTTTGCTTTCTTCAGCCTTTTTAAGCTGGTCACAGTGCACATTAAGTTCCTTTAAAAACGTCTAGAACAGCTGACAAGTAGTTGTAAATAAACTAGACATGATGTATGTGCGTCACGTAGGAGGTAAAAAAATCCATCAGGAAAAAGACTTAATGGTTATAGCAACTTAATGACCTAGTAGAACAACTCAGTAATTAATGATTATTAGATAACTTGTAAACATTAATATAAAGCATGTCTGCAGTTGGCCTGAGATTACCATAATATTCCATGTCTGATGCTCAGAGATACAGGTGGCTTTGGCACATCTATGCCTTCATAGGATGAGGGGTAATGGTTTTAAACTAAAAGAGGGGAGGTTTAGACTAGATATCAGGAAGAAATTCTTTCCTGCAAGGGTGGTGAAACACTGGAACAGGATGCCCAGAGAAGCTGGTGTTCAAGGAAGTGTTCAACGCCAGGTTGGACGGGGCTTTGAGCAACCTGGTCTAGTGAGAGGTGTCCCTGCCCATGGCAGGGCGGTTGAAACTCAATGATCTTTAAGGTCCCTTCCAACCTGAACTGTTCTATGATTCTGTGAAGGCAGAAGCCTTGCTGTGAGAGGCAGCCAGCACAGCAGGACTGAATAACCAAGTCCTGTAGCTCCATCGGACTGGCTCTTGGCAGACCCCTCCAGTGGGCAGAAGTCATCTGACCACATAGGATGTTCTCAGCTTGTGCTGCCAGGCCACTTCCAGGAGCAACAACCTAAGAAAATGCCAAACCCCCTTTGTTGTACAGCTTCATCAGTTCTTGAGACCCTGTCAGAGTAGGAGATATCTAGTATTTCACCAAATTAATTATGAATGTGGTAAAAACACAAAACCAAGGAAATTCAGCAGTTAAAATTGAGCCCTATCCACCCTCAAACGCTATATTTTAATGGATTAAATGTTCTGGCATAGTTTTTATCACATCATTCTGTTCCAATCCAGAAAATGGTGGTATCTGTGACAGCATTTTCCTTCCTGCCATACACCAACGTAGTTTTTCCTTGTGGGCAGTTACTTCTGTTTTGGCTGGTCGTAAGTATATCTAGAACAGCTTTTCAGCAATCACTTATTTATTTTCCCCTGCTAGAGAAAAATCTCATGCTTGCTTAACAGTTTGTCTTTGAAGGACTTCACAAAGCTGGAAGTCATCAAAGCCTTACATTAGTGGAATGAGGGTTTAGAGACGGTAGGAGTGAGGGTTGTGGGAAGCATGCAAGAAGAGCACCTCTGGGGAAGAAAGAATGGAAAACAGCAATTTACCTGTGCAGGTTGCTTAGTTTCCACTCAGTAGGTTTTTTTTTTTGCTGTTTCTGTTCACAGCTTGGGATCAAAAAGACAAAATACATGCCATACAATCACCAACACAAATACTTCTTCATCAGTGAGTATCTCCATTCTCCTGCAATACCATGAGGGGTACCGATGGGGCTTGTAGATCTTACTTTGACCTGTAGAACTTCAGCAGACCTAAGGTGCCTGCATGACAGAACATAATAATCAGTTTGCATCTAATTTTTGGAGGAGTTGAAAACCTGATTGGGTAAAACCCCGAGTAATCTGGTCTGTCCTCATAGTTGGTGCTGCTCTGAGATCCTGAGGTCCTTTCCAGCCTGAATTATCCTATGATCCTGTGTGAGGTCAGGTTTCTGTGCTCTTCTTGACTTGAAACACATTAATTTGATTGGAGAATTTCTACCAAATGGCTTAAGTCTGTTCCAGGGTAGAAAAAGTAGTGGGGTACACTTATTCCAGGTCATCTTAAAATTACTGCTTTGCAAAAACAAGTCTACATCTATTTGGGCAAAGAAAAGGAGAAAGACTCTTAACTTACTAATTAATGAATTTACCTGGAAGAGTGGGATGAGGGCTGTGCAAGCCACTTCTCAAAATGCTTCTCTGTGGCTGTTCCTCACTTAAAAGCCTAAAACAAAATCTCAGGTTTGTAAGCACTATCAGATTAATGGAGAGACCCAGAAATGTTTAGAGGTACTAGTAAAGCATCCTCACCAGCATCAGTCATTGCTTTCTTGCAAAGTGGCTACTGTGATACTCAAAAGGATTATCAAGTTTCTGGGGTCTTGTCCTCCTTATTTTTCAGGATTCAACACACCCTTTTTTTTTTTTTTCTCTTCTCCACTCTTTTATAAAAAAAAGCAGCTCTCTGTGAGGAAAGGGTAGGCAATGCTACCTGTGTTGGCAGGTGACATAAGCAGTAGCAGGCTGTCCTGCTGAAGAGCAGGACTTGCCCTCAACCAAACTTCAGAGAGCTTCTTGTCTTACCTTTGTTTCACCTCTTGAGGTCAGCAGGCTCCCAGGTTGCTTACTGTTTGTCTGCCTCGATGCATACTGATACCAGCCAGAAAATTCTGCAGCCCTAAAGCTTCCCAGACTATTCTCCATATTGAGCAGCTCTTCAGGGATCCTTTGCTTGCAGTTTGATTATCTGTCATTCAGTCAATGACAGTACCGGTGATAATGAGTTCTCCCTTTCAGCTCTTCCTCCGCTCCTGTTTCCCACCTACTTCCACTGCCACACGTTTTATATTGCCTACACCAAAAGGTACTGGGCGGTAAGTGTTGCTACTTGTGCGGCCAAGAAGGGGTCAGTTGTGGGCCTTCAACCTTTCTTCTGAACGTGGAGCCACCTTCTGTCCAGAGCTCTGTCCCTGCTGTGCGACACTGTGTGTCATTCAGTTAGGTCTACTAGGACGATCAGTTTGGTGGAGTATTTCTAGTGGCTGTGTGTGTTTTCTGCTAAGCCCATCGTGTTCCTCAGCTCAGCGATAAGGGCCTGAAAACACGCAACAGGCTGTTGGGCTTCTACTTTGCTTTGCCTCATTTGCAGAACCACAAAGTGTACTGTCTACTTCGGTTTGGGAAGCAAATTGGAAGGTCCATAGGGGTCACGAAGGTCCTATTTATAGGAGCTGTTGTTGTTGGTTTGTTAGCAGTACGCATGCGCGTGGCATTCCTTCCTGTGCCAGGCAGCCAGAAGTAGTGCTTCACCCTTCCTTCTCCTGCGTGTGTTACATGTAAAGGAGGACAGAGCAACTTCCAGCCAAAATGCGATCGTTGGTCTAGCACTTAATTCACTGTGAAGCCCTGGGAAGTGATTTGATACAAGTCTTCAACTCATGTTTCCAAATGCATACTCATTTGCTAATATTTTAATCTACTCACTGGGCGTGAATGCTCAGATTCACCTCTATTAGAGCAAGCCCTGAAAAGAACACATTATCAGTTTATGTTAACTTGGATTGCTCCAGATGATTCCATTTAGCAAAAAGCTACAGAAGCTGAATGCAGATTGTTTTCTTGTACGTATAACATGAAGCTTAGAAAAAAGATTTCAAGGAATCTAACTTATAATTAATTTCTTTTCTTGTTGTCTCTGGTTTTGGTAGGACTTGGCCTGGATGCTGACCTTCTACATCAGATTCTTTTTTACTTACGGATCACTACTAGAAATAAAGAGTCTCCTGGCATATTATTTTATATTCAGGTGATACCTCTTCAGAAGGCTCTTCAGCCTTCCTCTACGTATACTTTCCATCTGGACCTGCCTGCCTTTCTCTGCCTTTGCTTATCTTTCCACGTTCCCCTTTATCATCTCATTTTCTCTTTTGCTTAGTTTTTTAATTCCATAAAGTTAAACTTTAAGACTCTTCTGCTCAATTGCCAGTTCACGTTTTATGTCACCTCACTGGCTCTGGCAGCAAAGAGACTTCACCGAGTGCTGACCAAACTGAGAGATACCTACCTTACACAACATTCAGTGCTTTGGGTGTCGGGTCTGCTAAGGGTTAGAGAAAGAGAACATTTAACAGGAACAGCTCAGCCTGGGCTTGCAAACGCCCAGGTGTTATCCAGCAGCATTGGCTTGAATGGACAATACGCTCTCCGCTTGGATCATTTTACTGATTCTAATCAGTTTGGTCCTTGGATACAGATAAAACAAGATGAGTATCAGACTACATCAGTTTCATCACAGAACGTATTAAATAATCATGAGTTTCATAAGGAAGTATGAAACTTCCAAGGTTTGGAAGTTCTTCCAGGTGCTGCATTAGCAAGGCTGGTGTTAAGCCATGTGTTTGGAAATCCGGCTGTGCTGTTATTTCAATGGCTCAGCACTGACTTCCTTACCTGTTACTGAGTTCTGGCCTCTTGTCTGGTTGCACAGGATGCTCGAGAGCAGCTGGTTTGTCTGGGTTTCACAGATGAACCATATCCCTATGGATATTTACTATGACAACAACTTGGACTGGGTGTCTACGCAGGTAAAATATTTTCCGTTCTTAAGAACTGTGGCCATACAGGTTCAAATTCCAACCATAAGACAAGCAAGTCTCTATTGCATTAAGGGTGAAAACCTGTTGGTAACTGGGAAGTGCAGGTTAATAGGACTACTGTTACCATAACTGAATCCTGTTGAGGAGGACAGCAATGACAAGTTCATGGGCAATCTAAAATCAAAGCTAGGTCCCAGCTCTCTTTCCTAAACATTCCCACCTCCCCACGTATTGCATCGTTCTATGTTGCACCTTTTCCACTTATGCAGAGATGGAAGCTTGTGTCCTGCTCTTGTCGAGCAATTTCACGCTACTAGAACACCAGCGTGATGTCCCCACTTAGCAGAGAGACTTACTGGAGTCCAGCAACAAAGTGTGACCACCACAGAAGCCCCCTGCCATCTCTGCTTTTTCTGCAGATGTAGGTTTGAGGAGACCCAGGAGGAGCTTTTGCCTGTCTGCTCACATGCATTCACAGGAGCACAGAGCCAGCTCCTAATTTTACCATGACCCCTGGTAGCCAGTCTACGCACAGCTGCTGGCCCACAAAGCTGAAGGAGGATTATGATCCCTGGCTTGAGGTAGCTCAGCTTAGGCTAACAGAAAACAACAGAGTAGCACTGTGCTCTTTAGACAAACGAGAAAGGCTGCAGGCACCAATCCGTACTGACTTTGCTCTCCTTTCCCCTCTTGTAGCTCCAGGCAACCTGCAACGTTGAGCAGTCTCTGTTCAATGACTGGTTTACTGGGCATCTGAACTTCCAGATTGAACACCAGTGAGTACGCACCCTGAAAGAGAGTTTTCTTCCCTCTTTTTTTCCCCCCCTCTTTCCTATGAATTCTACAAATCGTTGTGGGGTGCCAAAGAGTTTGTCTTTAAACAGACTGAAAACCCTAGAGAGAATCATAATCACAAACCTTCACTGGACCCCCAGGAAGGTGAGAACGACGAGTGAAAACTAAACGCGGGCAGGATCTATGAAGCCATACAGGCAGCAACAGGGTCTGCCCAAAGTAGTAGCACATAAGTGTTAGTGAAAATCTATGTGCTAAGGCATCTTCTTCATAGTCTGACACAGTATTTTAAGATTATCTGTAATAACTATTTATGCTGTTACTCCAGAGACTGAGCTACGCAGCTGAAGGATGGGCACATCTCCTTTTCCGTGCTATGGAGATGGTTACTTCTGGAGAAAGGAGAGGGGAGGAAATAGTTTCTTCCAGTTTGTAGCATCACTTTAATTAGGAGTAATGTCACTTCAGAGATGCTGTGGAAAATAACAGAGGGGGAAAGCAGGAAAGTCTATGAGTTACTTGTGCTAAAAGCACACCAAGGGGAAAAGAAGAGTCAGGAGCAGCTGGAGACCCTCCTCAGTGTGGAGGGTCACCTCAGTGATTCCTTGGAAGTAATAATGGATGTGGATATGTGAAAGCTATTATTTCTTATGGAAGAGAATTTGTCTGTCTCCTGTTCACAGCCTATTCCCCACCATGCCAAGGCACAACTACTGGAAGGTGGCTCCTCTGGTGAAGTCCTTGTGTGCCAAACACGGCATTGAGTACCAGTGTAAGCCCTTGTTCACGGCTTTTGCAGACATCGTGCAGTAAGTAACAACACACTGGCAAAGAATTGCTGAAGGATGTAGGAGAGACTGGAATCCCTAAGAACAAGAGTTGGCTTGTTCTTCGAAACCTCTCATTTCCCTTGTCCCCACCATCACTCCCTTAAGCAATCCTGCATAATGTGGCCTCTTGCACTCTCTCTTTCAGCTCTCTGAAGAATTCAGGAGAACTCTGGCTTGATGCCTACCTGCACAAATAAGATGACAAGTCTTGATGGTACCATTCAGAGCCTGCCACGCCTTCACATTCCAAGCAAGATGAGGAGCAGGGACCACAAGGGTCTCTACAGCAGAAGAAAATGAATAAGAACTGAAGGATATGATTCCAATAGATATGAAGCTACCCGAATTTTACTTCTGGTCTTTCTTGGTGTTTTGGTTCAGATGTGTTAAGAGTGGATAAGGCAAGCAGAAGATGGCTGGTTAGAACAGGAGAAGCTCTTTGCTAGCTGTCTGAAGAAATATGGCCAAGAGCCTTTCTGAGCCTGAGTATGTGTTCAAGTCAGACTAAGGACTGGTGCAGCTGCACACACATAGTCCTCTGACCAGTTGTTTGGGTTGGTTTTGGTTTTTATTGGTACCCCTCATGGGGGGGGTTTAATGCTTAATACAATGTTTGCTTATTTCAAGTCATTCAAAATTGTACCAGATTTTGAATTAACATGGTCTTCCAGCAACATGCTGAAATAATAATAAATTATAATAAAGTGTATATATCACACAGACTGCAGCAATTGTAGTCTGCAGCTGACTAACAACACAAATGTGTTTCCCATTACTGTTCTCTAGAGCATCTTCACCCTCACAGCACCAGGCAATCTCAGTTGTCAAGAAGAAATACAGGGGTTGAAACCAGCTCAAGCCCCCTGCTCTCTCTTAAGTTTCTTTATTTCTTGTACTTTGAGTTGGGCTGAGCCATGTGTATGCTCCCCATGCTGGTCTGGCAAGTTGTTTATAACTGTCACGTCTGTAAATCACAGAGCGTGCCGTCCTGTAACTTTGGGAGATCCAAATGGACCACGATAGGAAACTCTAACCTGAAACTTAGTAGGCTCAAACCCTACTCCTAATGGCCCTAACCCTGAACCCAAACCCTAATCCTAATAGCCCTAACAGGCCATAACCTTAATGCTGACCATAATTCTAATAGGCCTTAATCCTAAAACCTCAAATCCCAGCAGGCCCTAACCATAGCACTAACCCTAAACCTAAGCCTTACCTTAACGGCCCTAACTCTAATATTAATAGGCTCTAACCCAAACACCAACAGGCCCTAACCCTCACCATAACCCTAATTTTACTGTCCCTAACCATAATACTAATAGGCTGTAACACTAAACATAACTCTGACCCTAACCTTAACCCCGACCCTAATGCTTATAGGCACAAACCCAAACCCTAATGGCCCTAACCCGAAGCCTAGTAGTCCCTAACCCTAAAACTAACCTTAACCCTAACGGCTCTAACACTAAATCTAACCCTGGTCTATTCAAACAAACAGATTTGAGGATTTTTTGACTAAATGAAGTAACATGCATATTTTACTTCCTATGCCTTGATACATAAGGGAGAGTTTACATTACAATTTTTGGAGCTCGCTCATGCTCTATAGTTACAGAAAGTCACATCATGTTTTCAAACACCCTAGGAAGTTTTGGGGGGCTTCCCAGTGAGGTTTTACAGCTCTGGAAAGGAACCTGAGAGTTTGGACAACAAATAAAATCAGGTGAGGAAGGTGGGACAAGAAAGCAGGGAAAAGGGTAGAGTTGGGTAGTTGCTTGTGCAAGTTTGGCTTGCAGGAACGGCAGCCACGTGAACCCATCATGATGCAAAGCTTCTCTTGCTCCAGAATACACCCTGGATGCTTATTTAAATTGGCACCACACAAGGTTGAGTGCCAGCCATTTGGACGCACGGACCGGCTGTATACTGTAAGGGAACAAGAGTCCAGGATCCAGCAAGGGTTATTATTAAGCTCAAGCTTATTAAGGCAGTTTTGAGAGTTCAAGAGTAAACCGAATTACCCGAGTGGGCTCAGAGTTTGGCTCTGCCAGGCACAAGGCGAGTCAGAGAAAGAGGCTGATCTGGGTAGTTCGAATCACCCTTGAGAGGAGGCAATATCTTCCCGTTAATTAGTAAGAGAGTGTGTACTTTGTCTGGAACGGGTACCATCATGAGTACATACTCAGACCCTGAAATGAAGACTAACTTTCAGAAAGGAGTCTTTGGGAACAAAAAAAAAAAAAATTCATTTGAGTACCAGCAGGTAAGAACACTTTCTTACAATAATGAACTTGATGAGGTGAATAAATAGAGATTGCACCTGGTAACAAGAAAGATATAAGAGAGCCTCCGATTAGATAATAAATGGACTTTGTATTGTTTGTGCAATGATTGTCTGAATTATAGGTACTGCCTAGCACTGTCTTTTACTTTGAAACCTTTAACCCGGTACAGCCAGCCAGAACATGCAAAAGATTTGTTATTAAACCATTTTCAGCCTTGGAAGATGTGCAATTACGTTTAGAGGTTAACAGCACAAAGTACGATTCCTGAACCACGGGAGTAAGAGAAGTGATTCCCAAAAATTCTGTGGAGCAGGTAAGGAGTAAAGCAGGACTCAGAACGCTCTCAGTTATTCATAAACACATTTCCACTATTTTATAAAGCCTTTTAAAATTACCTTTAGTAGTCTTTGAAGATAACTTCCCTAAGAAGGTGAGAGGTCTGATTTTGAAGACCAGCATTTGATTTTTGGACCTTCGACATCATTGGGCTTCTAGTGTAATTTGTAGTCAGGACCCCAAAATGCAATTAAAAACAAAAGGTGCAAGTGTTTTCATTAGTTGAGGGCCCAACAGTGTGCAAATGAGGAAGGGCATGCAAGAAGGTTGAGCAAGGTTAAGATGAAGGGCTGTGGGTAAATGTGGAATAAAGTCTAAGCAATATGGATCAACGCCAGGGCAAACAGGAGGAGTTGCCAAATTTTCCCCAGGTATCTTTGACCAATCTTATCAGCATGGTAGGTAGTATTGGGTTAGATGAAAGGCTGCCTGTATTACCTCAGGAAAACATGTAATAGCTTGATGGTATATTCTTTGTAGAATTTCATTGAGAGGGCCAAAGAAGGAAACATATCCAAGTTAGTTACACAATCCAACAGAAAAGCATCGAAAAAAAAGGAAAAAAAAATGTAAAGAAATTACGGTACATGAAAACAGAGTGGAAAGAAAATTAGGAGCACCAACAGATTATCTTTTAGCATCGTAGAATCATAGAATGGTTAGAGTTGGAAGGGACCTTAAAGATCATCGAGTTCCAACCCCCTGCCCTGGGCAGGGACACCTCCCACCAGACCAGGTTGCTCAAAGCCCCATCCAGCCTGGCCTTGAACACCTCCAGGGATGGGGCATCCACAGCTTCTCTGGGCAACCTGGGCCAGTGTCTCACCACCCTCACAGGAAAGAATTTCTTTCTAGTATCTAATCTAAATCTCCCCTCTTCCAACGTAAAACCATTACCCTTCATCCTATCACTACATTCCCTGATAAAGAGTCCCTCCACATTTTTCTAAGTGTGAAGGGTGATGGAAATAATAGAAAATATTAACTGACTTACTCTAAAATACAGCCTTTATTCCTGCAACTCTGAAATGCAAATTCTGTTCTCTTCCTGTGGTCATATCTTGACATCAGAGGTCAAGGACAGTTTCCACTGGAAAGAATATTGATAGTTTGAATTTAAAATGAAGTGGTTTTTCTGATAAATTTGCTCTGAAAAGGGATGTGGTTTAAGAAATATCAGTGTGAGTGACAAATTTTTTACATATCAATAGCTAGATATTAAGTAAATGAAATAAGCACATTCATTGTCTTCTGTGTTATAAAGCTGAATGGTAAATAATAATAAAAATCTTAATCTTTAAACAAAAAGCTGTATCTGTTAAAAGGTTGACAGATTGCAGCCAAACTTTTTATAGTATAATCACAGTGTTTATTTCATGTAAAACAGCTGAAAATATTCCTCATCCTGCAGTCTTCACAAACTTGTACATACGCACCTATCAGATGTGTAACTCCCCCCCCCCCCCCCCCCAAAAAAAAAGAAAAACACAAACTTGAGGCTTATTTGTTTTGAATCTAAAGGAAAAGCAGGGTTTAGGAAAAGCAATGAGCAATGAAAGCAAGCAATAAGTAAAGCGGGAAAAATGAGCAGAGATTTCTTCATTCTTGCTTTTCCAACTTCCCCACACAAAGTCAAGACCCTGTACACGTCACTAGAGCTACAATTAGGCAGTTACGCGCCTTCATCTCCTGCCTATATATTTTGACTTTCCCCCGCAAGCTACAGAAAAAGGAACACCAGACTTCTTGCCTAATTTAACCAGGTTTAACAGAAAGACAGAGGAAAAAACTGCAAGCGAGGCAAAGGCATGTTGGACTTCTGTTAAAGATTACACCTTTAGGCAGCGTGGACCATTGCATAATTTAAAGCAGCACTGGTTTGGGCAGCTCGTGGCTTCAGCCTGGGAACAGGTCGTGCAGACCTCTGCTCAGGGTCAGCCCCGCGCCGTTGGGGAAACCTTCGCTAAAGCACTCAACAAAAGATGAGGGTTGATCAAACAGGCCATTTACTCTGCATATTTCCCTTTGATCTATTATATCGAGACAATGCTAATGCGAAGAAACAACTTGTTTCATTTAATTGTTTTCGAAAAGTGAGGAGGAACCAAAAAGAAGGCTGGATGTGACCTACGAGGGCAAAGTAACCTCAATGGAGTGAATAAAACAAGCTGCAGGGGAAGTGGGAGACGGGCGTTTGGATTCAGGTCTCCCAGACACCCTCACACTTTTGCAGTCTGACAGCCCAACACAGTCCAAGTAGAGAAAAAGAGATTTCAACCTTGCACAAGAACTCAGTTCCCTGCTTCTTCACCCATTTCCAAGGGCAACCCCGGCAGCATCCGTGAAGGAAAGCCAGATTTCAAGCTGAAAACTGGCCCAACTGCCACCCCAAGGGCAGAGACAGGGAAGGCTGCCTTAAGGCATTTTGTATTTTCATCCTGTCTGGGAAGTGTTGCAACCGCAGCTTAGACTGTAAACAGTATCTCCCATCATCCTTATTCCTCAATAACTCTTACAACATGTGTGCACAAGGTCAAAGATAGATTCTTGAGACTTAAGTGTGGAAAACACAAAGAGGTGACTCTTCCCCAGCTATTTGCTTGTAGAAGAGTGTATCCACTTGTGTGTCAGCGCTGTTGCTGTCAATTCTGTATCAGCAATCGCTGTGAGACAAGGATTTATTGCACTAGAAAAAAAGAAATCAATAAAAAAAACCCACAAAATTCTCAATACAGGTCAAAGTTCTTAAAGGGTGAAATCTGAGAGGAATGAGCAAAGAATAAATACTGACTTTAACTGACACGCAAATCTATATAAAGCATTTTTGTCATTTGCCACATGCTCTGAAACAGGAAATGAAGATTTTCTTCCGATTTGTTCCCTCATAGCTTTACAGGATTTGAATCGGATCACTGGATCCAACATCGATTGCAGCAACAACGCAAAACGCCTTTTATAATCTTGGAATGATTTGAATGAGATGGATTAAAATCAAGGTGAACATTTCTGAGGTTTTCAAGAAACTGTCAAGACACTGTCTGCAAGTTCTTCTGGAAAAAAAAAAAGGCAAAGTAATTGGTGTCTGCTTTTTAATTTCAAGGTAAAGAACAATGTATCATCATCTAATGAAACAGCTCAGGCTGCAACTTACAGGCTGAAAAAAATGCCACAATTAATCATCTAACAGTACTAGACCTCCTCGATCCAGCTACTTTGCTCTGCTGAGCAGGATGTAAAAATATTTTATTTTATTTTTAATTCTAAAAGTACAACTATCAGTTTACCAAGCTTTAGTGCATGACCTGAAAATAAATTTCAGCACAGCTCCCGGGGGCTTGTTTGCTCTCGGATCGCAACGCAGTGAGATTTCCAGCTGCACCGGGGTTGAAGTTTGACTTTGGGTGGAACCCCACCACGACAAAGTTCAAGCTTTTATCACACAGCTAAATCCTACAGGCTCTGGATTGCAATCCAGGCTGGAAAAGTGTCATCGTTACCAGCGAACCGAGTATCCAGCTACTGCACTTATTATTTTTTACACTGCTGCCTCATTTTTTAGCCATGATTAACTTTCCTAGACTACATAAATACACAACCCTTCACAACCTTTTGCAAACATAGGGCTTTTTCAGGAATCTTCTTCGTGATCCATCCCCACAACTGAAGTCATCCTGATCTAGAAGAGTTCCTCAGAACTTCTCAGAAAGGAGAAGTTTTCATAAGAAACGTACGCTGATGTTTCCTTAACAGGACAGAAGAGAAGAGAGACATGATGGATGCTTTGCAGGTATCTTAAACAGCTATTTGTGAGACGATGGCACAGCACAGATTATAAACGTCGTTAGCTCTTCATCTGGATTCAAGAGCTAAGTGGGAACACAGCAACTACTGACAGAAACCACAAATCTGGCAAAATTGCCTTTATTCCATTTACCATCAAACCAGAGCCTTAGTTCTTTTCCCAGTTCTGTCCAAAATGACCTTATGCAACTACTTAAGCCACAGCGTCGGCTGAGTCAAGGCTAAGCTCAAGTCCAGCTTTGCATGTCACGACCTGTGTCACAGTCACGCAACTGTGAGCCCAAACATTGGTTCAGATTAAGTTCTGCAATATTGCCCTAGGAGGAAAGGTCAAGCTTTTCCATGCACCTTCATGTAGCCTACTATCAACAAGAGATAAGAACACGCAATGTTATCACTGGCTCAATCCACTTCCGAAGCACCGGTTTGAGGCCTCAAGTCCCACAGCAAACAAAACTCAAAACTGCAGAAAGAATCACGGACTGGTTTGGGTTGGAAAGGGCCTTTAAAGGCCATCTAGTCCAATTTATTTAATGGATACCAAAGTCAAAGTCAAGGACACCAACACGCTTCTCAGAAGACAATTTCCCTCAAAGGCAAGGAGCTAGCTGGTTTCAAGAGAGGAATTCAGGGCTAACTTTTCCCAACATACTTAAACTGTAACTATCTGATCCAAATCTACCTCACCCTTTTTCCCTGGGAGAAAGATTTAGCAACTCCATACACTCACCTATCTCCCGGCACAGCCCACTTCAAAAAATGTCCACTGAGACTCCGCAATCTGCTGCCGCTTTTGGCTACACGAGTCCAGTTTGGAAAAGGGAAAGCAACCTAGGAATAAAAAGGGAAGACCCATGAGAAGGAGAGGTATTTCTGGGAGAAACTGTCATTTCCAAAACATAAGTTTCAAATTCACTCCCAATTCTACTGTTAGTGATGTGCATCTAAAATAAAACAGTAATAGGAAGATGTTGAGCAACGCCCCTTTACTCATAAGTGAAAATTGCATTGCAACAACCCGTCAAAGGAACATTTGATTTTACTTGAGCAGAACAAAGTGAAAACACAAGCGAGACTGTGTCATGTCATGTAAACAGTCTTGTAATTCTCACACTGAGGAGCCATAAATGGATTCATCATCTTGTTTATTTGAAGAAACAGCATCATTGTTCTTCCAGGGTTGCCTCACCCTCTCAGCACCTTTGGAAAAAGCCAAGTTTTACTGTACAATACTTGTCATGCTCAGTTTAGCAGCGCAGAACATGGGTCAGTCTTTTAAGTACTGAAATTGTGAGTTTTCAAAACAAATGTAGCTGCAGAAAGTACATACTGCCTGCCCAGCCCATTCTAGGTCTTCTCAATGTCACTGTGCAAGATGTTTCTTCTCTTCCCCATTCCTTAGTGCTCAATTTGCTTGACTTGACACCAACCAAACTTCAGTCCACCATCTACTCTAAACTAGTCTAACTCACAGTAGAATTTATTAACAATACTCATTTATGGGCACGGTTGGATAAAGGCCACCTGGACAAAGTTCATAAAATAGCTGTTTGTTAAACACTCTCCTAAAGCCTCCACAAATTCATGGCACAGTGCCCTTCCCACCACACGGTCAGTTGGTGCACTTACCCACTGATTTCTGAAGGTAACCTTACAGTGTACAACGAGGCATGAGGCACACGGTTCCCTACCTGGGAAAGAAAAAGTAGGGATTTAGGAACAAGTAGGAAGAAAAGCAGAACTGAACAGTTGGGTATCTCTGGCCTGAGAGCTTTTTGAAAGGCTAGTTTTGAGACACAATTCAAGTGCTGTATTTCAGCTTTACACACAAACTATTAAGAACTGTCCTTCACTAAAATTTGAGTGAACTGTGATGAGAAACTAGACAACTTTGTGACACTACTGTAAATTGCCACCAAAGTTTTTAGATAAAAAATAACAACAGGTTCTTCAGGAAATAGGGGCTAAAATAAGGTATCATCAACAAAACTCACAGTAAGCAGGACTGCAAATTCTTCCCGTTCGTATGGTGCAATCACAGGCACTGCTGTACCACAGACATGAGCAGCTTTCCCTTTTCTGAAGGCCAAGGAAATTAAAGAAAAGGTTCCTGGTAAGTAATTTCACATATCACAGCTGAGCAGAATTTAGTGCTTGGCCCCTACACATGAAGTCCAAGCTCCAGCCTTGAATCCAAGGCTTTTGTTGGCATCCAGGGCTTGTGCAGGACAAATTACTAAGTTCTGAAATAGATACCAATTACACAGAACTTCAACAGCTTCTGCATGATCTATAAATAAATAAATAAATAAATCAGATGAAGGTATGATCTTCCTAGATTAAAATAAACTATTTTAGTTAATTACACAGAAAACAGACAACATGACACCGAGAGATTTCTAAATTCAGTTTTATTTCAGAAATAAGAGGAAGACAATATAATTCATTTAGCAGACACAACCAAAATTAAAGATTAAGCCCTGGTTAGTCTTTTCCAAAACTCATTAGGATTCTATGTTCCAGCAAGAAATACTCCCACCCAATGGGTACCCTCCCAAATACTCCCAATTCATGTAGCTCCTTCAGCTCCCACCTGCCTCATCAGGTAAAAATCCAAATGAATTCCAGGACAGAGCAGGTTATCAGTTCATATTATTTTACTGCATCTGTATCACAGCTAATTTTTCACAATAGGTTAGTCGATAAATGAGTTGAAGAAGCAGATTCCTACAATTTAATGGAACAGCACTTAACATCTACTCTTCTTTATCTGCCATCACTTCTTGAAATGCCAATTCACATTTAAAGGCCAAACCAAGAAGTACTATTCAAAATGCAACTCAAGACAGACCCAGAAATTCACTGAATATTGAAAAAAAAAAACAAAAACAAACCCTGCAACGATTTGAAATTCGTATAATATTTGCTTAAGAGCTAGTGGCTGGGCTCTGAAATCCTTTGTATCATCATTCATGCTTTTTCCAATCCAAATGCTAATGAGGCAGTATCAGCAGGAAAAAAAAGGAAAGCAAATAATTCAAACGAGGGATAATGCTGCGCAACCAGGATCTGGACTAATTACACATACACACTGATCTTTCTCAGTGGCAAGAGAAGAGGAAGAAGTAACAGGCAAAGCAGTTATTAGAACCTGCCAGGACTCCAGATGTGTGGTGAATTGCCTGATCCTACTGAGCACACTCCTGAAGCTGTTTTGGTCTGTTGGGACTAACTTCAATGTCCAACAGATATGACAGACTTTTATTCCAAGCTTCCAACAGTCAGCCTGGACCCCAATTACTCCGTAACCGGGTTAACACATTGCAAATAATTATCTAAGAAAAAATACGAGGTGGGATTTCAGCCCTTATAAAAAGTTAGTCTTGGTTTTGTTGTGTCCTTGTATAATAAAGCATCCAGTTGGTGACAACATGCTTTCTTAGGTGGCCACTTCTCATAGTCAAAGGTAAGTCCAGAAATTCCATAACTACATTTAACTACTGCTCTAAGTTCTCAAATATAAATATTTTCATTTTATGCCAATGAGTAAAGCCTGATTGAAGATTATACCCCAAGACTGAAGATGAGAAAAATATCACTAAGCTAAAGAAACTCCTCTGGATCTAAGGAATAATAATAATAGGGAACACCTTTCTATCCAAAGGGTTCCAAGATCTTTTGCACTGATTAAATTGCAAATACCAGGCAACATTACAAAATGCCTAAAATCAAGGTTTATAGATACATCTGACTATAGAAACCCACATTCAAACATGCCACTTCAATTAGAAGTCTAACTCTGAAAACCAGCTCTGGCTTGATCAATAGATAGCGTTCCCAGATTACGGCAGTAAAATAACAGAATTTCAGGAACCACTGGGAAGAGTTTTGAAAGAGCCTGAGATTGAGTTTGGCCAAGATACAAATATTCATGCATTTGGAGGTTAATTTCTCAGACACTCAGAAAATTAATATTTTTTTCATTTAAATTCTTACAGACTGAAAGAACAATTTCCTCCCCCCCAGGACCTGTAATATGTAATCAATTTAGTTGCAAAGTGTATATAATAAGAAAATACCCTTTCCTATCTCCCTTAGGTAAGTTATATCCCAAACTAGCATTAGTAGGCAAAGATTTTCTTAAAACATATATTGGGAATAAAATTTACATATATTGAGATTAAACTTACTAGTTAGCTTCATTTCAATCACACAGAAAGAAACATAACCAACATTTTACTCAAATCACTGCGTATCATTTTACCTCTGTACGGCCAAAAGTGAAATTCAAAGAAACTGTCTACAAATAGATAACTATTTTATTAGAAATATCAAGCAACTTCAACTTTTTAACATGGACAGGTTTATCCGTAAGGATAATCACAGTGTCATTATAGAAGTTCTACTGTGTGATTTAGCCAGGAAAGTTTTACAATAAAAAAAAAAAAAGAAACATTATTTTGATTAAACTTGTACTTGCTTCTAGAAATGAAGACAATTTTAAATCATTAACATGTTGTGCTTTTAAGGAAATTGTCAACAAGCAGTAAAGCACTAGTGTTGAAAGGCACTAGGACTGTTAGTTTGTGTTACCTAGTTTCCAATACAGATACAGGCACTCGAAAGCTTAGCAAATCAAGGCTGTAAAACACTTCTAGATTTGTGCGGAAGTCTGCTACATTCATTAACACCTTCAACAGGTTGTCCTGCAGTTGTAAGGACGGAAAACTCAGAGAGTCAATCTCTGCAGCACGCTTTACAAGTTGGATCTTTCTTTGGCAGACATACGAGATGTGGACTGTGTATATGTCCGAATCACATCCTAAAAATAATTAAAAAAAGAAATAATTCAGCGCAAGTCCCATTAAAAGCAGTTAGGCGAGTTTCAGAAAAAAAAACCAGTACTTGAAGCAACAATGTTGTTATTCTGTGTAGCAAGCACTGAGCCCAGGAAAAGCTACGGAAATGTTTCATTACCATTAGAGGGTAATTATTTGGGCTGAAGAATCAGCCTTAACCCATCTCATGTACAGTTATCTTCCAGAAGCCTTACAAAAACCCAACTGAAACAAAACAATTGTCCATCATTGGTTAATCAACATTTAATTAAATATAATTAGAGTGCTGTTTCCTCATTTTGTAATTCTACATGCACTGACTCCTGCCCTTGTAGACAACACCAAGCTGAGTGGTGCAGTTGACACACCTGGCTCAAGAATTGGGCCCATGTGAACATCATGAGGTTCAACAAGCCCAAGTGCAGGGTCCTGAACCTGGGTTTGGGCAACCCCTGGTACCAGCACAGGCTGGGGGATGAAGGGATGGAAAGCAGCCCTGAGGAGGACGACTTGGGGGTACTTCTGGGTGAAAAGCTGGCCATGAGCCGACAATACGTGCTTACAGCCCAGAAAGACCCCTGCATCCTGGGCTGCATCCCCAGCAGCGTGGCCAGCAGGGCAAGGGGGGGGGATTCTCTCACTCTGTTCTGGGGAGACCCCCCTGCAGTGCTGCCTCCAGCTCTGGGGCCACCAACATCAGAAGGACATGGACCTGTTGGAGTGGGGCCAGAGGAGGCCACGGAGGTGCTGGGAGGGCTGGGGCCCCTCTGCTGTGAGGACAGGCTGAGAGAGTTGGGGGGAGTTCAGCCTGGAGAAGAGAAGGCTCCGGGGAGACCTTCGAGCCCCTTCCAGTCCCTAAAGGAGCTCCAGGAAAGACAAGGACAAACTTTTTAGCAGAGCCTGTAGTGATAAGACAAGGGGTAATGGCTTTAAACTAAACCAGGGAAGATTTAGACTAGATATCAGGAAAAATTCTTATTTTTTCACTCTGAGGGTGGTGAGACCCTGGCACAGGTTGGCCAGAGAGGTGCTAGATGCCCCATCCCTGGAAACATTCAAGGTCAGGTTCGACTGGGCTCTGAGAAACCTGATCTAGTTGAAGATGTCCCTGCTCATGGCAGGGGAGGTGGACTAGATGGCCTTTAAACTTCCCATCCCACCCAAACTATTTCTATGATTCTATCATTTAAACTAAATGGGAATCCATAACAATTTCTCACTTTTGGGGGTTTTCAAAAGAAGCTAATTCACAGCCACTCAAAATTCAAACACAGAAATCATTAGCATACCTTTTTCCCACTGTCAGCGTTGTATTTGTCCAGCAAAGCCTGAATTCGGGCACCATAGTCAGGATGAACATCAGTGAAGTTTTTCACCTGAACAGGAGGATAGAACAGAAAAGGCAACAAGATTTTTTTCTTCACTTCAAAAGGTACACATTTTCTCCTCTGTGATCTACAAGCAGTAGATATCAGAAGGAAAAAAAGGACGATGAAAACTCTTTTCCAAAAGTTTAATTCTGACCAGTCAGAAAGGAACTATGGACATCTTCAAATACTACTTCTATTATCTCACATAGAGCTCTTTCATGATTTAAACAAAGTTCCACTGGGAAGTATAAAAAGATCCAATCCCTCCCTGGCCTTCACTGCCTTCTCCTTGTTTAAAGCAAACCATTACACTGGAGTCACCTGATTTTTGAAACACCATCCTTGATGTTCAACATCAATCCCATTCTTCCCAACAGGAAAAAGTTACTTTAACATGTTATACATTATTTATATTATGTAAATACAAGCATATTTAAGTGTTCTGTATCGATAATTGCTGCATAAGAAAAATCTAGAAGTTGCCTGCTTAGAGAAGAATTTCTGATATTCCCTTCCACAAGGATATTGCTATTTTGACAGAGAGACAGACTGCGAGAAAACCTGGGATAATGAGCAAAGGCTAAAAACCACTTACAGCTCTCTTCTGAATGAAGAGTTGTGCGTCTTTAAGATGATCAGCAATATTTTTGCACAGCCTTTGGCGTTCATCCTCCTTCAGCACTTTGGTATAGAATTCTCGCACCTTATGATTAGAAACAGAGTTTTATTTTAAAATTCCCAAGAGCAAGTCATTCTACCTGTAGCAGCCAAAAATACCTATTAGATTCTTAGGATACATTATTACTGAAAAAGAATACTTTTCACTATTACTAGTCAGGCAACACTTAAAAGACAACCAATTTGTGGGGGGTTTTGGCAAACCTGGTAACAACTCTATGTCTAGCTTGGAATAACTGTTATTTATTGAATTAATGAAAACAAATATTGCTGTTGGGGTCCAATTCAGGAATTGATGATCATGACATTACATAAATACTCCAGCTTGGATATCTGCAGACACCAACTGCAAGACAACAAAGTCACAACCTCTAGATATCCGTGCCCAGAATATGAATGGCAAAGGTCTGTGAGAATTCACTAACTGTCCAATTAGCAAAAATTCAAGTTACTCATGACATTAAGCTGTATAGAGATTTTCCAAGCTGTCACAAGAGCTGAACTTCAGGTTAGCCCAGATGCTTCAAAAGAGAAGTCATGTTTGACTGATTCCTATTAATATTCTCTAAACTCGTCCTATACACTCATCTATATAATAAACAATATAAAGGCATTTCATATATCATACCTGAGTCACATTATCTTCGTTTGCACTATTGAAGCGCTGCACATCTCCCGAAACGTACACGCGGCATTCCTTTAACACGGGCTGATCTTCCGGACCAGTAAAACTATTTGGATAATAGTTTGGGGCACCACCTGAAGACAAAGAAACAAAAAACCTCAGTCAGACACCAGCTTCCGCAGATGAAGTCAGAAGACAGGAAGCGTTCTTCACCTAGAAGAACCTAAAACAATTACCCAGTTATGATTCACTTCAGTAAAAAACAGTTGTCAGTATTTTTCTGTCAACATAGAGCTCAGCATCAGGAGTTGTGTCTTCAAGCCAGTACTTAACAGCACTTACTACAAACAATTTCAATAGCTTGGGGGGGAAAAATTGATTTGTTTCAGATAGAAGGAGGTCTGGCCACTCACAGCAACATTGCTTAGACAATTTTAATAGACAAAGTCTTGGAAGCTGTTAGAAGTTTTACTCCAAGGCAGCATAAAAAACACTTTCATATGTATATTTGAAGTACTACCAATCTTAACCATGGAGGGGGTTTATTTTAAACACATAATGAGCTTAAAGAACTGCACAAAAATAAACTTATCTCTTCTTGGACAGAAGTAGCTGTTTTTAAGTTCCCATTTTACAAATACTTCCCTCTCCTCCCTCAGCAAGTATTAGAATTCATAGCCCAGAGCAACACAGCACTTTTGGCACAAGGCACAGCTTCAGCATATCCTTGTTCACTCCCAGGTGTAAGACAGTCACTATTGGACAAACGTTGACAGAACGGAGACACTTGAATAGAGGCGATGTTAAAGCTCCGGTTTTGGCATTTATACTCTTGCCTTTCGCAATCTCTTGGAAATGAGACAGCAAAGCACTTCAAAGTGGACCAAGTATACGAAAGTCACTCTTTTAAATTTAAAAAATACAAATACAGATTTCTGAAGGACATTTAGTCCACCTTGTATTTTTAGATTAGATTTTTGCCTAGAAGTAGAAACAAAGAGGTAGTAATTAACATCTGTGAAACCATTTCTCTTGCATATTTCATTTTAAATAATTAGTATCTCACAACTTCTTTCAATAAAGTCCACTTTAACAAGCATGTTTCGAGAAGTCTTTAAAGGAACATGAACTAGGGACGTGAATGAATTTGTTTGACTGGGGGTGTTGTCCTGCAACACCCCCTTTCTCTTAAAGGCCTACTTGTAAGTTTTTAAAATACATCTTAAGCTTCACTTGTTTTTTTTTTTTTTCACACTTTGAAACAAACTCCCCACCCCCTGTCCAAACATCCAAAGTTACACAGTGATGTCTGAGCTGGGGGAAGCCGCAAAAGACACTAAATGGTTGAGGAAAAAAAGTAGCATTTCTTACAGTATAATAAGTTAGCAATATTGAAAAACCACATCTGTTTAGGAAGTATCTTAAATCCCCTGTGAACAGAAAAGAATTCTGCACTACACGCATAAGTATCATTATATTCCAAGTTATTTTCATTACTACCTTGGTTGTCAGTAACGCACATTGGTCCATCCCTCTGGTAATTGGCCACACGAGTTCTGAAGGGGCAGTTCACGGGAATTTGTAGGTAGTTGGGTCCCAGACGGTGTCTGTGAGTGTCAGGGTATGAAAAAAGACGACCCTAAAACATTTATCACAAAGATTAACTACTACTTGCTGAAAGAGATTACTTAAGTGCTATATGCCAATTCAGAGCACTATACATTAAATTGCAAAAGGGAGAGGACTGTTTCCTTTCCATATAATTTAAAGTATGTCAGGAACATAGGTCCAAAGTGACACTCGACCACAAACTGTGCTGGAAGAGCAGTGAAGAACAACAGGTTGAGTTGCATTTATGCAGCTTGGGTATTTCCTACCAATTTCAGAATGCTGTATGTATTCTTAAGCAGGAAAATGGTTACACACGTAGAGATGAGAGTGCCTTGTAACGGTGCTAAATGTTTCCTAAGGAATAATATAATATTTTCCTACTTATTTTCAACCTTAGATTTAAAAATTGATTACATCTGAAATATGGTAGTCCCTTGTTTATGTGCTGAACTGTATCTGAAGCAGTTCTAGTAACATCTGGAAGCCAAAAAGACTGATCCTGACCATGAAGTTTGGGGAAGCAAAGAGAGGCCAAACTCTCCAACTACCTTCTTGTTTCCATGGATGTAATTTGAAACAACAACATGCCAACATCCATGACTCTGCAGACGTTATAGTTTGCTGCAGCCAGTCTTAATGGGTATTTTGACCTGTAAGAAATCTGCTACTACTTTTAAAGAATAGTCTTGCAGTTTGTATCAGGGATTAGTTATATGTGTATTTTAGAGCATTTGAAGTCCACCTCACACTCCTAAAAGTTTATAATTCTAAGATATACTATAAAAGCATGAATAAATATGGATTGCTGCTATGATTTTATCCCCTACTTCTTGCCAGACTGACAGATTTACCCATCAGCTGACAGTTGTTGTATATGCCCTCTAAATTTGAGATTTTCTGTTCCTTTAGTGCTTTCCCATTCTTTTCATATTTAAATTTCGGATGAGCACATCAAAAGGCGATGATTAAAAACAATCACCACAAAAAACAAATTAAGAAAATAAATCAGTTGCTTTCCATGCATCAGGTTTGCTGCTGCTACACAAACAGGGACAGGAAAGTTTTCACAAACAGCAAAGCAAACGTAATGCTCTTCAGGTAAAATCTTCTGTGCGTCGTAGTTTACCTGCAGCATTTTATCAGGGCTAGGCTCAATGCCAGGAGGCATGTTGCTGGGATCATAGGCCATCTGTTCTACTTCTGCAAAGTAATTGACAGGATTCCTGTTCAAGACAAGCTTTCCCACAGGGATGAGGGGGTAGTCACCATGAGGCCAAATCTGTAAGACATAACAAACATACATTAAAAAAAACATCAACATTATTAAAGGATCGTGCAGCTTAAATAATTACAAAGCAGCATTTGCCCAACTTAAGTCTTGACTGAGAAAATACATTACTGAAGTTATTTTTTTGCTAACAAACATTTTGAGAAATGTCTTATCTTAAGAAGTCTTTTGCAATCAGAGTACTAATTCAATTTGTTTCATCATCCCAGGATAATCTCAGCACCTGACTACTTAAATGAAATACCCACAGGCACTTGAAAAACTGCCTAGGAAGGCACTATCGCAGGTGGAACTGGAAGCGTGATTGTTTTCAGCCACTTCAAAATGCAACCAGCTTAACTAGGCTTTTATTTGTCATCTTAGCCTGGACTTTCAAGTTCATGCATCTTCAGCCATTTTGGGAGAGCGATATTAGAGGAGAAAAAAAAAAAGTGAAACAAGTTCACTTTAGTATCTTTCAACAAGACATTCCCTGGAACAGCAGTTGGAAGTCTGACAAAAATCAGATGAACTGTCAGAAGCTGTTATCAACAACACTTAAAACCAGTGAGCTCAGGGTGTGACTGTACGATCCCAGATCACACTTTGGAAATGCAGAGCAGTTGTAATCTACTGGCCTGAAATCAAGCCCTATCCATATTTCACCGAGGAAGAGTAACATCAGATATAACATCAATATAATTTCATTACCAGAACTTCTGACTCATCACAACCATATAATGAAGAGTACACTTTCAAAATACAAGGGAAGAATAAAAGGACAGACTTAAATTTATTGACAGGGACTAGTAACTACTAGTAGCTATTCCATGGAACCATTACACTTTTTTATAGATAAGCTCAATTCTGGCATTTACCACATTTTGATCTCAGGACCTTTCTTAAACTAGTTGAAATTGAACTTTCACAACAGTATCAAAGATACCTTAGTTAAATCAAAAGGATTAAATGGAAACTTCTCTGCTTCTTCGAATGTCATAACTTGAATGTAGAAAGACCACGATGGATAGTCCCCTGTGGCAATGGCATTGTAAAGATCACGGATTCCATAATCAGGATCAGTAGAAGCCAATCTTCCTGCTTCTTCAACAGAGAGATTTTTGATGCCCTGGTCAGTCTAAAAGCAATAAAAGCAGTTACAACATGCAGACAGTATTACAGAAATCATTAATAAGAATGTGCTTTAACAAGACTTAGAATCGAAGTAGAATTGTCCATCTTCCAATCTCCAATAATTTGAGTTCAGAATAACAGTATGTTCAGCAGTTCCCATCCAGATAAAAATTAGTTCTCCAATAAAAGTGGAATAAATATGTAATGCTATACCACAGAACACAAGGTATCATATGAAAGTATGATCCCTGCAGCACATCCAGAAAAGCTATTTCCCCTCTCCCCTTACAGGACGTGGTGTTCCTCTACTGTCCCATCATCCCACCTTTTCCTACAAGACACGTGCCAACACAAAGTGATAAAATGGTTGCAACCCTCTGGGCTGAAAGTTCTGGATTCTACATGAATCTGAATTACCACCTCCCCACCTCTATTCATGACATCTTTAGCACTAACTAAAATCTCATTTTAATAAGCTTTTGACAACTCAAAGCTGCTATACAGCCCCTCTTAGTTTAACATAATGGTTTTCAAAGTGTTGCTTCAAAGGTAGACGTCCAATTAGGTAAGAAGCTAATGTTGTCTTTAAAACCTTGAAGGGAAGCTGTTTTCAGGTGAGATATGCTGGAAGCTGCTTTCTCACAGAAGTGTGGAAGTTCTGTGAGCTTCAGCGCTCTTGTAAACAGAGTTTCTATATTTTGACAACCAGTTGAGTCTATCTTAAAAATACTTGATCAATGCAGGTCATATCCAGAAGATAAATGGGAACAAAAGCCAGATCCAGACTGAGAGAACTTTTACCTGAAGCAGAAGCTGTTGACTCCGAACTACTGTGTAGCCATGAACATGAAACAGGAAGATACACACTGAATAAAACACTTTTCCAAAGGGCTAAAGGATTCTGGCATCTGCACTGAATGACAGCAAGGGAGTCTGATAGGAAGCACGAGGCTAAAATGCAATAAGGTGACCCAGGAGCTCAGAGTTCACCACACGAGTAGACGAAGTTCTCCAATAACAAGAGACAGCTCCCCAAAGAAGAGTTTTTCCATAGTTCAGTAAATACCTACTGTGTCATAGCAGGAAAAATTATGTTGACCATATTTGTTAAAGGCATGGAACTGATATAGGAAAAAAAACCACACCTTTTTGATTGAGCCTATGCACTAATAAATCTTTTCTGAATGAAACTTGAAAAGTCACAGAACATTTTTACACAGTCTATTTAAACTGATTTTTATCCAATATGATGCATACTTCCAATAGAGAACTGGAAAAAAATATAATCAATACCTTCACATGGAATTTGCAATAAACCGCTCTTCCACTAGCGTTCACCAGTTTAAACGTATGAGATCCGTATCCATTCATGTGGCGATAGCCATCAGGAATGCCACGATCACTGAACAAGAAAGACACCTAAAGAGAAGGATCAAACAATGTTAATGAACTCACCAGTTCAAGGATAAGACGATCATTCAAGACAAAATTCATTTATTGCATTAATCTGCATTACTGGAAGCTATCTTAGTGTTATTAATTCCTTGAGGAATTTCTAGGTTAAGTTCTAAGAGTGTTAATGAAATAAGACTGCTTTGGTTCTGCAGAAAAAACAATTGTGAATTAAACTTATGTGAAGTTTTATGCCCACATTAAATATTTGGTGAAGTACGAGGCATTAATCCAGTAATAATGTTATTATTTCCCCTATAAGCACAGAGCAGGTAAGCATGGATAATTTAAGTTACAAATATAAATGAGGTGTTTTCCCAGGTTAAAAACAAAAATCTGAAAACTGAAGTCCTTAACAACAGTTCATCAAAGCCTTCAAGCAGTAAACATAGCACCAGGCAAACATAATAAACCTAAAGAAAAGCAGCTTTTTTGGTATCACAAACAATGCTTGTGGTACTTCTTTTTCTAATTTTTGTAATTACTGGAAGGTTTCTGTATGAACCCATTTTTTTAAAAAAGAAAATACAACTGCATTTTTAATTTTATATTAACTTTTTTGCATAACATTCTTAGATACAAATACGTTGCAGAGTAATTATAACGCACTGTGAATTCTAGTCATTTTTGGAGTTGATCTAGTGTGCTACATAATATACAGCTTTAAATAAACTCATGTGATAGATTACTTTCCCAGTATTTTACTGTCCTTTAACAGTTTGCCATTCACCAGTACCTCCACTGCTTTAGCATTAGAAAACTTAGCAACTTCCCCTTCATCCCTATACAAAATATGATTAGGAAAACAGAAGAATCCCACCCATTTCATAGAGTCATTAAAAGAAAAGAGCTAGATACACGTATTAATAGCCTTAAAAGTTATCGTTGGCCTTTCAGCTTTACCGTTCCTAAAAGACTATGTAGGCTTCTAGAAAAAACACGGAAAAGAGACAGTTAAAAATACATGCTGTCATAACATCATTTTCTTAATCATACAAAATAAAGTAAAAGGAGAACCTTACTTGATGCAAAGACTCAGGACGAAGACTCCAGAAGTCCCACATCATGTCAGGATCCCTCAAGTGAGTCTGAGGGTTCCTCTTTTGGCTATGGATGAAGGACGGAAACTAATTTGTCCAGAAATGGAGGAGAGAGGAAGAAAGGGGGGAAAAAAAGAGTTCTGTAAAACCTCAAAATTATATGGGATACGTGGCAAATACTACGCAACTCCTGGTACAAACCAAGACAAACAATTTTTACAATACGCTTAACTATGAAAGGAACAACACACCAAAAGATAAGACAAACGTAAAATCACTGAAAAAAACCTTCTATTATCACACACCTCACACACCTCTTGCAACCAAATTCATTACCCTAATTTTACTGGTCTGTGAAAGTGAAACATTTACAATTAGGATAAACGGGCTGTTCAAAGTTAACAAATGTTTTCATTTTGTGACTGATAAAGCAAGAGCAAAATCTTCTCAAATTTGTATATGTGAACTTTACCGAATCTCCGACTCCTAAATGAATACAGAGATACTATGAAGCATCTGTGCATAACTCCTCTACTCAAGGAAATCTCCTCCACTTACAAAGCTATGTGAAAACTTACAATAAAAGAAAAAAAAAATCAGATTTAATAAAAAGAATTTGCAAGCAGCATTTAAGGTGAAAAGGCTTTCTCCCCTCTCCTCCCAGTAGACTCAGAATGAAAAAAAAAAGCCATCTACAGAGTAAAATACCAAATTTGAACACAACTAAATGTGTACTATTTGTGGTATGAAACCACATAAGTAATCAAGCATTCGTTCTTAAGTTTTTTTTTAATAACACCTTTTCAAGTCAAAAGTGTTTGGACAATCTAAAAAGCAAGTGTGTGAAAACAACAGCTTTTGCTTCTCAGTGAAGCATGAACAAGATGTGAACAAACTTTTAGACTCTTTCACAAAGTCCCCTCACCTTTAGTGCTTACTCACCAACATTGCGTCCCGAATAAAGAAGATGGGAGTATTATTTCCCACAAGATCCCAGTTACCCTCTTCCGTATAGAACTTCATTGCAAAACCTCGAGGGTCACGCACGGTATCAGCTGAGCCAGATTCTCCAGCTTGAAGAAACACATGAACATATAGAAGTGTTATGATAGGAAAGGCATACAGACCATTAAGCATAAACACACAGAACTTGAAAATATGCCATAAAAATCCTAAAAGGGTGGGGTTTATTAATTTAAGTCTTTTCTAAACCAAGGAATTTCTGGCATATTTTCAACAACACTTCAGGCACTGAAAGTTTCCAAAGCGTGAACAGACACCCACCCAAGCATTTGGGCCATAGTTACAAGAAGGAAAACACAAGTATATGCACTTGAACCAACTAAGAGCGGAATTTGCACTACCACTACCAGAGACAACATCAGATTATAAGGCTGAATCGGCTAAAACACACACTAGTTTCTGTGCATCAAAACCCAGCATGAAAGCTTTCATTTGGAAGGTAGCAATCTAAATAGCACGCTTAATAAAGAGGAAAGTTATTATAGAAAAGTTATAACCCTTTTAATTCCCCTCCTGCTTTATCCAAAACAGTCCTTTCAATACATAACTTTATAACAGAGCAGAAATGTTCCAGAAGTATTCAGGAAGAGCAAACACTAAACATCATGGGGAAATAACAAAGATACCCTTTCTCTCATTCAAAAAAAGGTGTACTGCAGAACAGCCAGGAAGAAACATGTTCAAACAGAGCAGGGAAAAGAAAGGTAATGCTGCAGGAACCCACTTCAGCACACAGTCCACAGATCAAACTCAGCTGCACATCTGTCCATATACATGGAATGTATAACGTTCCACGACTCCTTAAGTTTTGGTGACAGGGAAAAGGTAGCAGGTCTAAAGCAGCAGATCCCTGAGCCTTGTTGGACTACTTTCTCTCCAATACTACTTCTAAAACTGACTCATTTGTTTTTCTTTCCTATTAAATACAGATAGAGTAATAACACAAATTTTGAAAGATCATTTTTCTATCAGACAAGCTATCAATGCTAATGCGTGTTTTAACTAGCATCACTTAAGATTTTGCTAGTTTATGCATTCAGCTCTTTAAGAAGTAAGTTTGTTCATGGAAGATTGTTTATTCTTCTTTGCCTAGTACTTACTTTACAGCATTCATCCCCAAAACATTCCTATAGCATAAAAAATTACAGGTATTTAACTTCCAAGTGTTAAACGGCAGCACCCAAGTGTTGATTCCGATCCATCCAGAAACAAAGCAAACTTTCTGTCAGAAAAGAAAATAGCTCAGACTATCCTTTCTCTCACATTCCAGAGGGAAAAAGGTCTACAGAGAGTTCTGGCAGAAAGATGTAGAAGCTGCTTAAGGCCTAATAATTTAAATGAAAATTCACAAAAGAGGAACTAGTTGACAGAAAGGATTTCAAACTATCTTAAGTACGTTAAGTGTTCCATCTTCACACACTGCTATCAGTGTAACTGTGGTACACACGTAAGGAGACACACAATAACTTTGGAGCCTTACCAACAGTGGAGAATCGTATCGCAATCGGAGTTCTTTTTCCAATGTGTTCAAACACTTTGGCCTTACAATACTGGGTAATGTCATGTGTGACTTCAAAATAGCCAAAAGCTCCTGAAAAAAAAAGTCATTTCAACATATCAGATCTAGATGCTTGCCTTCCATTCACAGCGTATCCGTTATTCCATTACGGTCCAACAAACAACTTTAAGTCAAAAAGAAACATGGAAATACAACAGTTTAAACAGAGTTTATACCTATGCACTAAACCGCTCAATTTACTTTCACAAAATGAAATTTACTTAACAAAACCTACTATTTGCACAGTGCTCACTCCCCCCTCCTTAACCGATTGCTAACAGTTCCCAACAGCAAAATAGAACTCATTTGTACTATGCAAAATAATGAACAGTAGCTTTTTGGATGCTCTTCTGCCAAGATTTGCATATTTACCTCAGAGCAAGACAAGTATTTCTTTAATCCTGATATGCGTTGCAGAATTTTTGGTCCACCTGTAAACTGGATGATGCAACAAAGCTCTTCCCACCCCCGCAGAGGAATTTTTCCCATGTACATTCCCATTATAACAGAATTCAGTTCCCTATTTTGTTCTTCTAAGGCAGTATGTAACAAAACCAAGATATATATCAGAGCTGCCACTTCTACCCTACTAAGACCAATAACAAATTTTAAAATTAGTTGGGTTTTTTACTTTTAATTTAAATATTAGACCATCATCTTGCTTAGGCAGACAGATACGCTGGATGACAAGGACAAGAATCTCTATCAAATAACATGCAAGCAGATATTAAAATGGAGATGGGTAAGTCTTCCCTTCCAGAGGAACGGGATGCTAGGGAGGAACAAACAGAGGAAGCAGAGATTGCAGCAAATACAGTAAAAAAAAAAAATAATTAAGGGCTATAACTACATTTTCTCTCAGTTTTTGGTTTGTTCCCACCCCCCAACAGTTTCTCAGTGCTTCAAGTTTTGGCATTGAGTTCTTTTAAATCAGGCCATACCACTGTTGTTGATATATAACCTACAATTAAGGCTAAGACAATGCAATTTATCTGTCACAATCTACGTGTTAACTCAAAAGCTTTTTAAAGTCTAACTCTACACAGAGGAAAAAGTAGGTGGTTTTAAACATACCTGCCCCTTTTGCATGCACAACTCTTTCAGGAATCCTCTCTCTGTCAAAATGAGCCATCTCATCAGTGAAAACAACATCTTGAACGAGAAGAGGTCCACGTGGCCCCACCGTCATAATATTGAGCTTATCCCCTACTGGGTTCCCAGCACCGGTGGTCAAGACATCTGGTTTCTGAAAGCGAGAGCCAGATAATTATCACACCACCAGAAATTTAAAACCCCTCAATATTTAAGCCACGCAACGTGCATGTCTGTTCAACCATTATGTGTCACAGGATGTATTAACAAGCATATAGCAAATGGCATGAGATTCTGGAACTAGTTAGAGAAAATATACACGTCTGATATTATCATCACAATACTATGTTTGGGGTTATTTAAGAAGAGGAGTTCAAGTCATGTATAATCCAAGAATGCTTTCCATAGTTCAGAAATATTACTTGTTAAGACTGTACATCTTGCTTCAAGAAAAATATGAAGTGTTAACTTTGAAACATGAGATAAGGTCCAGTTTGCTCCCCACTTCAACAACAGAGGATGGGAGGAGAGTGAGCTAGGAAAGGAATAGCTGCTGGAAATAAGGGAGAACAGAAAGGAAGAAGTTAATGTCAGTACAGGGATGGAGGGATTAGGAAAGAGCTATAGTCACACTGCATGAAGACTAGAAGGAGGTACCCACGATTACCATTGGTCTGGAGGAACTATATGGAAAATATTATAAGCAAGAACACCTGAGGATTCATCATTTTAGACTCTTGAACCATGGAAGGGCTAAGATTAACAAAAGCCCTAAAGAAGCTCTAGTGTCAATAAACGTCCTATCAAAAGGAGAGCAAACCAGAATATTTTAACTTTTTTTTGACTAACATCATTATTGTCTCTAAAGAAACTGCCCAAGACAGCCCATACTCATCCTTTTCCCCCTCCCTTCCGTACCAAGTTTAAGTTAACTATTCTCGTAGGCTACTTAGAGCTGCAGTAGCTTGTACAGTAGGAACAACCCTGTAGCTGAAAACAACCAGCCACTCCAAGTCAACTTCAAGAAACATCCGTTGTAACTCCATAGCACTGTAATGGAGCATACTCCCACCTTCTTAAGAAAAATCCCAATAGAAAAGACTTTATCTACATCAGATATGGGGTCATACACTCCCTAAGGTGACAGTCCTATGCTTTACCAGGACAACGTTTGCAAAGGACTCAGAACAGAAGTTAGTACAAAGGAAAAAAACAAGGGAAAAAAACTTCTCAACAGGATGAGCTCAAATATCTGAGTCACAGATTACGACCTTTTAACACTAAATCCACAGTTACGTGTTGCACTAAACTGACATACGCCCACATTGGCTCCGTATCCGTAGCATCCTACCCTCTTCCACCAGTAGCATCCACGCACCTGAACAATGGGAAATGCACCAGAATAAACTCACTCATCCCCACCCACCTAGTTCTCCTCCTTTTAAAGTTCTATAAAGGAAAAAGGATGGTGAAGAAAAGGAAAAAGTAACCCTTGATGAGAAGGCCTTGGTTATTTTATCAGCGACTTTATGGGGTTGCAACTCCCATACTGACGGTATAACTTTTGCTTTAAGTGTTTTAATTACTGTAAACAGGTAAAATTCCCATCTATATCTCATGGAAGAGTATATTGAATTGGACTAGCCTCCAGGTTGGGTTTTTATTTTTTTTCCCCCAAAAGGCAACCCACAAAGGCAGGGAAAAGAACAATTATTCACGTCTACACCCAGGGCTCTGGAGGAGGCAGAGTACACAGGGAGAGTTATACACACTTTTGTTGAACTCGGGTACATGGATAACCACACGAAAGACATTTGACAGGAGAACTGCATTTCCAATGTGTTCTTACTAATATGCAACACACGCTACTGTAGCTGGCTTGAATTCCCAAAATATCTAGGTTCTTTATTCTTCATTCACCACTCCATTAGCATAAAGCTATAAGCGTACATTCAACTCCTTAAGTATGATGAAATCCTAACCTATACTGAAATTTGTACAAACTTTTCAAAAAGACAATATATATCCCATTACACACAGGAACATAGTGTTCAGAAAGTTATGGGAAAGTTATCACTTCAGCTTTATTTAAAGCATTCTTAGGTCAAAGGAACATCTGCTAAAATCAAAACATTATCTATAGCTTGTCAAGGGAAATATGCAAGAGCAGAAACTGTTCTCAGTATAATTTTCACTGCTTATCACGTGTCTCCTACCTTATACTTTCCTCAATTTTAAATGAGCCAGAGAAAATTATTTCACCGCTCAATTTGAGAAATCACCTAGTCAGACCCCACGGGAAACTCCCCCATTCTCAGTCAGAGTTCAACTTCTTAAAATGCTATCCTAACATACAGATCCCACATAATCTAGCATCCTTAAATATGTATGCTTTATTATGTTTTAGCTAGTTTTTCCAGCTAAATTGCTAGTTTATCTTAAACTGGAAATCACTTAAATTGCCATTACAAACAAACTTTTTAAATTAGAATTTAATTTCATATATTAAAGTAGGTAGAAGGACACTACCATATTCAAGGAACATTAGGAAAAAGCTCATTCAGCCATTCCATGATTCAGTCTAGTAAGTGCAAAATACGCAACTTTAAGATATTCACCCAGCACAAATTCATGCAATTAATTAATCAGCTCATCATCCTGACATATTTTCTGTACTGAGGTATGAAAGCTACAAACAACCCATTCTAAGCCTCTGCTTTGAAGAGCCCTTTCTTAGAACACAGTACAGTCTGCGGAGGATGCGAATTAAAAATGTGATGTGTGAGCATTTTATATTGAACTTTTTGGTCAAGAAATTTTTTTCAGAGTTTGCTTAGGGAGAACTATGTCTCTTTTTTTTTTTTTTTTCTTCTCTTTTTTGACTCCAGGTTCCAGCACCACCAGTATTCTTCTTTTCTCTTCATTAGTTTTGCCAATTAAAAGTTTCAAGTTTCTCACAGCTAAAACCCAATGTATTAGTTTTCCTAATAATAAATTCATTGGGGTTTTTTTTTTTTGTATTGATGACTGTCATACTCATTTAAGACAGGCAAGCCCACTAAGTGACGAAAAAGAACAGATCCTACCAATGGCATCCTAAGCTTCTGCATTTTCCTCTCCAACCTCCTTGTGTTATCATTCGTTACAGACATTTCCGTCCTTCCCACATGTTCTACATACACACAGAGACTTCCACTTCATCCCCGCTCTGAGGCAGCCCGTGACACTGCTACACAAAAAATCCCGTGCAGAGCTTCAACACCATTTATGAATCCTGACTACTACAATTCTAAGAAAAGCAAACTTGGAGACTGGATTATATTGACTCTTTTTTAGCATGTGACATAGCTTTTAAGACCCCCTCCAGTCCATATAGTGACTTTTAAAAATCATTAATACTTATGTCATCTTGAAGCAGCGACCAACTTTCACTCAGTCCATTGAGATACACAAAAGTTACGTTGAATTAGTGGCTTGTTTATCCTGGAGTTCTTCATAAATTCTGAGAAGCCCAGTAGGTTTAACCATGGGACTATAATACGTATACCTACACCTATGACCTTGTCCTCCACAAAGTCCTTGCAAGTGCTTGGTAAAAGACAGAAGGAAAAAAAAAAAAAGTGAAATCTTAGTCTTAAGGAGACTTTTTGAGTCCTTTTGATTCATCTATGCCTTTATAATACCTTCCGTGTAATTACCTCAAGGGTAGAAAAAAACCTTGTGTATTATTTGTAAACTATGCACACAACAAAGGATATAGGTTTGTAGAGGTAACACAGCCCTTCTCAAACCAACGAAGAACTGTTTCAAAACAACTGTTGTCTGAAAACCACTTCTTTAATGCTAACATTTAAAACTACTAGAAGTAGTAGCTGAAACCACAAGCTTTTGGAACTAAACCTATCAAAAAATTTAACAGCTTTGTGGCTGTACAGTCTC